>NW_020799121.1:4540742-4548404 GCF_003259725.1 Athene cunicularia | reverse complement strand
AAGAGACAGGCTCCTCTCAGCTGAGCCCTGGCCATACCGCTTTGCCCCAGGGACATCTGTAACTCTCCACTGAACGCCAGCTAATTAAATAGATAGAGGATTTTTTTTTTTTTTTAATGGCCCCTTCAAACTTTAAAGAGCCTAGTATCTCTAGCTTTTGACAGTATCCCAGGAAACCAAACATTTGGATTTGGAATGAAAAGTCTTTTTAAAGGAAATACATTTTTATAAGTTTTCAGAATTTGTAGAGTCCGAGTTTGTTTCCCTGTCATATTTTGTCTGAATTTGAATCATTTATAGAAACCTTTTTCTCCATATTCAGTTCCAAGGAAGGTTCTTCTCTGAATTTATTGCAAAGTTTATGACATATCTAAATGTAGAAGTTAACATTTTTTTAAAAAACAAAGATAGATTCTTCCGGACCCATACTGTAGAAGTGACACTTGCAGAACCACCTGCCACATCTTCAGACATGATTCAGAGTATTGTACAATTGTCAAAATGTAACTAACCTTATAACAATTTTAGTAATACAACTGTTATAGATCATTAAGTCTGCTTTGACTTACAGTAAAAAGAAAACAAAAAAAGAGCACTAGTGCAATGGAAAGCACAGTGCTATTTGCTATCTCCTTCTGCCACTGCATATCCTTAATCAAAAAAGCAGCCTTTAATGACATAAACTCTTAGAGTAGGAACTGTCAATATAAGCTTATACAGAGTTTACTAAAACAGAATCTCAAATAAAATGGGACTACTATTCCTGGTAATGTTAGCTCAGCTAAACTAGGGTAAATATAAATGCACCTAACCACTGTGTATTTGTTCACGGTTTTCTAATTATTCCTTGTGAACAACATCCATTTTCAACATTGGACATAGCAGATTTGGTCCTGGTACAAATTTTTTCCTACTTCAGATGGAGTTGGACTTGTTTATGCTTCAGCTGAATTCAGCCATACAATCAGTCCACAATTATGGTCCCTTTTAGTAACAGGAAAAACACAGAAAAATGCAATTCCTCAATACTCAGAGCTTAAGACCACCTCTATTTTTGCAGTCGATGATGGCTAACATCAGAACTGGCTCCTAGCAACAGTAATAGTCGTTCTTACAAACTCACTCTAAATCCCATATATAGTGTCTAACTAAAAACTGTTTTTCCAAGTGTAGGCTGAATGAACAGAGATTCAGTAAAATATATGGTTTGAAAATTTAGTTACTGGGTGAGTTTTGTTTTCCTGATTTAGGTATTCATAGTGTTCTTAATGCACAACTGCTCAGTATATGTTCTTAAATCTTTTTTTTCCAGAAATTTACTCAAGCAAAGGTCCCATAAGGAATTCAGGCACCTAAAAACTTTCAGTGTTGAGGATTGTCCTTAGTTACCTGAACTGGGTAAGAGTCTAATTAAGAAGGATAATTTATCTGATTTTTTTTCTAGTCAAATGAATACTTTCTAATTGGTTAGAATATTAAAAGTAGCTCATAACAGTTATGCATAGCATATAGCAGTTTATAACAGCACCCTCTTTTAGGCTTTAGAAAGGCTTTTTTGATAGAGTTTGGTTCCAGGTTGTGAATACAGTGAAATTATTTTTATTTATTGTGATGACTGTTGTGAATTTTTTAATATAAAGGTGTTTTATGTGATGTGGCACTTGGAGAACTGGGTGGTTATGACCATGGGAAGTTAGGTGTGACAACTGGGAAACTGAGTGAAAGGTGGGTAATTGGGAATGGATAAATGATGTCCTCCGAGGACAGCAGTCAAAACTAGAAAATGGAGTGCAAATCATAAAAGTTTATTTAAAAAAACAAAAAAGTCAGAGAAGGGGAAAAATCAATATTCATAGAAATTTGGATATAATGTCAGAAGAGGAAAAAGCCCCCAATGGAACCTGAGAGAAAATGAAAGGAGATTTAAGAGACTGAGATCTACTCAAAGGTTAATTGAGCTTTATAGTGGACGCTAATGGAAGATGGACTATGTGAATTACCATTTTTTAAATTAAAATATATATGTATGTTTTTTAAATGGAGAGATTTCAATTTAGGAAATCTAGATGAAGTGCAAGAGCGGGTGTACTTCCAAAGGTTGTCATTTGCACAACAGTGGCAGAGTCAGTCTCAGGTGGCCAACAGCCTACTGTGTCAGACAACACAGAGTAAAAGTTCAAATATGGTGTAAAAAACCCCAGATTATCAAGTAGTCATATGAATTACTAACTGATAAAATGAAAGTATATAAGTACTTTTTGAATAATATTTTTAATAAGGTAAGGAAAGCAATATACTATAGGATGTTTAGACAATGAAGGAAGACTGCATCTGAAATAAAGGCTGTCTCATCAAACAATTAAGAAGCATGACACACTATGGAATCAGTGATTGGGAAAAAACAGGAGTGTTTGTTTCATCAAGCTACAATGACAGGAATGTGACTGAAATGGCACATACCTCATTAGCAAGATCTGAATGATGGAGGGCTGTAGCAAAAATCAGTTTCAGAAATCCATATTCTACACACTCCAGTCCTGCTGACTCATTGATTTTGAGCAAGTCATTTCCTTTACTTGTGCCTCAGTTTTATTTTTGCACAACAGGAATGTGCAGTTGCCGCAGAATGATTGAAACTTTCACGTTTCTATAGCACTGCCCTGCAATTATAATAACGGTAGATCACTTCAGTAGGAGAGCTGAGCAGTTAATGCATTTAGTGTGTTTTCTGTCAAACTACCAATTTTAAATAAGCCGCTTAATTATGGGTCAAATTCTGAAATTCTTTCCAAAACAGCTATTTTTTTAGCTTGAGGAAGAGTTTTACTTACATGAGATGCAAACTAAGTATGTTGAAAAGAGGCTTGCAAGTCTCTTGGATAACCATGTAAAATTTACTATTGTAAAATATATGGTAAAAACTGTGACAACTTGTGTAGTCTATGCTTCATGGAAATCACATAAAGACCCTTCTTAAAAACAAACTGTACATACTCAGTTCTTTTTTTATTCTTTTTTTCTTTTCCTCCTTTTTGTTCAAATGAATAATTCCAATACTTGTGGATATCATCTATTCACAGTGCACTGAGAAGGTTGCTTTAGCTGAAGAGCCACTGTAGTAGTACAGCACTTTTGGTTTTGGTAATTCATTTTATGACAGAAGTTGTGGAATATACTGGCAAACAGCTGCACTAATGCTACATGTGTGTTTGTGGACTTACTAGGGACTACATTTCTAGCTTAGTGGTGGGGATTTCTGCAGGATTTAAAACACTGGGAGGGAGGTACCAGGGAGGAAATTAAATCATGATTGCAGGTGAAACAAGTCTCTTTAAATTTCATATCCTCTTGGAAATTATCACCAGCCCATTGAAAAATAATCTGTATCAAATGATAACCTCGACCTGAGTACTTACAGTTTTAAGAAGTATGGGTATGGGACTGTAACCAACCTGCCAGGGGTTTTCCCTCATGAAAACAAGGGTAACTGCAAGTTGAGGCATATAGAGAATCTGTTCATTTTAAGGTGATATTTCTGTCTTCTTTTTTTCTTTTGCAGTTTTTACAGTTTTGCAAATTTACATCCCCCCCTCCCCATCTGATTGGAGAACAGGCTGCTAATTAACCCCATTACTGTACTTCAGTGATGAACTGCTCATGCTGGAGAGGAGACAAACCTTTTTAAGGTGGTTATAATGAGCTAAGGGCCAGCTTCATACCTGTTTGGAGGAAAGAGATTTCTGATAACCTGCTATCAAAAGGTAAAATTTTTGATATCTGTAGTACTGAGTCTTCAGTGAAACCATAATACTGATTGCCTGAGGTGAAGTGACTCAGGAAGTTGATGTCATTCACATCTTAATTGACTCTTGAGGCAATAGGCAGAAGAAAGTTGTGTATCTTTTGAATGTTTTAAGAAATACAGATGTATCCATTCTTAGTTGTCTTCCTGGATTAACTTTCTTTAATGCCAGTTTACTTGGTATTTGTTGTGCTTCTCAGGACAGCATGGTAGTTTAGCTAAATACCAAACCCTTGCTACTTGCTTTACGTATTTAGGATGGTATTGTAATGTATGTTTTACATGAGAAAGTTGTCTGTCAGGTTTGCTTAGCTAGGCATTGATGCCTAATTCATGGGGAGTCGATTAGATGGAATCCTAGGTTGTGTTTCCATTTTGACCAGATCCTTAATGTGGCAATCTTGTTTTGAATGGCTCAGGTTGCTTTGGTTTGAGGCAGTCCAGAATAAGTTAAACTGGGCAGAGCGAAGAAATGAAGGGAACAAAAGGGAGATTAAGTATCAAAGGTTGGCTTCAGAAACTGTGTTAAATTAGTTTAACAACAGAAAGCTCTGTAGTTTAGCATCAGCTCCCCAGACTTCGTCATGGACTGCCATGCAACGCATGGGCTACACCGCCCAGGAGTACAGTGAAGAGAGTGATCAAGAAGAAAAGCAAACGGTTCAGTTTTCCCTCTTAAAAATAACTCTTTCTGCATGCTTTTCACAGCATCATATACCTCCCTATGAGCAATTGCTGTCATTTTTGTGAGAATGCGAGGTATTTTTAAAGAATACGTTCGTCTGCTTGTAGAGGAGAAAGCTGACAAATCACTAACCCACATCTGGGTTACAGAGGAAACTGCTGTCTCCAAGTCTGAGAATCCTTGCTGCTTGGGTTAGCATTCTCATGGGATGATTCCCAACAAAAAAACGAGCAAGCTTTTAAAAACTAAATTTAAGTAATAATCAACCTAACAAGTAATGAATGCTGAATTAATTGCTTGTTAGATCAGTCACAGTTAATTAAAATTCCAGTGAAAGCTCAGAAAACCTGACAGCTACTCACTGAAATGGCAAGTGTGCCATGAAATGCACTATGTTATGTATTGCTGTGGAACACACAGAAAAAGGAAATGGTTCGTATGACTGAATTAGCTGGCACAAGTGTTATGCAGAAGTGTCTCTGCCTATGTTCTAATCCATGTGAAATAGTGACTAACCTCCTTAAAGAGTGTAATAACAGAGACTATTCTGAAAAATTTCAGTAGCCTCAAGATCGACACAGATTCATGAGTAGAGAATGTTGAACAAATAGGTATGACTCAAGTCTAATTAACATATACCCAAATATGTTTGAATAGATTTGACTAACAGTCTTTTGTTACCTCCTGTATTTGCAGACCAGTTTAAGGTCTGCACTTCTGAGTAAGGCCAGTAGCAATTGATCTGCAGTGAAGTGAGCAATGTACATGTACAGTCCCAAATGGTACACACATGTTCAGAGCAAAAGAGGATTTTTAATACTATTGAAATACCAATCAAAGTGCTTGAGCAGACACCAGACAGCTGCAAAACATTTAGGGACAGCTCAGGAATTCCCATGAGCAGAAGTGAGACAGGAAATAGTGAGAAGCTGAATAAAGTAGCTGAGGAAAATCCTTTATTTAAGAGAGATGAATTCAGAAGAAGTTCAGCAGATCCTGCTGCAGAGTATGTCAGAGAAAATAGATTAGAAATTATGTGGAAAGGGGAGGAAATTCTGTATACTGAAAACATAGATTTTTAAATTAAAATTTTAAATCCTTTCATATAATCTGGAACTTTGACAGTGAGTGATGATAAGTAATCATACCTGTACACTTACATAGATAAGTATGGGGAAACGACATCTGATCATCACATTAAATTTAGGGAACTTCATCTTCCAAGTCTGTTTGCACTGACGAGCCAAATTTTGTCTCAGTGTGGCACAAACTGCTTATTTGCAAATAGAATAAATT
Organism: Athene cunicularia; assembly: GCF_003259725.1. Classification (NCBI taxonomy): domain Eukaryota; kingdom Metazoa; phylum Chordata; class Aves; order Strigiformes; family Strigidae; genus Athene; species Athene cunicularia. The sequence goes on along the minus strand of NW_020799121.1, from coordinate 4,542,621 downwards.
TGGCTACATTGCAACAAACATGAGTTGAATGACTACTTTGATAGCCTCCTATTCTGAGGGTGAATTTAAGACCAGAAAAAGTTAGGAGAAGTGGTCCCTTAACTGTGGCAGTGAAGCCATAAGGTGGGGGAGTCCAGTACAGCATGAGTGGGAGTATTACAGTGAGAGATGCAGTGGTTACGGCGTCAGAGTGCAGAGTAGCTGAGGCAAATGGCTCTGTTGGTCAGTCTCCTTGTGATTTCCTTGGGAGTGCAAGGTGCTGCCGATCATCTTTAATGAGCATCCAGCAGCTCCTCAGAGTATGAGCTCCCAGCATGCTGATCTGGTGTCCTCATGGCAAGCGTGAATGGGTCATTTGCCGAGCCATGCTTTTGGGGTGAATACTTAGCTTTTACCTAAAGAAGCGGGCAGGGTGTGTTGGATGGTGCCTTTTAAACAGGAGGGCTGGAAGCTGAAACCAGAACATTCCATGGCAACTGGAGAAAGTTCTGAGGAAAGTGCAGTGAGAGCGGCAGGACCCCCCTCCCCCTGCCTGGAGGAGAGACAAAGAACAGGCAAGGAGGGAACTGAAATAGGAAGCAGGAACCATGTCATGAGGCTGGGGACGAAAAGAAAGCAAATTAATAAACCACTGGAGGGAAGAGTGCAGAACTGACCAAAGCCACTAGGAAAGATAAGCAAATCCAGATTCTTTAACTGCTCTGTGTGTGTGCATGCAGCCGGGCTAGCGTGTTTAAATATAATCATTCTCCTCGCTGCAGCAAGTACAACTCGCGTGTCTGTGGCACACAGACAGACTTACAGAATGTGAACACTGTGTTATCTGTATAGTACGGTGCATTTGAGCTGGGTTCATCAGCATTGCTACCGCTCAGACAACCTCAAATTTCTAAAAATATACGTTTGTATCAGGATGTGTGTGTACATGATGCGGTAATAAAAAGCTACTGGTAATGTTTTGCCTGCGGTGTAGACAAACAGTTCCTACCAAAAGTAGGAGAAATCCAGCGTATGGGCTGAGGGAACTGCGTGGCCTTAAGTGTTAATGTAATATTGCATTTTGGAAGTTGGAAGCTTAGTGTGCTCATTTGCACATCAGTACCCAGAATGCTTTTTCAGTTCCACCACTATTTAATTCAAGTGCTGGGTTCGAGCTCTTGGAAGGCTCTGTAGTTTGTGATGCCCTCGCATGCGCTAAGTTCAGTATTTTCCACAGAATAGTTTCAGTGACGATACTGGATCGTGAACAGGTCATCCAAGGATTCTTAACTGGGCTTGATGTTACAAATGAAAAAAAAGTGCCCTTGAACACTTTAAAAAGCGTTGTCTTTAACAAAACAAAGAACTCCGTTTTGTGAGTGTCTGTGTGTGTATTGGGGAGCGAGGGGGGGGATATTTCTTCAAAAGTAGAGAAAATTTCTGCCCTGAGACAGAAAAGCAATTTCAGCAGAAAATGAGTAATGATGCTGGTGTTGAAATAGAAGCTCTTCGTAGGGAAACCTCGAGCACACAGGGCAGATTCAGCACTAGGACAGTCCAAGCAACCCCGCCGGTGCGTGACGGCAGCGCCTTTCGAGGTGTCGCCGAGGCCCCGGGAGCCCGCGGGGTACCGGCAGCCGTGGGAAACCCCGGGCAGCGCCAGGCTCAGCGGGGCACCGGAGTTTTCCCCCAACATGGAGGCGGGCGCCGGGGGGTTGTGGAACCGCCCGTGCCTCCCGCAGACCCCGGCCCGCGGGTGCCGTTTCTCCCGCCCGCTCCCGAGGGGAGGGCATTTTTGCACTGGAAGAATTCCCGCTGTACCCCTTCCCTCCCCCACAATGCCGGCGCCTCGCTCTTTCAGTCAGGCTGAGAGTTGATCCTAGTCCGGGGGGGAGGGGGG
>NW_020799121.1:4536940-4540692 GCF_003259725.1 Athene cunicularia | reverse complement strand
GGCCGGAGGGGCCCCGGCGGCGGCCGGCGGGGCCCCCGGGGGCGGGCGGGAGCTGGAGATGCACACCATCAGCTCCAAGGTGTTCGGAGACATCCTGGACTTCGCCTACACGTCGCGCATCGTGGTGCGGCTGGAGAGCTTCCCGGAGCTCATGACGGCCGCCAAGTTCCTGCTGATGCGCTCCGTGATCGACATCTGCCAGGAGGTCATCAAGCAGTCCAACGTGCAGATCCTCGTGCCCCCCGCACGCCCCGACATCATGCTTTTCCGTCCGGGGGCTGCCGACCTCGGCTTCCCTCTTGACATGACCAACGGTGCCGCTTTGGCACCCAATGGCAATGGCATCGCTGGCATGCCCGAAGACGAGGCCACGCGGGCTGCGCTCACTGCTGCCCAGTCCTCCCTACCTGTGCTGCAGGGCGTGGACCGCCTGCCCATGGTGGCAGGACCTCTGTCCCCACCGCTGCTCGCCTCGCCCTTCCAGAACGTTGCTGCTAGTGCCCCCACTTTAAGCACCAAGCGGGGCAGAGGGCGTCCCCGCAAAGCCAATCTCTTGGACTCCATGATGTTTGGTACCCCGGGCGGCCTGCGGGAGGCCGGTATCCTGCCTTGTGGCCTCTGTGGGAAAGTGTTTACGGATGCTAATCGTCTTCGGCAGCACGAGGCTCAACACGGGGTGACGAGCTTGCAGCTGGGCTACATAGACATCCCACCCCCAAGACTGGGTGAAAACGGTGTCCCCGGTCAGGATGACCCCGATGCACCCCGAAAAAGAAGCAGGACGAGGAAACAGGTGGCCTGTGAGATCTGTGGCAAGATTTTTCGGGACGTGTACCACCTGAATCGGCACAAGCTGTCACACTCTGGCGAGAAGCCTTACTCTTGTCCAGTGTGTGGCTTACGGTTCAAGCGGAAAGACAGGATGTCCTATCACGTTCGATCTCACGATGGCTCTGTGGGAAAGCCCTACATCTGCCAGAGCTGTGGAAAAGGCTTTTCCAGGTAAGAGAGTGCTTAGAAGGACCTTAGACGCAAACAGAGACCTAGGAAGTTGTCTTTCCTATCCCTTGGGAAACAGGAGCAATTTGTACTTAGGGTAGTTTGACTGTTCCACTTTTAAAATGTCTGGAGAAATGAGACTTCCATCGTCTCCGCTGGGACGGTACTCTACAGTCTCTTGAAAGGGTTTAAAAGTAATTAAGACATAGAACTGGGAGTCAGCTGGCTTCTGGGTAACATTCCCAGCTTTGTCCCAGGCTTGGTGTATGTGTGTCCTTGAGCAAATCAGTCTCTCCCTCAGATGACTCTTGTGTGAAATGGGTAGTGAAATAATTACCTACCTCACATAAACGTCTGGAGACTACTGATTTGTAGGTAGTTTGAAGGTGCTGTTGAAGTGCAAAATATTAATACATCTCAAGATTACTATTTTTCTCGTATCCATTTTAAATTTTCTTTTTCTTAACTTCCCTTCATTTCTCTTAGTTCGTAATGTTTTTTATCACCCAAATGTGAAGGAAGAGGTGAGATTTCAAAGGCTGCAGCATCAAGTATCTTTTAATACATGATCTTTGTGTCCTTTGGGTTTACATCCTTCTGAAGGGGATCCTGTTTCTGCCCTGCAACATACGTAAGATCTGTGCATTTAATGTTGCTGATTTTTTGTTGTCGCTGTTTGTGGGAGTTAATTTAATAAGTAGTTTGATACACGTAGTCGTGTTAGTGGTATCTTACAGTCTTGAGTTAATGAATTTCAAACTTTTTTGGAAGTTTGATGCTCGCTTTGAGATTAGAAGTAGTGGGGGGAGGGGGATGCGTACATTGTGTTACTTTCGTAGCAGCAGTCGGTTTTCTACAGCAGTTGATTTGCTCTAACAGGAGGGAAAGAATCGAGATAGGAAAACAAATCAAAAGGCTACCAGGCTATGTAAACGTAGGAATTGTGCCCCTGCTAGATCCCTTGTTGATAGAGGGACTCTTTGTTACTGAATTTTTTTTTTTTTTTTTTTTTTTTTTTTAATGGGCAATAATTAGGGACTGCAGATTTAGTGATGGAAAGTCATAAAATGAAATTTCATCTGTGGCTAGAAGTGAAAGTGTTTTTCTTATTACAGCGCTACCTGGGATCGTCTGCCAATTTTTATTATTTTTGTTCACACTTAAAGATTTCTGCTGTTGCTGTATGAAAGGTTGTTGTCAACAAGAGAAAGTGCAAGATACATGTTGAGTTTTCTTTTTCCCAGTAAGTTAATGTGAACAGGCAGGAATGCTGTTATAGAAGTAAACAACAAAACTGTCTGCCTAACTTTGTAAAACCGAAGTATGAATGAAAAGTGGAGACTCTTTTAAGTTGCAGTATTCAGTCGTAGGAGCAGCCAAAGGAAGCTGGAAGCGTGATGTCTCTTTTGAGTGTCCTTCCCCTCATTCAGCAGCGCAGCAGGAGGGGTTTCTAGGCTTGCGGGTCCCAGAGGGACCCCAACCAGTCTTTCCGGTTACACCGCCCCAGCCCACTTGCTGGAGCATCAGGTTTAACAGCCTGACTGCAAAGTTCAGGCTATTTTCTGTCTGCAGTGCGTGAATTCCATCCCGCGCCCTCCCATTGGCGCAGCTGGGAAGTTGGGGGAGGAGAGGGTGGAGAACTTGTTTCCAAGCAGTTTTGGCCTCATACAATGAAAAGCTTTCTTCCCACTGGGAGAAACTCCCACCAGGAAAATCTGCAGCTATTCAGTCCTCTCTTCTTCAAAGTAGGTTTTACCGATTGTGAAGAATGGTTGAACTTTTTTTTCAGTAATAATTTGCTCTTCCATTGCACCTTCTAGTTGGGACCTTCAGAGCACTTTATTTGTATTAATGCAGTCTCCCTACCAAGTTGTGAGTTAGGACAGTATTTTTTCATCTTGCTGCTGGAAAATGTGCCACAGCAACTGGGTTTAGAGTCAGTCTTTTTGCACAGAGGTGCTTAAAGTTGGCTTCTTATATCTGTGTTTGCGACACAAACCAAAAGGGCCTGATTTTCAAATATTCAGCAACTGTAAATCAAAGTGCCCTGACTGTCAAGATCTAAATAGGATTTTGGAAGGGGACATGCAGGCTTGAAAATTGTAGCTTGTATTTCCTGTTTTCTCTGATCATTCAGTCATAATTTCTTCTTGAGAAAATGCTGCTTTTTTAGCAAGTTGGAGAGGGTGCTTACCAAGGTAGAGTCCCAGTTGTTGGTGATCTGGTACTTTGGAAGTTAAATATCACTACATTTGTAATAGATCCACCACTGGGATCTCTCTTTTTTTTTTTGGTTAAAAATGTAAGTTTATTTTTAGTATTTGTTTTAAGTGTTCTTATGTGTATTTTCTTTTAAGGCCAGACCACTTGAATGGACACATCAAACAGGTGCATACCTCAGAGAGACCTCACAAGTGTCAGGTAGGAGCTGGAGGGATTTAGACTGATGTATGGGTAATATTTGGCATTGCATTTGTGTGTGCAGACAATTATGAAGTATCAGTAAAAATGCCATGTATGTATGAACTGGGATAAATGTCTGTAAATGAGTGTTCAACAGTGACAGCTGCTTTACATCCCTCCTGTCCCCCAGCCCCTTGTGTCATCTACAGCTTTGGGCCTTCTGCCTTCCTTACCTTCTACCAGATGTTCTTCCCTACTGCTCTTCCCCAGTCTCACCCTGGATCTCCTACCCAGCCACCTTTCCCTGGGCTCACAGTCAAAGTCACAAATGATTCCCTTTGGCCCACCCC
>NW_020799121.1:4510601-4536890 GCF_003259725.1 Athene cunicularia | reverse complement strand
TATTGCAGTTGTTGCCAACAGGAGGCTCCAATGCTGACTTCATTTTTTTAGAATAATTTAAAATAAAATTGGTAAACTATCATAACTTGCCAAGATACTATTTTTATTTTTTTTATCATATAGCCTTCAGAACATTGCACTGAGCAAAATTGGAAGCTTTTTTTTAACCCAGGGAGAATATAGATTAACAGCATCACAGAAGTCTTTGTAATCCAATGTCACAATGTTGTATATAGTTTTTTTACAGTTAATAAGTTATTCATTAGAGTTTGAAAGATCAAATCAAGAAAGATATTTTGTAATTCATTTGTAGAGAGATTTAAAAGGTGCTTGGAAATATTAATTAAAACCAAAGTTGAGAATCAACTTCCACTATCACGCACTGTCTTCACATAGTTGTTGGGCAAACTTCTAAAACATTTGTTGGGCTAACAGTCTCCATGCTTGGTCTCTGAAGAAAGATTTATTTATTTAAAGAAAGTTGGAGCAAGATAATTTTAATTTTCTTTGAAGACAGTGAAAGTTAGAGGATTTTTTTTCTTCTGAAATTTTTAACCACATTCTATGAACCTAGCCAGTCCTTCATGACTGCTGCCTCCTGATCTGCATTTTTTTCCATCTCTTGATACACCTCTCCCATGTTTCCACCAAATTGTGAGAGTTTTGAAACATTTTGCAATTTAATAATCCAGTGAACAGTTTGTCACACATAGAGCCAGCTAAAGATTTCTGTTGACCTCCATATGATCTGGGGAGCCCAGCACATTTGAAAATCAGGCTATAGAGCCTTCACATTGGTTTAACTGCATATCCTGTATAAATCCTTAGATTGGTTTAAGGTTCTTAAGACGATTTAGGTGTTATAGATTTATACAAATTGGAAAATTCCACTCATAAAAAGACCTCAGAATTTGGGGATAGCAAGGGGTCTGGGTGAATGAACTGAGGACAACTACAAAATTTTTTCATAAACATGTATTTGTATGCAAGTATGAAAACGAATGTTTAGGTCCCAACATAAACAGAAACTCATCAGTCTTTTGCCAGTTGATATCAGGGTTACTGAACATTTTCTGAATGACATTGATAGACATGAATTGTCCTTTGCCAATTTTATTATAGTTTTCTGATTGATTTAAGAATATTAAATATAAACTTTGTAAGTATGAATCAGAGGATACACTAAGAGCTAGAAAGTAAAGAAAGATGGAAGCTAAGGTTGTACAGCCAAGCTCATCTCCATCTTCTTGCACAGATATATTTTGTGATAACAATTCCTAAGAGCAGTCTTTCTCATTGTGTATTGTTTAAAGTGCCATAATACCGTATGCACTGTTCATTTCAGTTAAAAGGTATAGGCTATAGGGTACAAGCATCAGGCCAGAGCTGAGGTTGTCATTCAAGCTTGGTTTGATTTTGATTTTTGACTGCTTTGTTTAAATCGTAATTTTTCATGATCTTAAGGTGTAGAAAACTTGTTAAAATAACTGTTGTGTGTCTTTGCAAAAATATTTCATAATATCCTGTCAGATGTAGAAAGTCATCTTAAATATGCACAGATCTGGTACACATGGTACAAACCACAGAAGGGATGCTATCACACTGAAAATTTGTTTCAAATCTGAAAGCCGATGTATAAATTGATGAAGTTCTCCTTGTGATTATTTCATAACCAGTAACACTTCTGTTCCATGACATGTATTTAAACACAGAATTTGGCCACTAAGAAGGAAAATAGTGTAATATTGGCATGTTGTTTCATCATTTTCCATTCTTTTTCCATTGATTTTGTTTGGCAAATTAGCTCCCCATGAGAGCAGCCTGAACAGCATTGAGCATCCTTTTTGAATCTCTTGAGTTCCTGTTGAAAATTCCTGTTATTGTCATGCTTTGTTTATGTTTATTGCAAAAGAGAAGTATTATACTGTCAGTAAACAAAAAAGCTTTCCAGAATCCTCTACCATGATACATCCTTGGAATTGGTGCTCTGTTAAGACTGAAACAAAATCCACTGGGCATTTACTTGAACCCTCACATATCTTTGCAAACCAGTGGATATTTAATGTTTTGTTGATGTGACATCATAGTACATTTTGGGTTACCAGAACGAAAGTGTGAAGGTGTTAGCCCAACTTCAGAATAAATAAAATGAAACTATGAGAAGCAGGAGAATTGTAAGCTGAGCATCGCTGTAGCAGTTGTAATTTTCAGTGCTCAGCATGTAATCCTGCACTCATTTCCCTAAAATAACAGTTGTGCTTCACAGATAAAAACTATCCTCAGTTCCAGCACCTGTAGCACCTGGTGCCAGACAAAGACCTAATTCCAGTTTTTTTGTTACTGTTAAAATAGACTTAGAATAGGGAAGGCCTCCACAGAGCCAAGGCAGATGAGGAATCGGATCCAAGAATTTGCTCTGGTGTCCAGACAAAACACCAAATGACACTCTGGATCTTTTCGCCTGGATTGTTATAGTGGTCATTTTTTTTCTTTATTTTTTTTTAACCTAACAGTTGTTCTGGATGTAGGAGAAGGGGTAAGTCAGTTTTCTGGCCATAATGGAATAGCTCAGTTTGCTAACTTGTCATGGGAAGAGGTGAAGCTGGGTTGTTGGCTTTCTGAGTGTGAATGGTATGAAAGTTAGGCTGCAGTTTGGGAGGAAGTGGTGATCTGAAAATCTGTGGACGTGAAAGAATGAGGGGAGAATACAGAAGTTTGCTCCTTCTCAGAGACAAGAGACAGGTTGTTCTTCTGGCAATTAAAAAAGAAAAAAAAGACAAAAATGCAGGTTAAATTAAAGCACAACTTTTGACAAAAAAAAAAATAAATCTATTTATTTAAGTAAACCTAAAATTGGCATCCCCAGTCCAGTGCTTTTCCCATTGATTTCAATGCAGAATGAGTTTCTTCCTGTCCTAATTTCTCTTACTTCCTGCCTATTAGCAGGAAAATGGCAGCCACCATGGAATAAGCTCAGAGACATCCACATCCATAGAAAAGTTGAACCTTCAAGAGGTATTTCTTAAACAATGTTTTTTAAACTTTATATATTCTTTTTGATCTATTTATATACCTGTGCAATGTTTGATAGGAAAGCACTGGAGAGTTTTCTTCTATGATTAACAATTAATTATAAATACTTAGCACTCATTTAGTACTTCACGTCTTTTGTAAAATAAAACTTTTTTTTTTTTTTTTGCTCTATACCTTTTACAAATATTAACTATTTGAATATTAACTTTGGGGTTTTCTTTAAACCTAGTCCTGTCTCCCATTGTTATGATTCAGCTAAACTGGTTCTTGCTTTCTCCACTGGACTTAATTTTTTTTTTTAAGCTTCTTTGCAGATATATTTACTATATAGCTTATCCAAAGGTGAACTTTGCACAACTCAGCAGCAAGAGTGAGAAATCAAACACAGAAATAATCAAATTGCCTTTCCCTAAGCTTTCAACTTGATAAGTTCAATATGGGACAGATACGGTTTTACTTCTGGCATCCCTGTATTTATGTGATTTGTCTCTGGTCTGCTTCATCAACTAATGCACTCCCAATGCTTCTGTATGGACGCTTACTGTGGCTCCGTATTTTAGACTTACTGATGATGGATCTCTTGGCTGTCATCCTTGATTGCCTAGTTATATATCTTTAGTTGATATCCAACAGATTGATTATCAGTGCTGGAATCCTGCCTTAAATGAGTGTTTACCTCTAAGAACATTTTATTAAGTGAAAGCTGCACCTGTTTTGCTCAGCGCTGTGTACTGAGATTTCAAATGAAGAGAAATCTTTCATGTTCAAGAACTTGCCTCTTAATCTTTGCTACATGTAATTTATAAATCTTTGTCTGGCAAGCTTAGTTAAACTGTGTGTATCATAGAAATCCAGATAATTTTACTGTTGTCTTTTTAAGTTCATTAAGTTCTGATCCTCTGAGGTGCTAAGTCTTGTGCTTGCTGCAGAATAGCCTCAGCTCTATGGGAGTTTACCATACTTAAGCATCTCATAGGATCAAATGAGTGTAAAGCCTGTTGAAATTGATAGGTCATTTCTCAGCTGCCTTCAATGTTTTTTTTTGATTAAGCTCTTGATTAACTAAATTATATAAAATTATGTGGGTTATCCTCTTCTGTATTACAAATTTCATGTATTTAAAGTTATAATTTTGGAATTTTGTTAGGATTGTTACTTTAACAAGTCTGTCTCTATTGAAGCAGTTGTTTAATTACACACTGATACTTGAAAAGACAGAATATATCCAGTTCCCAAGTCACTTAAGAGCCTCATACTATCTCTTAGGGGGCTCTGGTTATACATCTTAATGCTGCATTATTTTATATAAAGGTGGTATAAATCAAATGCTGTACACTCTTGAATGTCACTGTTTCCTGCTTGGTCTGGTCATTCTAACGTATGTTTGCTTTTGTTTTTCCTCTGGCACTTGTGAGCAGTGGTTTCAGACTATATCTTTAGTAACTTGTACAGTGTATTGCTGGTGATTTATTTTCCTTCGCATGTTAGAGCGAAAGCAAGCCTTTCAGAACTGGCAGGCTGTTGTAACAGGTTATATACATAGTCTGCATGCCTGCCAATTGCTATAGGAATAAAAATGGGAGGGAGCATTTACTCATTTTAGATGGATTATGTCTGGGAAGTAGGCAAGTAGAATCAATATTATGCCAAATCAAGCTTGTTTCATGGTAGTAAGTGTAATGTGATACCTTGATCAGGGGTAAGTTATAAACAGATTAAAGTGTCATGCAGTTATTTTGATACCTGCTCAGTTCTGAGGCTTCACTTCTACAATTTGTCTGCACTGCTACTGTGAATACCAGGATGGCTCTTTTACTGTCTTTTGTCATATTCGCATCCCAGCCAATTCTCTGATGCTTTCTTTGTGTGTCTTCATACTCCAAAAGGATTCTGTGTGCTGAAGTTAGATTGATCAGATCAAAGAGTAAAATTTAGGAATATGACAGAGAGGACATTTTGAGTGGTCTAAATGTGTAATGGCTCAGTGAAATGGCAGAATTTACTGTAAATGGAGAGGTTTGTGCTATTTCTTTTGTTAAGTTTTCGTATCTTTATCATCAGAGAGGAGCTAAGGCCTTACAACTCTATCTTGATTTTTTACTCTCTGTAGTATGCTAGAGCTATTTTCTTGCTTTCTTAATTCTTTCAAGTAGTAACATCACATCTTGTGCAGTATGTTGGTAATCTGAATTTTTTACTTGTGGGAAAATGGCTTGTGCTTCACGTCGTTTGTGTGTTTGCACAGGATCTAAGGTACTTACTCTAAAGAATACTAAATATGTTCAACAATATCAGTGCTTTTAACAGAGTTGTGGAGTCACATGGTTTTCATTATACCTGCAGACTTGTAATGCTTCCTTTGCCACTCGTGACCGACTGCGCTCACACCTAGCATGTCATGAAGACAAAGTTCCATGCCAGGTGTGTGGGAAGTACTTGCGAGCAGCATATATGGCAGATCATTTGAAGAAACATAGTGAAGGACCAAGCAATTTCTGCACTATCTGTAACCGAGGTAATGAAGAAACTTTTTTTTTCAGTGGGATGGGACAACGCTTGAGGGAAGCTATAAGGCTATGTAACTCTGCAACAGGAGGAGGTTATACCAGATCTGTGTATATATTATTTGTTCTTATCAGTGAATGCTTAACCTTGAAACTGATGGAGCTATAGGCCTGGTCTTTATACATGGCTGATAGTTCCTGAAGAAACTCAGTTTAAATCTGAAGCAAATTGAAAGAAACTGTAGACAGTTTTAAGAATTTCATTTGCTAAATAGCCAGATCCCTGTAAAATAACCATGATATGTTGCCTTGCCACTACTCACCGTACCCCTTTTTTTTTCTATAGCTGGTTAGACTTGAGTCCTTGTGATCAGTTTTCAAGAAGAATCTTTGAAATACACACCCAAGTTGAAAATTTTACACTGTACATAACAATGTAGTTTGGGGTTTTTTTTTATCAGTCTTGCTTAACCTCCTGGTGCAGCAGTAAAGTCAAGCTGCTTTGCCCTCTTAACCTAAGAAATTGCTTTGTATTAATGTACATTTCTAAAATTTTGTAAAGAGTGCTAGAAATGTGCTTTACCTTTATTTGTACAAATACAGCTTTTCATAGAATCATAGGATGTTTCCAGTTGGAAGGGACCCATAAAGATCATCAAGTCCAACTCCCTGCTCCTTGCAGGACCATGTGAAACTAAACCATATGGCTAAGAGCTTTTGAAGCTTTTGCATCTGTTTGTGGTACTCTTCAGTTGGAGAGAATTGTAAATTTATAGGTTTTGTGGGATGTAAGTAAAGCTGGAAAAATAATTTTGAATGATTGATACACAACTTCAAAATATATTGTTGGCTCACACAGGCATACGTACCTAGTAAGTGTAGGAAGAGGTTGCTGCTCTGTTTTGGAAACTTGTTTTTTTTCTGAGGTTTTTTTTTTATGATATGTGTTCCTTTTCTAATTTGAGAGGTGAAATCTTTTGAGAGAATAAAGCTGTTCTGTATTTAATGTGAGGACTGTACAGGGAGCTGTTGGATGACTACGACTTTATGAGTAATGAGTGACATTAAATCGCAAGGGAGGCATTTCCAGTAGTTGAGCAGTCTGTTGCGTCCTGAAAGTGATGAGTGGCAAAGGCATGTGGGCTGAAAATCTTCAGATTCTGAAGCTCCAGGTGGATGGTCCGAAATTAAGCTTGGCCTCTTTTTCAGCTGAAGGCCTGTCTTCTGAAAAACTGCTTAAGTTTATCCCGATTCTTTTTGTGGTAGCATCATAGAAGACGCTATCCAAGATCCAGGTGCTATCCTGCTCAACTTCAGTTGAAACTCTTACAGGTTGGGTGGAATTGTCTTGTTTCAGATTCATAAGCTTGAGTTTCAACTTAACTACCACTGGATGTCACTGCAGCTCTGTCAAAATTCAGCCTGTGTGACAAAGATAGATTGGGCATTCAAACAATGAAATGACTAAATGGTTTATTCACATTTTACAGGTTTAAATGTACACTGGAAATTTAAAATATACACTTCTCTGTAGAAGGATAGGGAACCTGTTGTACAGCAAACTTTAAGCAACTACATTATTCTTACAGTTTATTTCATATGTGATGTCAGAATTTAGTCTGTTGTGAATTTCAGTTTACATCAGCACATAATTAATCTGGTGAATTATAGTTAAATATCCACCCACTGTTAAAATTCATAGCAAAGGGAAGTTTGAATTTTTCAAACCGAGTTACAAACTTGTTGTTATAAACTGTGGATTTTGATTATAGATTTATGATCCATGACAGCAGAATTTTTAATCCAGAGTGTTTTAGAATCAAATTACAATGTTTATTGTTTTAAATTAGATACCATTTAAATTGTAGAGCCTGGCAAGAAAAAGTATAGTGGAAAATTTCTGGATTAGAAATATCTATTTGATAGGTATTTGTGCAGTCAGAAGCTATGTACTGTTCCCCTGATGGCGATTGTGCTGTAGCTGTGGTTCTTGTGCAATGGGATTTTGTTTTAGTCTTCCCTCAGCTAATGTGCTGGTGTATTTTTTTAATTGGAATTTAGCTACTTCTGGATATAGTAATTGTCAGGCAAGAACGCTCAAGCTGCTTGTAGAGGGAATTTTGGACGTTGGCCCACCAAAAAAAAAAAGTGGATGAAAAGGTGACTTGTACACAGCTGAACATATCCTGGTGTTAAAGGCAGAGTTTAGAATCCCTCAATTTATCCCATCAGACTGAAGGATTTTCTGTGGAACTTAAGTGTCTCATGTTCTTCTAAAGGTTTAAAGGATTTAGGAGATGGGAAGCTCAGTACCTGGCTGAAGGCAGTAGCCACTGTTTTGCAATGTCATGTGTGTACCCATTTGCTGATTTTATTTGTTTATTTTATAAAATGACAGTATAATGTCCAAACATTATAATCTATAATTTGATGGTTTTTCTGAGTTCTTACTTAGGGTCTTCAGAATAATTAGGGAAGCAATTAAATCCTGTTAAATCAGGGAAGCTCTGCAATGTGGTGTTCTTCTGGGATTTTGTTTGTTTTTTTTAAAAGAATTCATCTAAAATGTGCTTATGAAAACTAATCCTCAATCCTCACTTTTTAAGACAAATTCTCTTTAATCAGTTTAAATAAAAAAGTCCTGTTCCTGCTTTGTGGTTACATAATCTTGTATTACTGTCCTTACGAACTTCATTTGCTTGTGTGGGCTTTTTCAAAGAATTTAAGAGATTAATGACTTTGTCAAGTCTAGAACTGGTACTTTGTAATAACATATGCAACTCAGAAGATTCATTTTCTGTTTCAGACACACATTGTTTGTTTCACAGAAATCAAATTAGTTAGGAGGAAGATAAATATTCCAAGTTAGATGGAATTTTTTTTACAATAAGATAGAATTCTGGTGTATTTCATGGTGGGTACAATTGAGTTGATTAAAGTGAGACACTTTCTGCATGTTTCAGCTAAATTCAAATTAGAATTTTTGGAAAAGGGGCATCCTGCAATTATTTCTATAGTCTATCTCCTAATAGGTGTCGTCTAAGAGATCAAGGGGTAGGTCCCATTTACATAAAGCAGATCATTTCCTCTCTGCATGTTTTAAATGTTGATTCCTCTGGTATGAAGAAATAATCTGCTTTGCAAAGCTGAGAGATGTGCATGGGTAAAGCAATAAATACATTCCTCCTTTGAAAAAAATACTGCCACTTTATCCTCTGCATTAGCCTGACTTTGTTTTTAAAGAGATTTTTAAAAGCAAAGGATTATTGTCTATGAATCTCCCATCTTCCTAGGACAGGCATTCATAATTAAGGTCTGGTGGGGAATTAAAAAAAAGGGCAGTGCTAAGTGCTTCAGAAAAAAAAATCAGGATAAAAACAACAACAACAAAAAAAATCTCACTTTAAACATTAGTTTCCAATGAAGCGGTTGGCATTCTTACTGATTTGATGGAAGTTGATGACTCACATGTTCATCTGCCAAGTGCATAAAGGGGAGCTAACACACTTTGCAGGCAGTTTTCATTATATAAACCAATGTACTCTACAAATAGAATTGCAGAGTTCAGGAAAAATATTGTATAGCAGAGATTACAACTTCAGATTTTCCTGTGTTAATTGTAGTATAGAAAAACACTGAATACCTGTGTGTAATCCTTTTTTAATGGTTGGCAGTGAGATTTTAATGCACTGCTACATAAGACGACTCATCTCAGCTGGCATGTGGCTATTAGAGACATGTATGAAATAAGGGAAGTATCTTGTAGTTGAAAGTCTCTGTACATTGTGTCCTTTTCTCTACTGGTCAAACACTGGTTCTTTCCATGTCTACAGTGAACTTTTGGTATTTGGAAAAATACATTCTTTTGTGGCCCAGTGAGATACTCAGTACAGCATTTTGTGTCTGAGGGTTTTTGCATTATTTTGGAGGATAATATACTTACATTAATTGCCTGGATGACTCGGCCTAGGTGATTCTGCCCCATTGTATTTTGAGAGTCTTGATTTCTTCTTGTGATGTAGCTAGTTTTTTGTACTTTCATCTTCAACTCAGGGCTCTACAGTAACTATCTCTTCATTCTCAGCAACCTGCCCTTTTTCCCCTTCAGCATGTTGCTGTGGAGTTCTGCCTTGCTCTGCAGGTCCTGTATATATAATACTTAATAACCCCTGAACGCTCTTTGATCCTGGCTTCTAAGAAGGGTCTGGGAAGAGTGATATTCTGTTGGGTAGGCAAATCAATTTCTAGTGTAAAGCCACGTTCATTATTAAATTCAGCACCTGAAACTAACAACTGCTGTCAGAAAATCCACCCCACAGAGGTGTGCCAGTATTGGTTTTGCATCCTTCCTAATATATGACTATGTATCATCAAATGTAAATGCAGTTATATCGCGATAAAAATGGCCTTACAGTAGTGTATCTGTATCTATTCATATTTAAAGTGAAGCATTGATATGAAATTCTCTTGCAAGGACTTGTACTGTAAACACTGTATTGATTTTAAAAAAAATCTAGGTCTTGGGTTTTCTCTGTCCAGAAAGGGAACCTGGAACTCAGTATCTGTGATGGTGAAACTTGTGTTCTCATTTGTTAAAGGAAAATGTTTCTAACATGGAAGTGCTATAATATTCTGTTCAAAATTTAATAAAAAATCAGAATGGTTGTTGATAGGCTTACCTTTGTAGGAAGTTTTAAAAACTCTGTCCTCCTTGTGCCTCATACATGATCCAAATGTACTCGTACTAAATGCAAATCTTACTAAAATCAGAATTTACAAACATTCCAAAATATATGTGAGATAATTTACTGCATTAAAGGAAAAGGCCTTATTTTAAAAAGCACATGCATAAATGTAAATAACTGTTTTGATCAGAAATCAGTTGTACAAAATGTTTTTATTTTTGGTGGTTTGGGCTTACAGATGAGAGCTAAGAGAAATACTGAAATTTAGGGGGGGTTGTTAACTGCAGAAAAAAATGTGAATTTTAGTATGTTTTTTAAAACTCAGGATGAGCTGAACAGAGGATATGTTCTTCAAAAATTACTACAGAACAAAACTCTATACATTTAAAAACTCAGCTTTCTGCCTTCTACAAGTCACTATTAATGCTAGAAACTTAGAAAGCACACTAAATATCAAAGGAGGGTTTTAAGAAATGGCATCCCTTCAAATCATAACAGCATAAAATAAACTGATTTGAACTATCTTCCAAAGTATCATCAAATGATGAAGGCATTTTTAATTAAAATACATAAACCAGCAAAAATATGGTCAAGAGACATGGGTGCCTTTTTGTATCATGTCTCTTCTTGCCTTCTTTTCCAGAAAGTTTCATGTCACCTGCTAGGTTTGCTTACATAAAATTTGTTTCTCAAGGAGGCTGTTCTTTCATCATGACTTCCAAAAAATAAGTGAAGTCTAATGAAAGGTATACATTGCATTCATTGCTGATGATGTCTAGGAATCCTACATAAGCATGCTGTAGGTAATCAGAAATCAAGCTAGTGTAATAGCAACTTTGTAATAGGGAGTAGGAGCATGAGAAAGATTAAAAGAACAGGGAAGGCAGATGTGTGTCTTTGCTGGTGGCAGGATCTCATCTCCTTTTATCTTGTTTAGGTTTCTCCTCTGCCTCCTACTTAAAGGTCCATGTTAAAACCCACCACGGTGTTCCCCTTCCCCAGGTCTCCAGGCACCAGGAGTCCATCCCGAATGGGGGAGCAGCGTTCCACTGCGTCAGGACCTATGGCATCAAAGGCAAGAGACTCGCTGCTCTGTACCTTGCTGCTCTGTGCAGAACTTTGTGTTGTGGGATGTTGGGCTGGGAATGAGAAAGGGGAGGGAGGAAGGACAGAGAAAATGCTGGGGAGAAGCTTAGGGAGATGCAGAGAAATTACATAGCATCACATAGTATGTAATATCTGTCCTTGGATAGCCTGTTTAACAAGTCTGGGGGAAGGAGATGGACACACAAGGAGTGTACATTAATTTTTGGCAGCTTCTTTGATTTTAGAGATTGAAAAAGTCATGTTAGTTCATCTTGACCATCTTCCTAGCAGCAGTCAGTATTTGAATTTTGCTTGAGGGGTACAGATCATTGACAGTTCCTTAGTCCCTCTATACTTGAATCTTGTGTCAGTCAAACTTTGTTTCTGATTTCTGAGGAAGGATGGGGGAGCTGCAGAATGCAGTTCATAAAGGTTCCTGAGCGGTGAAAGCAATATTCATCCTCAGGTTGATGAGGAGCCATGCAACTCTCTGTAGTTAAACTTACACTTTTTAATGCTGTTGTTGGGAAGGAGAGGTAGAGGGTGATAATGGTCCTGTTACTTTTTTTGGTTTTTAACCTGCATTTAACTTCTGGGGAAAAAATGAAAAATATATTATTCTAAGAATAGCTAAAGAACATTTAACTTCTGAATATGTAAAGTTGTGTGTTAATCTGTGTAGAACAGGTTGCTTTTCACTTCTTGGTTTGAGTTGTCAGTATTCCTGGTGAAGCTGAAACATCAGAAAATTCTTCAAAAACATGGTTGTCCCAGAAAGTTACGTTTTTTTCTTGCCCAGGAGAACACAGCAGGCTGGGTTAAACAAAGTCTGTGCCAGTGGAAAGTACAGTTGTGTCATTTTTTTTTCTGTTGAAGTCCTGATAGAGTTACTACAGAAGCCCTTTGGTTTTGGGTGATGTGCTGACTTAACAAGAGATTTACTCCAGCTCAGTGGTGTATTGATTTCATGCATATCCTGTTTGGTTTGTAATGCTGAGTCCAGAGCAAATCTGTCTTTTGGGTTGTGCCAAGTGGTTCTTTGGTCTTTTAGAGTTAATAGTAGATACAGCTTATTTGTATTCAGAGTCTTGTTTAGGGAGTACGTCTGGGTTTCCCACGCTCATTCATATGTGCTGAGCAAAGAGTGTGGACAAACTTTCTTGGCATACTGCCAGAGAACAATGGGGAACACTCCAAACATACCAATGGCTTTGCCAGGATATGTATCCAAATGACTTAAAATAGTGTCCCTAACCTCTCTCCTGTTTCACACTACAGCATTTAAAGATGGAACAATTTTAGATTGTGAAATTCACTTCTAACAGCCTTAACACTTAACTTGTAAAAAAAAAAAAAGAGTTCCTCAAGACTAAACGGAATTGCGCTTCTGAAATTGCAGTAGCTCACTGCTGTTTTGCTGAGTATTTCCAGGTTTCTCCACATCTTGCTGCAGCCTGTTATACTTTATTAGATTTGTAGGCTCTCCCCTAAGTATCAACAATATTTCAGAAGTGTGGGTATGGATTGTACAGTTAAAAACTCATCACTAGGTACATCCTTTTGTAATGCCCGAGGTATAAATGTTGTGAGACATCTCTGGGATTCAAAAAAGTATTCCATAAACCAGAGACCCATTATGGTTGCATTCAGTGTCATGACAAATACATAATAAAAACCTGGATGTTGCTCTGGTAGCAGCCCAGTGGTTTGTAAAGAGGGCCTGTGATCAAGGGCTTTAGAATATGAGGGACTGTGATGTTAAGTGCATATCAATCTCTCATGACAGGCATTAATTAATGAAATCAGGTGGTAACCAATATAATCTAATTTAATGCATGTTAAATACTTTTTCTGGGAGATAAGAGTCTGAAAATTTCTCTTTTCTTTTTCCTGTAGAAGGCCAGAAATGTTCACATTCGGACCCGATTGAGAGTTCTGATTCATATGGAGACCTCTCTGACACCAGTGACCTCAAGACTCCTGAGAAACAGAGCACCAATGGGTCCTTCTCGTGTGACATGGCAGTCAGCAAAAACAAAATGGAGACAGAAGGAGAGAAGAAGTACCCTTGCCCTGAATGTGGCAGCTTTTTCAGATCAAAGTCTTATCTGAACAAACACATACAGAAAGTTCACGTCAGGGCCCTTGGTGGCCCACTGGGGGACCTCGGTCCTGCTCTAGGATCCCCCTTTTCACCCCAACAGAACATGTCTCTCCTGGAATCATTTGGGTTTCAGATCGTCCAGTCAGCATTTGCATCATCCCTCGTGGATCCAGAGGTCGACCAGCAACCAATGGGGCCAGAGGGGAAATGAGATCAGCTTGATCTTAACAAAGCAAAGCAGCAATCTGGCTATAATGATAAGATGCTGGAACGAAAGAGGAAATAATGAAATTTGGTTCTATAGCTGAGAAATTTTTTTATTCATTTTAGCTTCCCTCTTTGTCTCATGCCCTACCCCACCTTTAAACCCTCATTGGGGAGAGGGAGAAAATGCTTCTTAGCTGGTAAATTACAGAAGATGGTGACCTTGAATAGGGGACATCCTAAAACACCAAATGGAGCTTTAGAGGCTGCTGCTGGTGTTTTGACAAGACCTTCTAGAATAAACAAAAGTTGTCAGCACTGATCTGAGAATTAGACAGTCCTAGTGACCAAGGCACCTGGGGAGGGGCAGCTACAGGGAGCTATGCTTTTGTTCTCTCTCATTCCCCACCTTCCCTAACCTACCCCTGAAAAACAGTAAGTTTTTAAAGCAGACCCATTACTGAATATAACATTAAGTCAAATGCCCCGTGGTACCTAGCAGGTTACAATGCAGTTGTCCTTTTAAAACCAGAAAAATTTAAAGAAGGTGAGAATTTGAACCCCTTCTGCCATTTGTGAGGCTGTGAGTGCTGCAGCAGGACTAAACTGCTGAGAAAAATCACCATTCAGAACAGGTTGTTTTTGTTACTTTTAACCATTAAACTTGCTGTCAGGTTTTTAATTCTCTATTATTATTATTATTTTAGGACCTGTTGTAGTGAATTGCTACTGAAAAGCCAGTCTAAGGCGATACACAGAGCACTCTTAAACAGCAGTCACATTAGGGTTAGTATTTTTTTTTTTTTAGATGTACCATAATTAATAACTTGGCTAGTTGATTGTTTTAAGTCTATGAAAGAAATAGTTTTATGAAAAAAAAAAAAAGAAAAAAAAAAGGAAGGAAAAATACCATTGCAGTCTGGTTGACTGGTGCTCATTTTTCATGTGGGGACCTAGGGTATAAACACGATCAGCTATCGGGTTAACACTTTGTACCACTGACTTGTTTAGTGTGAATAAACCCAGGGGTTCACAGAGTGATTTTGATTTAATTGGATTGGACTCTATTAAAGAAGTTAGTATGTTACTTTGCATCCCCTCGTTTTGTCTGGTTTTTGAGCAATTTAGCCACCTGTCCAAAAGGTGTGCAAATGAGAACCAGTAAATAAGACAGTAATCCCACTCTACACTGTACTGTATTCTCAGTGAGCTGGGCTTTTTGGCTACGGTCATGCTCTCCTGATCTGCCTCTAGTCAGGTTTGCAAAAGCCAGTCTTACTCCTTTCTTTTCCAAAAGAAGAAGGGTTTCTGCTATAAGAGGTGGGAATTGCAAACAGCATATCTCTGAAAAAGAATTAATTATAAAATGCAAAGAAGCTGGGCTCTAGGCTGTTGGAGGTTCCATTTAATCTGAAAATACCACTTGTGCATAAATAATGTCCTTTCTTGACCCTCCCTTTCCTCCCATGTAACTTGTCATGGTCTTTTGTACCAAAATCCAGGTATAAATGTTGTTTAACACAGGGTTAGGAGTTAGGAATACTCTGAGTTATAATTATGGTTCTGCTGTTGATACTCAAGGTCACATAGGACAGCTACCTGAATTTATTCCTTAATTTCCCATCTGTGAAAAGTTTTCTTTACATCACAGTTGTTGTGAGGGTTAATGAGCAAAGATTTAAGCAGTGATTTGGTGAACTAAGGTGCTATATGTACTGAATGTTTCTAGAAAAGCCAGAAAATTTCTGAAGAACCTAAGTCCCACATCAAACTTGCATTCTAAGAAACAGTAGCCATCTCCATCATTAGTACAGTGCTGGAACAGGATAGACCACCTCAGACCAGGACCCACATCCCCTGCAGGAGATATGTCTGTATTAAATGTGAACTTGGCCACAAACTGCTGTTGCACCACAGCTTGGCGTTGCTCAGATGCTCCTAATCCAAACCCTGCAACTAATATATAACTAAAATAAGACACATTCCTGCTTTGTTTTTATGTTAGAATTACAGAGCCTCTGTAAGTAAATGGATTTTGGAATGACATTCTAAATTCTACAGACTTAGAAACCCTAGCTTCTCTCTTGTAAGAAGCTACTTTTTTGTACTTGCTCGTGAGTATTATAAACCAAGGATGAATAATCAATGGCTTTCTCTTTATAGCACCAGCACTTTCTAAATTGAGAGCATGTTGCAGTGGACTTGATGTTTTGCTATTAATCTGTGTTGGGAGACTGAAGGACACGTTCTTCTCCATTCATCTTCCCCTGGAATAGGTATGAGTCTCATTTAAAAGGGGACAAAAAACCCTCGAAATCCAAAAGAACCCACCTTCAAACTAAAGTTTCATGAAATTGCATTGCTGTACTGATAAGCTTAGTTGACAAGTAGAAACAGGACATTCCAAAAAAGTAACAAAACATTTTAAAATGCCATACAAATCTAGACCATGCTGAAACACCCTTGTAAGCTGCCAAGCAAGTCAAGATAGAGCAGGCTTTCCAGTCAGCATTCACTGGGGTTAGCAAATGCAACTGCAGTCACTCTGATTTACTAATAACTTGTATTTAAGCTACCAGAAAAAAATTTTGTTGACTTGAGGCTGTATTCTGAAAAATATAAGAAGTCTGTGTCCTCAGTGTTCCCA
This sequence comes from Athene cunicularia, assembly GCF_003259725.1. Lineage (NCBI taxonomy): Eukaryota > Metazoa > Chordata > Aves > Strigiformes > Strigidae > Athene > Athene cunicularia. The sequence continues at coordinate 4,520,627 of NW_020799121.1, read as the reverse complement.
TATGCACTCAAAGAGGGTGCACTAGTCATAAAATTCAACTCCAGAAGACAGAATGGAGGATATTTTAATGCTACGTTCAGCTCCACAGACTTTAGTGTTACTAGTGGGTTGAGTTTTGGCCATGTGTATCCAAATTTACTTTTGAATGCTACAGAATTTGACCTGATGAAACAAATGAAAAGCCTTGAACTAAAAAGAAAGCCTAAAACACTAACTGTGCATTTTGTTTGTCAAAGAAAATGCTTACTAAGTTGTCATGAATACACTGAATGAAAGCTACTTACTTCTCAGTCTAGTGGACAGGGAAACAATTAGGGCAGGAAGCTAACAATCCTGAAATTACAGTTCTAGATCATCCTAGTGTAAATGGGAGAGATTTGCACCAACACAAGAGAGTGGTGCAGACTGGTGCCAGCAGTAGGTTGGGCAGATCTTTAGCAGTGGGATGTTTTCAGAGCTTTTTGCTTCTTTGGGGGCATATTGTTCTGGATAGTAATTTAATATACATGCAGATTCTTTATATTCTGTGCTTTGGGAAGTGTCTGCTTCTCTTACAACAGAAGCAGAGCCAAACAGAAAACTGAGCCTCATAAGTTCAGAGTTCAAAGGGAAGTACTTTACCTGCCCTGAACTGCAGCCTCGCTTGTTTGTTACATTTTAATTGGCATATCAGTGTATATGTGAGAGTTCTCATTTTGGGCCAGCCCTCCTTTCCTTATCTTTTTTGGTGGGACTGCAATCCAATGTTTGAGTCCATGCACTTCCCTGCCAAGAAGGGAACTTAAGTTCATGCAAATTTAGATAATCAGAAGTGTAGTATTTCTTTGTATTACAGGAGTCCCTAAACCCCTCAACTGAGGCTCTGACCCTTGTGTATTAGGTATGATGAAAACATCTTCAGCCATTTATAATCTAAACACTAAAGACAGACAAGAAAGGAATAGATGCTTAGAGGTGAATGAATGAAATAAAGGTGGACTAAAATCCACTTGCATGCTTAAATGTTGAATGTAGGGGCACAGACTTACCAGGCTTCTTTTGTTGCCTGAATTTATTTACTGTTAATCCACAACAAATGCAAGGTAAAGCAACTTAATGTCAATTTATTCCATACTGAGTTAAATTAAATGACATTACCTTGCATTTGTAATGTGTTGATGTGTGCAAACAGACCTAATAGTGCAGCTCACCTGATGCATAGTAATGTGGTGCATGTGAGCTTTCGATCTTAAGTGATTTGCCCATGATGACGTGGGAAATTGATAGCAGAACCAGAAATTGAACACAGATTTTTCCTTCTCTCAATCCAGTGCCTTAACTATAGTAGGGCAAAGTATTATATGTTGGGGGGGATGATTGTTTTGTTTGTTTTTTAAAGCCTAGAACTATAAGATGGTGTGGAGGTGGTCTTCCTACCAATCTTTTGAATAATTGCAAATGCCCAGTCACAATTTTAGACCTGTTTGAGTGCCAGTGACTTAGGGAATATTTGTTATTTCCCACATATTCCCTGAAATTATTGTTCCTCCCTCAACTGCTGTCAGCAGTAAGGAATGACTTGAATAGAAGAGCTGTGTAACTGAATGTCTATCTAACTCAACTAATTGAATTGATAGTATGAAAGCTAACCTAGATTTTTTGTAGGCTCTGTTGTAACTTTAGTGTCTTGTTTTTTCACTAAATCTTTGTTCCTAGAAATCAATATCTGAACTTATGTCTTGAGTCTGGAGTGGGGTACCACTTTCAGCTTTAATTTTTTTTTAAGGTGCTTGCTTGAGGAAGTAGATGCCAAAGTAAACTTCAAAGGAACTCCAGACTTCAGTGTTGGAACAATGAAAGGAGAGCAAGAGCTCTCTTTGGGTTTCATGAGAGATAAATGGACAAAGCAAAAACCCACTACCAAAATTTTAAGTAATTAAACGGAAAAGGCTTTTCTTTATCACCCACAAAAATAATCAGATATTTTCAATTGTTCAGCATGGCAGAAACTCTGAGAGCAAGTGCCAAACAAAACCATGGAATGTGTTGGCTTTTTTAGCATTATGAATATACCTTAACAGCATTATGAATATTTTAATGTAAATTAAGCCAGCTGTGTACCGTTCACCTTCTGCCTGGGCACAGTACCTGAGTTGTAATTGAATAGAACATAAACTCACAGTGAACCTCTGAGCTTACGCTCTCAGTTCCACACCAAGAGACAAAACAAATGAGCAAAGAGGGAAAATCAATAGGAAAACTTAAAAGGGAAAAAAGATCCTGGAAGATTCCCGTGTCTCCTGAGAGAGTCCCACTACCCTGAACATCACTTTCAAACCAAGATCCTTCAGCTGTTGTGAATGAGCCTTTGGGAACAGATTTGGCTTTCAGCCCCATCTGCTGTGCTCCCCAGCTGCAGCCCGAGGCCACGTTCACTGTCGCAGAGTCAGCAGCAGCAGCATTGGCATCATGTCTTCTTGCCTGCTCCCTCAACACCTTCACCCTCCACACATTCCTGTGCCAATGTGGTACTTACTCAGATGTGTACAGCTCTGCACATAACTGCGTTAGCTATAGAACAAACCAGAGAACTATTATTTGGCTAAAAAGAAAAAAACAAACAAACTCGAAAATAGTGATGTGATGTAACTGCCAAGTGGTACAGAACAGGAGCAGGAACCCTGGCTGTAAGGGGTTGTGGTGATGGCTGGAATCGTTAAAGCATGTTAGTGAAAAACCACAGCTGTTTGCTCTGTGGTAGCAGCTAATGACTGGCTGTTTGTGAAGAATTAACACCTTGTGTCATTTCTAGCCTCTTCCTGTGTTTTGTTCCCATCTATAAAATGAGATGATGATAATCTTGGGTAAGACTGTTTCAAGATTTGATTGACCTCCCAAATTGTGCTGCAGAATTGTGCTGCTGAACTCTACTACAGACGTTTGGCCTCACTGACTTCAGGTGTAATGCAAAGTTAAACATTTGGCCGTGTTTTGCCTGAAAGGTTAAATATTTAAATTAATTTAAAGCCTGCCTAGCACTCTTGATCTGCTCTCAGGGTTTATGTGGTTGAGCTGGGTGGCCTCTCTACTTGTACTGCAGTTTTGGAAACCTGGAAGGGCTCTGAGCTGAGATGTGCTGTAGGAAGGAGGTAACTGGTGTCTCATTGATGTTCCAGTGACTCCCTCCCAGCTCCTGGGTTCATGTGGACCATGGGGTCACTTCAGCCAGCCACTGGCAGCCATAGATGCTCTAGAGCTTCCTGCAGTCATGTAGTGAGCTTGGGTACATGCTTTTATAATACATCAGTCTCATGCTTGCTAACAGCTTTTTGGCTGCTGTGTCTACAAATGGGTGCCTTCTCCAGGCAATTTTTACATGCCCTCTGCAAAGCTGTCAGACTGACTGCTGGCTCTTAAAGAATCAACCAAGCCTTGCTCTTGGGCTCAGAATTTCTCTTCAGTACTGTTGTAATCTGAAAGTTTGCCGCAATTAGTGCAAATACACAGTGTAAGAGAGAAAATAAAAGGCTGTTCTCAGATGTCCTGTAGAGTGAACAACTGAAACATGAGTGTGGGACGGGCCAGGAAAACTGGCATTTTTCCCTGGCTGCACACTGTATGGAAGAGACAGTGCCTTGGAAGGGAAGGAGCAGAAAAGTTTGCCATTGGCTCTGATGAATCCCAATCCTGCTTCTACTGAAGTTGCTGGGAATCCTCCCATTGTCTTCAGTGTGAGCATGGAAGGATCTTGGGTAAGGATGGATGACTCTTTCCCTACTTGAATGAAGTCTCTTGCCTATTTATGGGCCTGCTTCTATTGAAACCGAGCCTGTTTTAGCCTTTTTGGGTTCTTAGGGACCTGTTTGTATAAAGCAACTTACCTACCTATCTTTTTTTTTCTATTGTGTGTATTTTTTGTATGTTCTGTTGGAAGGTGAAGCCTCTGTAGAAGGGGATACAAAAACTGATTTTTAAATAGTAATAAACCAAAAGAGAAATAAACTCTGCAGGCTGCATGCATTCATTTCCTGGAGATAGAGAGTAGAGACCATGAGTGCACAGAGAAACAGCCTGTATTTCTTGTATCTCAAAATCTTCCTCTTTTCAGAGACAGTTCCTCAGCTCTGTATGAATAACCATAGCATGGTGGGCAGGTTGCAACGTTGTTTATCAGGGTGGCCTTATTTTGAATAGAAAATCCTTTCACTGGCACTGTGTGATGAGATTTCTTACATTCTTTTAGCGTAAGTGGATGAAGTAACAAGTATCTACATGAAATTTGGTATTGTCCTCATTGAATACCTGGAAGCCAATGAAAATACAAGTAAGACAGGATGTATATCTCTTTGCTGCTGGCCTGCCTACCTCAGGTGCTAGGTGATTAGTCAAATGCACTGTGTTCTAAATCTACACCATTATATTCTAAAGAAATAAGTGAAGTATGAGGTGAAATTACTAAGACTTTGTTCCTTTCTGGTATTTTTGCCTCTTTGTGCTGTTACTGGTTTGAGCCCTAACTTTCTAAAGAATGGCAAACTCAAGACCAAAATAACAACAGAGGCTTGCCTACTCTGTAAACATACTTAAGGAACAAAGTCTTTACTTTTGTAAATAGATGTAAAAAAGTCCACGTGCATATGTAAGAGTCGTGAAAAAGGCCATCTCTGCATGCCTATGGCATGTGTGCAACCCAAAGAGAAAAAGGTTTGCCTTTCTACACAGAAAAGAAAGGGCAACTTCCCAAAATAAACAACTCCTCCCTCCGCCTTCAGGCAAACACCTGGGGAGAAAGGTCTTTCACAAGACCTGTGTGCCAATGGTTTTATCTGCTTTTGGGTCACCTAAGAAAATGCAGAGGTGAGAGCTCTGCATTGTAAATGTCTCTGAATCCTGGCTTTTAGGAAACACTAATAGCTCTACTGAGGGGTATGGTCTCTGCTTCTCTGCTCACAAGTTGAATTACAAAAAGACCCATTACAAAATGGGTCTCTGCTCTTATGTTGATGACTCCCATCCTAGTCCCCAAACCCTAGACAGATAAGAAAATATGTTTGGGTTTTTTTATGTTTACAAGTTTATAACCTTACTGCGTTTCTGTTGGCATGGGATATAGGTTGCTTGCTTATAATGAGTGGTTGTGCTATTTAGACTTGGCCTTATTTTCCACAGGAACTGCAAGTTTTGCATATTTAAGTGCAACTTTGTAACCTCATGTTCTCCACAGCGGAATCCAACTCTGATGATATGCCATGATTATTAGTTTAAACAGCAGTTTTGGTCTATCACTTCTGTTTGACTGAAATGAGCTTCCATGGTGAGTGAAAGATTGGTAGAAGGATATTTATTCCAGTCTAATTCACTGGAAGTTAATTTGAACAGATATCAGAACATAAATCTTTATTCCTTTTGACTCAAATCTCCATGTTTTGGTGCTGCCTTTTTCATGTTTCTCATGTGCAGGTAAACCATTATCTTTAGATTGGCATTTTATAACAAGAATGAATATTGGCTTATCTGACTGCTTCGCTTTGCTAGTTACTGCTGTGCACAACAAGGTAGTTTTATATCTTAAAAAACACCAAACAACACATTCCCCAATTTTTCTTCCTGCATTAATGCTTGTTTGTAGACTTTTCATTTAAGTCTGCACTACATATGTAGAACTTGAGAACATCTTAAGACTTTCAATGCATATCCCTCTTCATGATTCCTTCCTCTTGAATACCATTTCATAAGCTGTGTATTGTATGTCTGAAGCTTTCAAAGCACTTTCTGCCTCTGTGACAGAAGTAGGATTAATAGGGAAACTGAGGCAGAAACTTGCCTAAGGGCAAACAACAAATCAGTAAAAACTTAGAGTAAAGCTCCTGTTCTTGACTCAAAGACCTAAGTGTTCTGAGTGGATCACAATATCTTTCAAAATAGCTTCCCTTCCTCCACCCGTAAAAAAGCATGCTCTGGTTTTTGTCAATAGCAGCCTGTGTCTACCAGAAAAACCCAAACCAAAACAGTGCAGCTGGGGGCTGAAACATCTTTAGGCAGCTTGTACCTTATTGCTAACTGTTGCTACAGTTTGGATGGTATTTTGCTCGGAGACACACCCATTGGATCGCAGGTAAAAGCAGCGTCTGTGACCCAGATGCCGATTTCAGAAAGCTCCAGCTAAGGGCCGTGGGCCAAACGGAGACCTTTGCAACAGCCGCAGGGGGCCAGTGGGAACAAATGTCTGTGGGCAGTTGGGCCCATCAAAAACACCGAGGGAACTGTGGAAAGGCACTGACTGGGCAGTTTGTGACAAAAAGGACAAAGAAGTGTTGCTGTTAGAGAGGACTGAGTGCGTGAAATTTCTTAAGTCAGTGACTGCCAAGAGTATTTAGTGCTAATCTCTTAATGCTAGAGAAGTGTAGCTGCAGTGCTTCTCCCCCAGTAAACAATAGGACCCAGATTGCCCTCCTGAGGCCTCTATCCTTTTATTGCAGCCCACACAGAAAGCTCATCGGAGAAGGCACGTTGAGTTCCAAGAGCAAACTCTCTGAACCAGTCTGAACCAGTTCAAATATCACATATGGTTGTTTTGCTTCTGCAGACTTCCTTGTTAGTCCTTGGAGGCTGGGGCTGGCATTTACTTAGCAATAGCTCATGCTGTCAGATTGCAGGGGGAGGGGAAAGCCTCTCCTTGAACATGTCAGCAGGGGGATGCAACAGCGCAGTCAGATATTTCTATCGCTCCACACTGACTCCTTTGTAGTGACTGTCTCTGTCTTGATTTTTGGTTATACTCATCTCAGTTTCATAAACTCAACATCTGATCCTTTTGTTGCAGCCCTGATTTTTTTTTGTTGTTGTTGTTTTATTCAGATTGTTTATAGGTTAGGAATAAAATATTTGTTTCTGACTCCCACATCATTGCTTACAGAAGGCTTTTTACAGGTGAGACCCACAGTTGTTTCCATGATCCAGACAGAGGCAACAAAGGACTAAAAAGACCTGCTTTTGTTGGAGTTGCAAATACTTAATAGTGTTTAGCAACATTTGATGCTTACAGTTTTTTAACCTTTAGCACAAATTTCTCTAATATTCTGTTTATGGTGGATGAGGCCTCAGAATGTACTATCGTTGTTCTCGGGCATCGCAGTTTATGAAGGAACCAGAAAATGGTTTAGAAAAACTAGTTTTGAGAAAAAAATTAAAGAATTATCTTGGTTTGCCTAGAAAGAAGAAAGGGGAAGTTATGGGAACATGACACATGCTTTGTTACAAGGAGGGAAATGGTGAACTTTTCCCATTTTAAGCAATCCATGTTAATTTGGCTACGAAAGAATACTTAGATTAGAAAACTGATTTTGTTTACTCCCTCCCAGTATCTTATTTAGTAAGATTAAGTAATAAAGCATGTTTGCTCTTTCATAGGAGGTTAGATGAACTTTTGCCCAGGAAGATCTGCACATACTTGGCTGGGGCCAGAGAAAGAGGGTGGGTTTGATGGCTTCTTGCAGAGGCCTTCCAGAGCTATACATCTGTAGTTGCCTGCCTTTGCACAGCATGCTGTGCTATGTGTTAGCATCCTTTTATTTTTCTCCTTTAAGAAAAGTCCATACACTTTGAATTTTTCCACAGGTGAAAAAGTAGAACAAATAAGACGGAGCAGTTGACAGACAGAAGAGAGAAAAAGCAGACATTGTTCATTCTGGAACCTGTATCAAGTAAACAGCGGAAAGGTACCAGCTCACAGCTGAAACTGGTTCACACTGAGTTTAGGGAGGATGCTTAACATCCCACATCCCTAAAAATAGCATATATATTCTCCTGTGAAGTGTTTGTGGATGTGTGGATATGTTGTGGTACATGTATGTGCATATACCTACAGATTCATACATGTAAACTATGTGAGGAATGAGTTGCAGAGCTATTAGCTTACTTATAGTTTGGCTAGTTACTTTAAAATCAAGTCCTAGGAAGTAATGTCAGGTTTAATCTCTAAAAGGGTAGCAAGAAGAGCAAACTCATTTCCAAACAGCAGAAAGAGCAATTGAGTCTGCCTTTGACAGCTGCCACCTGGCATCCTATTAAACTGCCAGGCATAAATCTTCCCTCATCCTGGAGAAAGCTAGAGATGAAAGAGAAAAAATTATGCTTAGAAGTCAGTTGTGGAAAAGACTTTGATCTTTAGCATTAAAATTATCTTTTTTGCATTTCTACCAGATTACCCATTGTCCTTCTGTGGCCTAGAAACTCAAAAATGTTTGCTGGAACTTGGCTGGGTGTAACAAAAGTGCAAATTTATCTTGTTACATAACAGGAGAAAGAGCTGGGAAGGTCTGAGGTTTGTTTCCACAGAGATTACTGCCCAGCCCGCAGTTCTTGGATCAGTACATACAGGAGGAGGTGCTTTCTGTGCAAGATGGCATGGAAGTGTTAGTTAGTCTCGTGAAATGAGCAAAAATAAATTAGTTGTACAGGTTGGTAGCCCTCTGCAAACTCTTTTAGACAGACTGTGTCTCTGGATGCATGTGTGGCCCTGCAGCTTCTGAGTGAATGGAATTTGTCCCATGAAATCTCTTAATGAAGAGCTATTTATTACAAGCAGAAGGCCTGATTCACTAGCCCGTATTAAAAATTCTTCCTTACTTCATTTAGCCTTGCTTTCACAGAGAGTAACTGGAGAGCATAAGGAATGTAGTAATGTCTGTGCAGACAATGAGCATAACACCATAAAGCAGACATCTTAGCTGGTGATGTCAGTCAGGACTGACACATAGTTTGGGGTTTTTTTACAACCTGACTGCAGGGTTTTTTTATTTGACATTATTAAACAAGGTTTAGTGTAGTGTTAAATCATATTGTTAAAGCGTGAATCACACACAAGTGCTAAGACTTATGGTTTTGTGTTCAACGATAGTGCTGCTTAATTGACCTGTTTTCCTCATTACCCCTCTGCCATGCTGGTACATCTGTTTTTTTGTGACTCCAGTGTGGGTGGACTGGATGCAGCAGGCTGTAAAGGGTTAAAGTGTGCATGACCTGGTAAGAAATGGGCAAATGTTGGCTTGGATCTGTGCCTTAAGCCTGGTAGTCACACAAGTACCTGTAGCAGCCTGACTGAAAGCACTGCCAGTATGGAAACATCTGGGAGTGGAAGGGAAGGACGGCCACTCCAGCCAGTGCTGCCCCGAAAAGTGATTCATCACACACAGAGTACAACATGCAGCTTCCTGGCACAGAAATACTTTTCATGTGTTCAATGGTTTCCATGTGATTTCAAAGCATTTTAAAAGAAGGGAACTTCCCTGTCCTCTTCTGAGAAAGAAGGTTTGATTGTACCTCCTGTCACAGAACGGGAGGGAAAACGCAAAGAAGTGAAGTAGGCAGGTTGGCCAAGGTCAGAAGGAACTCTGTGGGAAAGCCAGAAATAGCACCTTGTGCTGCAGGCCTGAGCCTTGGCTGCAACCCCATCAGCTGGCCCGGGCCACCTCCGAGAGCTCGCTGTCGAACAGTCAGTCAGCTTGTTTTTCACTGGTGTGAAACAGAAACTTTGCCGATGACTCCAGATGCTTGTGTAGAGGCGCTGGCACTGCAGCATCTGAATACCTCTGCCTGTTTGGAAACAGAAGCGTCTGTTCTAACCCATCTGAAATGCCTGCAGAGAGGCTTTATCACGGTGGCTGGATGCCTGCGATATAATTACAACGTTTTCAGGCTGTTTGTCTTGCTTTTCTACAAGCAGGCACAGCTCTTAGAGTACGTGGAGTCAAAGGAAAGCGATCGATTAGGAGAGGTGAGAGTGTAGCCGTTAACCTGGGGTGGGCCCCCCGCCCCGTGTCTCTCTGGGGAGCTCAGGGAACCCTCAGGGAGAAGCGGGGCAGGAGAATTTAGCCCTTCGTGGTGGCTCTCTAGGGGAGGCAGCGATGTTGGGTCCCTGAAGACAAACGCTTTCCCTGGCGCAGCCCGCGGTTCAAGCCCCGTTCCGTGCCGGGACTCTCCTCTTCTGGCCCAAGAATCCCCTGCGGCGGGAGGCGACGGGCCCGGGGACGCGTCCCCCCGCTCCTC
>NW_020799121.1:4455701-4510551 GCF_003259725.1 Athene cunicularia | reverse complement strand
GCCGAGGAGCACAGCAGCTGCGGGAACCCGGACGGCGCCGCCGCGCCCCGGTGCTACGTCCGAGGCGCCGCCGGGGTCCCCGAGCGGAGACCCTGCGACATCGCCCCGGGCGCGGGTAGGAGCGGCCCCCCCTCCGGGGCACTGCCCTGCCGGGCCCCCCTCCTGCCACCGGGGCTGCGTTCGTCACCAGGGTGGGGTCCCCCCCTCCCAGTGCACAAACAGCTCCGGCCTAGGGCAGCACCCGCCCCCCCCGGGAACGGCGTGTACCCGGGGCTGCCCCCAGCCCTCCCTGTGCGAGCGCATCTGCCTCCCAGCTGTGCCTTGCTCCGCCCCTGGAGCGTTCCCACTGGGGCCAGAAATGGCTCGTGCAGAGCCTGCGGCGTGTGCCCCCCCATTTCACTAGTCCTGTAGGGCTCTCGGCCGTGCTGCGGAAGGCGGAGGCAGGTCCGGGCCTCTGGGCACTGCAGAGCTCTTGGCAGACCATGGCTGGGTCTCATGAACAAGTGTCCTGCTGCTGAACGAGCGCCTGCGTGAATTTGGGTGCAGGTGGGGGGAAAGAACTTGGAGAAAATGAGAATTGAAGGGAGGAGAGTAAGGAACAGAAAACCCCAACACTGGATTCATCCTGGGAAGTTGGGGGGGGAAACAGTTTGCCAAGAGAACTGTAGCTGAAGCCAGTCTAAGGGAGAGGAGATGTTGGTATTGACGGAGGGCAAAGTAACCACTCAGGTTTTTTGAACTGTTTACTTATTTCTGAGCCCCTCAAGAGTTAGGCACTCCACTGTCCCTCGGGATTGTTACCCTTGCATGTAAACACGCTCTTCCACACATACACTTTGTTTTCTTCACTTTGTTTTTTTTGCCTGCTTTTCCCTGAAGATAAAGCAAAATAAATGTTCTGCTGCTGAGACCCTTACCCAAAACAGTCCTGCAGCTTTGGGATCAGGAGAGTTACCCGACCTTTCAGCCAACACACCGTTTGCATAAGGGGGTTGGCAATTTTTCAGAGCAGGCACCTTTTTATTGTAGTCGTGTTCTGCAGTTCCTCTTAGTTCAGCTTCTCTGGCTGACCCTAGGAAAAGTCACCATGGAGTGCAGGAGACCCTGAATTCCTATCTCTAACTCCCCTTCTGTACTTCCATTTCACATTCCAGTGAGGACTCAAAATGGCTGCAAATAGAAAATCCACATGGAGTTGCTCCAGCTGTGGGGTGAGATCCAGGTGGAGAGAGTTTTCAGGTGTGGATGCATACTGTGCATAGTATTTCCAAAAAGTAGGGTTTTTTGTTTAGGACAGGTAATAGATACCTACTTTGCACTGTCACAGCTTTTGCTGTGCTACAGCTTCTATTTTACCTGTGTCATGGAAGAAGGCTTTCAAGAAACCTTGAAAATCTTTCAATGCTGTTGATAAAAAATCCACAGTGTTGGGAAGGAGTCTGTGCTATGAGCATCCATCCTTACACACCTTTGTTTGGGCTCTGCCTGAGGAGGAACTTGCTGTACTTACACTAGTCAGTGGCGGTGCTCCCCAAGTGTTGCTCTGATTTAGCCTGTCCATCACATTAAAGGAGTTTGCAACACAGCTGCAAAGAGGAGCTGGGTAGAGAAGAATGTCCCCAGGTTGTTTTCACACCTGCTGGAGTCTCCTTCTGTCAAGCCTTCCTGTGTCAGGAGGATTGAGGCAGAAGAGACATAAGTAGACTCCTGGGAGATTTAGGATGGAGAGTCTCAGTCGTGTTCATGTCTGTTCAGCCTGATTGAAGCTCAGCCTGTATATCAATCTGTACACTAAATGAAGTCATCGTGCATCCTCTGGAATCATGCCCTGAAACCTGGGTTTCGTTTTGCTGTCTGACTTCTGTCTCATCTGTGGTTCTGCCTTGCACTCTTAGTTAAATAGGTTCATGTCAAAGGAAAGTGGGGAGAGTATGCTGCTTGTCTGCCTTGGTAGGATTTCTGGCAGCAACTTAAGAGGGGACGAGTGTGTGCCAGTGTACTTCAAAGGCGGTTCAGTGAGACCAGTCTAGATCTGTCCCACTCACAAGGCTCGTGCTGGTTTGAATCGGTATTTATAATGTCTCTTTTCTCCTCTCAACAGATGCTACAGCTGCCACAGCCCCAGTCCCTACAGCAGAAGTTGGTACTTCTCAGGCGTTCGACCAGGTGTTTGAACCAGCTGATACCCTGCCCTCCCGGAGCGAGGCAGCCGCTGTGCAGCCCGTCATTGGGATCAGTCAGAGGGTGCAGATGAACTCCAAAGACAAGAAGGACTTAGGGACCCTAGGTACAAACCCAGGGTCATGTGGGGGATCCATTCCTGTAATTCTGGCAGGACTGATTTGTTTTGAGGCTCTGAAAGCAATGCTATAGCTGGATCTACTGCCTCTTGGTTTTATCCCCTTTCCTTTCTCTCTTCACAGGGTACGTGCTGGGACTGATCATGATGGTGATAATCATCACCATCGGAGCTGGCATTGTCCTGGGATACATCTATAAGAGGTCAGTGGCTGTTCCCCTTTGTCTAAAAGCTGGTGTAGGCATGAAACAATGTAAATAGAGCAGGAATGTCTGAGCACCTGCAGCCCCAACCAGATCCCAGTGAAAAGGCAGATAGAAGCCTGTGTTTTGATACAGCACATTGTGCAAGAGTTTTGCTTGTTGCACTGAGGAGAGAATTGTGTAAGAGTTAATCCTATGCTTCTCCATTTCACCCATCAGTGTGGTGTTCTGTCCCATTTAAAGTTTCAAATGACCTTCTGTATTTTTTGGTTTTGTATGTGCACATGCACTTTGCTGTGGCTTTCTCAGATGCATCCAGGGGAGCTGAATTTTAAGTAAGAGCTGGAGAGAGGAAATCCTAGGTGTCTTCACAGGAAGTTTCTTTTGTGATCAGAAAAAGAACAATCCTTCCAGCAGGCTACCTGTTCCCGTAGCTTTAGAAGAAAAACAATTGGTAAATTCTCTGCCACTCGCATTATATCCTATGAAACTGAATATCGAGTAGGACTTTTATCAGACAAAGCTAATTTTACCAAAGCTCCTGTATTCTCTTAAGGTCTGTTTTGATTCACCCTTAAGTCATGATTTGTTCAGCCATTTCATGGTGTTGGACAGAAACGTTTCTGCAGCTCAGCAGTGTTTGAGGTTAGTGGTAATAGCAAGCAGCTTAGTTGTAAGAGACAGGGCAGGATGAACAAACAGCAGTGAATGTCGCTGCAGCAAATGAAGGCCCAAGCTCCCTCCTCTGGGAGGGTTTGTTCTGTATTTTGGCTGTTTGACAGCAGTCTGACACAAGCAAGCAGAAGGAGCCCTTTCCCAAGCTGGGACATGTCCTTATGTAAGTGTTTATAATAAATGCCGACAGAAAAAAAACAGAGGGAGGAGTGTTACATAAGGGGCAAAACACAGAGCACTGCTTGTCGAGGAATCTGATTTGAGGTGTCACTTCAGAGAATGCTGTCTCGTGTGCTGCCAGGAACGACAGCCACTGCTGCACGCTTGTAGGCAGGTTTGAAAAGCAGCCAAAATGCTTCTGTGCTGACAGGAAACCCCAGCAGCTCTGCCTGGTCGGGATCACGAGCCCCAGGAGGAGTGAGTGGTGCCAGTCCCACCTCGTTCCTGTCTTCAGCAGGAGGAAGCAACAGACCAATGTTGCAGTTTGTGCAAATGCAGCTTTGCTTCTGCAGTCCCAGAGAGCTCCCAGCAGGGCTGCAGCGCAGGTTTACTGTCGCCCTCTCTCTCGCCTTGCTCTCAAAATTGCACGTGCAAGCTGGCAGGTTTGGGTAGGTGTGGTGAGAAACCTTTAATGGGTTTAGTAGCTTTTGGTATACATAGCTTTTCTGGAGACAACATGCTATTAATGTCATCCATTTTTAAAGCAAGGCAGTTCTTCCTCAGTACAAATTACAGAGGTGTCGCCTCCCATAGCAACAGGCTGAAGACTGAGGTAGGTTTGGGGAGCCGGTTGTGGTATTAAGTTGTTAGCTGCAGCAGCAGAAGGCAGGGCCAGCTCTGAAATAAGCTCTAATACTTTCAGGAACGGCTTGATTTGCTACAGAGGTTGGTTTGCTGCAACAAAAGGCAGAATCCACCTCTGGTATTTGTTCCTGTCAGATGAAGCGGGTTACAGAAGCTCTTCCCCACAGCAGTGGGCTCTGTGCTGTCTCACTGCTCCTCTGGGCCTGCCCCAGGCAGTGCTGTGGGACTATAAGGTATAAGGAAACCTTTGTCAGCTCCATGGTTTGCAGGAGAAGCCTGGCTCTACAGGCATCACTTAGCAGTAGCAATGCCAGTGAATAAGACAGTTTATGAGGGAGGGACAGGCTTCAATTGGCTGCTTCTTTTTAAAGATGGTCAGTTGGGGTCCTCTGCTTACAGTAGGGAATGTTTCTGGCCCGTTGTATGTAGCTGAAACATCTGTTTGTTAAGAGCAAGGTCCCTTCTTTTCTACTGTATCACCTTTATTGAGACTAACTCCAAGCAGTGGCACTCACCCCATGCACATCATGTATATGTTTTGGTTTTTCTTAATCTAGGGGGAAAGACCTAAAGGAAAAGCATGAACAGAAAGTTTATGAGCGTGAAATGCAGCGCATCACACTCCCACTCTCAGCGTTCACCAATCCTGCCTGTGAGCTTGTGGACGAGAACACAATAGTGGTGCACACTAACCAGACGCCTGTGGAGGAGACGCACGACGGCGGCGGCCCGCTCATGGGGCAGGCGGGTACTCCTGGTGCCTGAGCAGCTCGGGCAGGAGCAGCTCAGGATGAGCAAAGCCTCCAGCTTCCCACTGTGAGTGCAGGGGTTGCGTGTGTTCATTTCTAATTTGTTTTATTTTTGATGAAAGCCAGATGAAGGTGATGCAGAGGGACAGAACAATGGGCTATTCATCACGGTCTGTTCGAGGGGCACCATTCAGCACATGACCAGCTGGGGACTGGTGTGGTGGACCCTGCTGCTTCCTCCCACCTATCTCCATGGTGTGCCAAGGAGCTGGGGGGGAAGATGGGCCAGGCTCACAACTGGCCACAGATCCCATAGCCTGGAGCGTGGTCTCGGCTTCCTCTTTTTCCATTCCTTTCCTATTTAACGGTGTGCACTGTTACTTAAGTTTCAGCCTGGAACCCCAGGAGGGAGCAGTACTGCAGGGACTGAGGGGAGCTTCATGTCAGACTTAGCTAGGTAATTATACTCTGATTATAGTTCCTGCCTTTTTGCTTTAGTGGCTGAGAGCTGGAGAGACTGTCCAGAATCCTGCTACTGGATCAGGTTTTTTCCCAAGGAAGACTTTATTTGAGGATGGCTTTGGCCAAGGACAGTATGTTTAGCCCCAGTGTCAATTTGGAAAAGCTCTTCTCAAGCTCCTTAACAAATCCAGGTCTTCCAGGGCTGAGGCCACATCTCCATTCCCCTGTGGTGCTACATGCACAGCCACAGTTTAGGTGTCCAGGTGGTCTGTGCCTCCTGCTCACTTACACAGATCAGGAGACCAAAGGCCAGCGGTAGATAGTTGTGAAGAAAAACTGCCCTTCCATTACCTACAGCAGGTTGAGCACTGAGGATATATAACATCCTCTTCTGAATTCCCTTGGCTTTCTACAGAGCCAGCTGTGGGCAGCGTGGCCAAGCCAGCTGCAGAGGTCACCCTGACCACAGTGCAGCAGCTCTCACTCTAAGGGCAGGACAGGGCAGCTGCTCTTTCAATATCCCCAAGTTATGGTACAGTTCCTGGCCCAGCCCCCTTCACACACACTCAGCTTGTGCAGCGACTCTTGCTTACAGAGCCCAGCCCTAATAGAGAGGTTTTCTAACAACTTTTATTAGCATTTCAGGGGGTTTGGAAGGGATGGTTGCTGCAGTGTCTCCCAAATGGCACCAAGACAAGGCCAGTTCAGGGAAACATCCATCCCCAACTTGGGGATTCAAGCCATTCAAGTAAGTTTTCTAGCCATCTGATTTATAGCTGTGGGCCTAACAGGGAGCAGCACTTGGCAGCAGGGGTTTTAGTGTTAATGTTCGATTCAGAAAAGGGAAATGTTTTATTTTTAAATGCCTTTGAATACCATTTCTTTGTAAAATGTTTTAAATACCTCATAATGAGAAGGTGCAGATTGTGCTACCTTGTATTAAAGCTCTGAAAAATGCTCTGTAGACCTGTGTGGACTGTGGCCCATCTGTACAATCCTCCTGCCAGAGCAGCATCCTGCTTGTTGCAGACTTCAGACTGAGAAGGGAAGATGCCACTTCAGTTCGCCAGGCCCAGAGGTAAATCCCTGCAAGCAGCGCCTCCACTCACCAGCCCTGACAAGGGCCACGGAGCTTGTCTCCTTGCTGCCGCACCTAGGCTGGAGCTGGAGGCTGTTCCCGAGAGCAGCTGTGGGGGTGTGAGCGGGCTGGCCCTGGGAGGACGCTCGCTCAGGGTTACAGCCCCGTACCCCACTGGCCCGGGCCAGTTCTGCTTTGGTGCCGCTCAGCAGCGGCTCCGTCCCTCGGGGCCCTGCCCTGGAGAGCATGATGGAGACAGAGCACAGCAGGTTACAGGAGGCACTGACAAAGCTCCTGTTTTCATTAAGTTGTTGCCTTGACAAATCCCCCTTGAACTACATATTTCAGAAAGAGGTTTCCAAGCACAAGCTGTATTTTTATCCCTGGATCAGAAAAGGAAAATGGAGAGAGGTTCCATGTTCTGCTGGTGCCTGTTCACCTTTAGAAAAACCCCACCAAAACTTGACAACTACTTCCATTTCCATCACATTTTCCAGGTAAATAGTACGATGGAGCACTTGCACAGCCTTGCTGTAGTTCTGCAGATGTGGCAGAGCTCTTTGGCTCAAGAAAGGGAGTTCCAGATGATAGCGCAGGTGCCATTTTGATGTTGCCATTCTGTGACAACAATAGAAACCTTGGAAAGTTACAGCTTCCTGCTTTATGTAACAGAGACGACAGAATCTTGGTTTTCATAGCATACATTTACTGCTTTTTAATTTAGTTAGAACATGGAGCTGTGCAAATCACAGTTCATAAACCCCACCCACACATCACCCAGGACTCTCCCCTTCAGGTGTCCCCTCACAAACCAGCCTGGGAGGGGGAAAGAAAGGGCAAATCCTATTAACAATCCTGAATCCACTGGACCCAGTTTATAGAGGCTCCTCCACTGACTCACAGCAAAGGGAGTCCCCAGTGTTTCTAACACACCACTACACAGACTAAAACCAGCCCCCTCCACACACACCTTTTGTCAGGTGGTGGCAGCTGGTCCCATGTTACTTTACATAATACTTCAAACTCATGGGTAGGGGGAGAGAATCAAAGTAACAGCAAAGACTAACACCCATTCCCCACTGTTCAATACCGAAGGGAGGGAGGGAGAAAGCACACTAAAAATCCAGTTAAACCAATATGTTTGTGAAACTTAAGAGCAGGACTTGAGCCAGCTTTTTGTTCAGTTCTGCCAACCATGTGAGCTACTACAGCAGTAGCTTTCTTCCCTCTCCCACCAAGGGAGGAAGAAGAGAAGTGCTGGAAGAAAATACACCCCTGCCCACCTCCCAGTGACTCCAAGCCCTTTTTTTCTCCCCAAAAGCAGGGAATGACCCTGAGGAAAGTTTCTGCTCAGAGAATCAGCTCAGGTGCTGCTGCAGCAGCAGCTGCAAGAAGGACCTTCAAAGGGAGCACAGCCTGCAGGAAAGGATGAGGTAATGGCAACTGAATTACTAGTTCTCCAGCTGTCATTCCTGGGAGGATGGGACCTTCTCCAACACGTTTTTGTTCATGACAAGTCCATCCTTTAAGTAACCTTGGGCACATGCCCCTTCATCACTGTCCACGTACAAAGTCTGAGCCACTTCAGACCTTTGGCTTTCTGAAGAGCACCTTCTGTCACCTCATGCTGAGAGCTCAAGCAGCTTCAGCACTCCAGGGATGTCCACAGCCAGTGCCTAGTGCAGTTCTACACATTCAAGTTCAAATACTCTCACCTAGGTTAAGGTTCTCGGGCAGGCAAACTCACTGTGCTGGCTCAGGGTCTGAAGATGCTCAAGTGGCTCATCTGCTGCCTGCCTTGTTCACCATCAGGAGGGGCAAGCAGAGCTCAGTCTTAGTGTTTCTAGGCAGGCTTTTGGAGGTATTCAGAGACAGAGGAGGAGAAAACCCACAAAACCAAACCAAAACAAAACTTCATACACACTTCCCCACAGACAAGGTATTTCAGGAGATCTGCCCAGTTCTTGGGGCTTTTCACTCCCTTCCCCGATGCACACTGGAGGCCAAAATCTCAGTGGGTTGATCTGGAAAACACATGCACAAACATACACACAAACACGCTGTCCTGGTGGGGCCTTTTGCTGGATGTTCAATTTCCCTGGCTTTCTGAGCAGGGCATCTGGTGGGAGAAGCATGTCCAGAAGTGCTGCTGGTCCTTGCTCAGAAGTTTCCTACAGCAATTCCCTCCCTGGCAGTCAGGCCAGGGTGGCTTCACAGCTTGCAGCCAAGTTCTAAGGCACCACAGTAAAGAAGCCTGAAAAGGCCAGAGAAACATTTCTCAAGCCAGAAAAATAGTGTTGAGCAGCTTTCCTAGGTGCAGTTGGCAGGAAACGGCCCTTTTTGCTTCTGAAACACGCCAGAAATCCACAGTGAATCAGGTTGTCCAAGAGGAGGGGTGTTGGGTGGGGAGAGAGAGGCAATGCAGCAAACGCACAGCGTGGTGCCCCATTAATGCCCTGGAAGTGGCTGAAGTGCATCTCCCTCCCTGTCCCGCATCTCAGCTCCAACAGAAGTGGTGCAGGCAGCAGGATGAGCTGACTAGGTTGTGTTTTCAGGTAGCTTGTCACGGTTCAGTCCATACTGCACACTCACGTTGTGGTCCAGCTCCTCCAGCTCAGATGGAAGGGGGATGGCAAGTTCTCCCAGGTAGAGAGAGAGAGCTTCAAAGGAGTCTTCCAGCTTGGAAAAAGGGGGCCTAGAAGCAGCAGTGAGGAAATGTGAGTGGGTAAGAGGAAGCAGAACAGCATCTGGCAAGGCTGAACCAGCTGTCCATCCGTGCCCCCATCTCATGCACAGAGGTGTGAGCAGGGACACGATCCCTCCCCATTCAGCTTCTGCAACAGCAAAGATCCCATCTGTCCAGGCTACCTGTTTTTACAGCTGATAGCCAGGGAGGTCTGGCTCTCCTGGAGCCCACCTGGCATCAACACTGGTTTGAAGCTACAAGTTTCACCAGTGAAATCAAACAAATTATTCGCCTTCCAGAGCTGCTGCCAAGGTCTGCCCCTACTTTTTGTACATGAGAAACCCTGAACAATCACTTCTCCTTTACCCTGTGTCTCAGAAATTGTTTCAGAGACCACCACTATATACATCAGTCTGACTCACAAGCTGATGAGTCTTTAGCCTCTCCTCACGTGGAAGCCTTTGAGCATTCCCACAGAAGGTTGGAATACAGCCCTGTTCTACCCTCTGTGCAGAGCGATCCTTCCACCAAGGGGACACAGACACATCCTCCAGGCTTACAAAGAGGAGTCCTGCAGACCCCAAACTTACCTGCTCTCTGGTTCCAGTCTGCAGCAAATAGCAGCCAGAGGGAAAAAGGCTGGAGGACAGTCAGCAGGAACAAACTTCTCCCAGAACAGCTTGACATTAAGGCCAAAATCCAGTGTGCGTGGGAGACAGTCTGGGTCAGCATAAACCTGGCCTATGATCTAGGGAATAATGGGAGGAGCACTTAAGTACAGCAACAGTTCCACAGTTTTAACAAATAGCGAACTTCAGCATCAGGCAGAGGCTCCTTCCAAGTAACAGGGTGAAAGGGAAAGAGCAGAAACTGTTCCTCCTTTCCACTGGGGCTAATTGTGCAAAAGAGTGAGGCAAGGCACAGCACACAGACAAACTTCACATGAAGCTTTTTCAGGACCTGGCAACGTGTGCACTGTTGTGAGGGAAGGCCCAGATGCCTTCTCTTTCTCCCCAGGGTCTCTCTGTTAGAAGATACAGGACGATGTGCATTTCCCAGAGAGCTCAACAGCGTCTGTCTGCTGGGGCAGCTACCGTGTGTATGCTGCTGGGGATGATGCAGGCCCTCCTGAGCGCAGGGAATCGACACACCCTGCGTCGCCATCCCATCTCTCCCCTCTCACACAATCTTGCCACACCATCAGCAGAGCTCCCCTGTCTATAGAGCCTGTCCTGAATGATGCTATGAAGTCAACAGCACCACAAATTCTGAGTTGCTCTGTTCCTGGCAGATTCAACCCCACCCACAGCAGGAGGGTCAGGGTGGAGAGCAGAAAAGCCATCGCCCATGCCCAGGAGGTTGCAGGGAGAGGAAGGGGCTGGGTGAACAGAGAGAAACTCTGCCCCAGCACTTGGCAGTCCCAGCACTCACCACCACGAGGGCACTCCAAGTGTTGTGGGAGGAAAGGAACCCACAGCAGAGAGCTGTGGGGTGATCTGGACTCAGACAAGGTCAATGTTAATACAAACTCTCACATGGGGAAGAGTATTAGGTTTAAAGCCTCATCGGGTATCACAAAAAGGGTGTTATTTATAACCACCCAGGCTTTTCTATGCCAATAACTCAGCAGGACAACCACATCCTGTAAGTAGACAGTGGAACACCCATTATGTATTTTGGCAGGGTTATTTCCTTATCTGTTTGAGTGTGTAACTTCCTTTTTTTAGCATCTTTATTTTGGTGACAAGGAAAATGTTCATAAGCTACTACCCCTTTATTTTTTTCTAGATGAAACAATTGTTTTAATCCCACATACAGATTTTTCAAGTTCCTAAATCTATCACTCACAACCACAACATTCTCTGAGAGGAGGGCCCAGTGTAAACAGAGCTCCAGATGAGACCACAAAGATTTATGCACAGATACTTTCTTTGTCCCCTTCATCCAAACACTGAAGATGAAACTATGCTGGTCTCCCCTGGTATTCCTATAACTGCTGTGTTATCCATATACATAACACCCCCCCTTTTATCTGTTTTTCCACTCTTACACACCTTTTAAACTGAAAATACCTTGCAGCTTTTCAGTGGTCCTCTTTGTTCTGCAGACAGAAAAGCCTGATACAACAGTGAGACTCTGCATTGGCTCAAAGAATCTAAGCCAACAGACTTCAGGGTGCGAGCTTCATTAATCGACCTGCAAAGAGGTTGCAGCTTCCCCTTCTTTGAAGTAAAGTGCCATCTCCAGCAGGGGCCCTGAATTTGCTGAGATTATACAGCTGACTGTTCTTTTAATGAGGCAGTAGAAAAAAGTATCACAGTTTTAGGGAATATGCCTACTTTCGAAAGGATCCCAGGGCTCAGTCAGAATTTGATAGATTTTTTTTTTTACAGTTTCTCTCAGTCCAGGAGGAACCTCTGTATTTCTTTCAGTCCAGGAATGAACTCTCTGAGACCAAGAAGTTACAAGACAGTTACCTTCCTTGAGGGAACAAAGCCTGGGTAAGGTTGTTACTCCCAGCCTAATTCACTGTGTGGTCAGGTCACAGACTGCACACTCACACACGGAGAACTGGCTGATACAGTGTGTGCAAGGAGATGGCAGTGGGGAAGAAGTCCATTAAAGATGCCATATAATGTCCTGGTCTTACCTCACAGAGAACAATCCCAAATGAAAAGATGTCCACTGTCTCATCGTAGCTCTGTCCTGCAGGAAACACAAGACATGCTCAGCTCTGTGAGAAGCAGTTCCTTATCCAGTTATTCCAGGAGCTGCCAGTCCAAAGCTTAACTAAGCCTATTTCCTGGAAGGCCCCAAAACAGGAGACAAAGCAAGGCTTAAATCTGAGCAGGGTCAGCTGCCCCAAGATATGGAAACCAAATGCAATCTTCCTATACATTGCCATCACATACTTTAACACTGCTTCTTTCTTCTATGAGGAAATTACAGGACAAGAGAGGGAAGCCTTGTATATCAGAGATCTGAGCAAATGCAAAGGATAACTATGGAAAAGTTCTGCCCATTCCCATCGACTGCTGTTCTAGTGCACCTCTACAGTGCACCGAGTCAGTGTTCAGCCTCCCCAGCAGCCAGCGAGTGCCCAGTCCCTGCTGCAGTGACTGCAGAGATAATAAATTACACACTGGCAGCACTTTGAATCTGGGAAAGCAGACTGGCTCCAGCACGCCATTCTCTGCTTACAGACACGCCCCTCCCAAGCCAGTATCTGGTAAACAGCCTTGCTTTCAGAGGTGATGTCAGACTACGCTCTTGCTGTTCTCTGACAAATGCCAGGTCTGAGCGAGGCTCTGAGAAGCAGCCTGACTCCAGTATGGCCTGCAGGCCTTGAGAGAAGGAAAACAGAGCAGCACACAAGAAAGCAACATGGAGAAGACTTGAGCTGGGAGAGAGAAGCCCAGTCCTCCCTTCCCTGGTGGACTGTGTTGGACAATACTGATATCACAGCTGGCCAAACTGCCCAACCTGGTCAGACAAACCTGCTTATTACGAGAAAATTGTACCCATTGTATTTTCACCATTACCAGTTTTTCCCCTAAGGGACATAGTTCATCCTTAATGCAACTGAGGGCTGCTGCCAAAACCCAGATTTCCCCGCACTTGGACAACTCCCACCCCAATCCTGAGGCTTCAGCAAACCTGGCAGCACATGGCTTCTTGGATCTACACAACAGCACACATAAGCCTCATCCTGGAGTTTAACGATTCCCTGTCTCAAGGGGCAGTTTCAAAGCACGAGGCTATAACAGAAATTGATCGCAGGTTCAGTCTTATTTCAGGCTTCTTTTGTCTTCCCTGTTATCTGGATGATAAGTTTAGGTCAGCTGCCCTCCTGAAGAATCCTGCTGTCAAGCCAGAGACATTACGTTGGCTGGTACAAAGGCTTATCAGGTCAGGTACTGCAAGAGAAGTGCAGCTACGGTACCTGTGTGTATAAATAAGCTTGCGTATTAGCAGGGCTAAAACCACAGGCTCTAATAGGTTTGGTTGTTATTAGGGCCCAGAAGCTTTCAGTAATCCTATCATCCCTACACCCTGACACAGGCTGTCTCCTCACCTGCGCCCTGCTATCAGTATCTTACCATTCAGCATCTCTGGGGCCATCCAGTACGGGTTGCCAACCACCGTGTAGCGCTTCTTCCTGTCACTCTTGCGTAGGGTTCGTTTCTTAGCAGATGGCTTCTCCAAAGTGGGCTTTTTTCTTTCCTCCACAATCAGCCGAGACAGCCCGAAGTCAGCCACCACCACCGTCTTATCCTACACAAGGGATTTAGTACAAGCCACTGATTCCTCTCAGCTCCTTTCAGGAGCAAAGAGGCTGCAATTCCTGTTGGCTATGCACTGTAAGGGCAACTATCAAGGTTTCCTGCAGCCAGATGACTGTAGCAAGCTGTCTAGACGGGTGTAAGACACCCAATTCACGATCCCAACTCATCATTTCCTCATCTTATTTTCTGTGGGGTCACTCACACGAATACCATCAATTTGGCTACACGTGTCAGGGCAAACCTGGACCTTCCCTTTCAGACCCTCCTATTCTACTTGGCCAAGAATTAACTCAGACATTCATCCTGGGTCGTTTGAAGCCCACATGCTTATCTCATATTCCAGCCAAGTGAACAAGGGCAACGAAGCTACACAAAAATCTTGTGACCTAGCATTTCAAAAAGAGAGAGCGCACACATGCATGCCTCTGCACACTTGTCTGAATCCTGAGTGCCAATAAAAAAAAGTCATCAAGTGGTTTAAAGAACAGAAGCAGCGGTAGAGAATATTTCATAGTTGAGATAAGGAACAGAGCTGTACTAATTCTCATAATGTGACTGTTAATAACAGGAGATGCTACCACAGGAAAGGGGGTAAAAGAACAGAATGAAGAAGCAGTGAAAGCCAGATCAGTCTGGAAAATTCCTACTGAAGATGAAGCACCCTTGTTTAGGGCACTAAAAGCCTCTCTGAAATCAGTTCCACTCTGACAAAAGAGGGAACATCACGTGGAGAAAACCAAGGGAGGAAAATGACAAGGAGCAGCAGCATGCTGTGGGGAACAGGGGTGTTGCTCACCAACTTGATTAGGCAATTGTGTGAGTTCAGGTCTCTGTGAATGATGCACATGGAGTGCAAGTAAGCCTGGAACAGAGGGAAAAAACTTGGTGTTAGGGGTTCCCAGGTGAGTATGTCCCTTCACATTTACAGACCTTGACAACCAGATGCTGGTATCAGGCAGCATCTACCACCCCTCCTAGACCCCCCTGCTGAAGCCGCTAACCCTGACCCTGGGGGTCTGCTCTGGGACAGACACAGCCCGACTCACCATTCCAGAGGCAATTCCTTTGGCAAAGCTGACCTTCTGCTGCCAGGGAAACGGGTCCTGAAAGACAAGTCCTCAAAGGTCAGGGAATGTCTTACCAGCCAGCTGGTGACAGCAATTCCTCTGCAACAGGGGCTCTTACAGCAGTCAGTGAAAGACGATACAGCCCCCAGAAAAAAATGCTTCCTGCCTCAGGCCACCCACAGCTAAGAAGCAGCTTCTCACACAGCTCCAAAGGAGAAGACTAACAACAAGCACCATAAGGCTGGTACAACCAACAACACACTGTCAGCCTTGCTGAGTAGAGGCCTACCAGGCTTCCACACTCACCGCATTGCGGAGGAAGTCCTTCAGGGTGCCCCCCTCAATGTACTCAGTGAGGAGATTCAGCTTCTTGTCCTTGTACAGTACACCGATGAACTTCAGGACATTGGGGTGATCCAGGCTGCGCATCACTTTCACCTGGGAAGCAGAGACATCCCACCCCAAAGGAGAGAATGGAACAGGTCCGGACAGATCCGCTTGGTGTGACAAGCGCTCCAATGATGGAGGTCCCCTCCAGGGATCACAGAGTACACTCAAAACCCAACCTTAAGGCAGTCAATTTAACTGTTACCTCTTCATTTTCATGCTGTGCAATTAACCTGATCTTAGTCTTTAAGGAGAGCACCCTTGAGTCTGGCTTATTTTTAAGAGACAGGAGCTGTCCAGGGCAGCTATATGGTCTGTGCTGTGTGTGTCAGAGCCGGAATTGCAGCATCAGGTGTTCAGGGACATATCTTTATGCTAAATCTGACTTTGAAAAACATGGTAGGCAGCCACCAAGAAAACAGTTTAGCTTAAATACAGCAGGAGTCTTAAATATCTCACAGATACTGGCCCTCATAATTTGTATTTATGCACAATGCTCAAGGGATAAATCCTTTATGTATTGCACAGCTCAATTTGCCTCAGACTCAGGCTGCTTTTTATCATTGAAAAATTAATGAACTGGGAGCTGAATCCATGTCTGTTGCTCAGAGCGAGTCAGTCACAGTTCACTGCAGCAAACATTCAGCTCATGTCAGCTTTTTCCTCTGTGATGTTTCCCTCCTCAGCGCCTTGATTTCTGCCAGGTTGCTGGCATGATCACTCTCTCTCTGGAGAAGATGGAAGAGAATTCCACCACACTACTGGCTCAGGAACTTTTGAAATCTTGCTCCTACCTCTGTCAAGAAAGTCTTCTGTGTTTCCTCATCACAGCGAATCAGCTCCTTCATCACCATCACCTTTCCTGTTGCTTTGTGGGTCACCTGGTGGAAACAGAAACCACAACTACAGGCAAGGTTCAAGAATACATAGCTCCAATGCTCTTGGAACTCTTCTGAAAGAGAGGGTAACATTCCCCTCCAATCAGACAGGAATATAGATGGGAGAAAACTCAGAGCCCAGGAATCTGCAGAAAACTGCATAAAACTTCTCATTTCAGAATTCAGCAAAAGATTCTGTACGTGAAACAAACTACCTAAAGCTGATATAGGATCATACCAAGAGATCAACAGCATCCCAAGAACCAGAGCTGAAGTCTCCACTTTAGGTAACATAGGGCTGAGCATGCACACAGGCTGTCAAAGCCTCTGAAGGCTTCGGTGCCATACTTGTGCATGCCTCAAGTTCCCTTACAGAAAGTCCTTGCCCAGCGTGATGCTCACGTTTTGTACACAGCACCTAACAACTACACTCTGTATCAGTGAAGGAATCATCGTTTGCTTGCAACAGAAACCAAGCCAAACAATCCAAAACCACATTACTATGTGCTTTGGTTTTATGGGGACTCCAAAGCCTGGTGCTTTCTGATGAACTTATCAAACTTACTCATGTGCAAGCGGAACCAGGATGCACAGGCTGTTCAGTTATGGTAGGAAGCAGTTATTTCATCATGCTCCTTGGGAGCAGTGTATTGCACCTGCAAGGAATGTCCCAGAATGGTGACAAATACACAGAAATCCACCATAAACGTCAGGCAGTATATTTCCTGGCTCTCAACATGGAAAACATTTCCAGTTCCTCAAGAGCCATTTGCTTGTATCCAACTAGTTCCTGGCATTTTGCTGTGTTCTAGAGGTTTCTTTTAACCAGCTCTGCCTTGCTTGCATGAAGTACATGAGTAAGTAGAAAGGGTCCAAATTCTGGTGAGCGTGTTTTCCTGGAAATCCTCTCCCTTTCAGTTGCTTAACTTGGACAGTTCAGTCTCCAGGTAACTAAACTACCACCTTCCCTCTGGGAAGAGAACTATTGTAACCAGATACAGTACTTGTTGCATCAAAACCAGTCAATCTGAAGCTCAAGAAAGGTGTCACTTTTTTGCCTCATACCCTTTTAAAAAAAAAAACCCTTTCAGAAAACCTCCAGAACTGCAATCCAGAAGATAAGACCCAGTTATAGTATTTAGGAAGCTTATGAGCTCTTGCAAACACTGTGACATACTAGTTCTGTTTAGAACCATGGGACATAGCAAGCCTGATATAAATGGAATACAAATGCATGGATAACATGGATAACAGAAGCAAAAGTACAATATTCTTCTGCTCCCATTTGAAATCAAGCATCCATATACAAGTATCGAGCCAGGGAACACTACACATTTCAGCCAGGGACATAAAAGCCAGGGACATCTAATACCCAAAGATAAAGGGACGTGAAGAGACAAAGACAAGACAAGGCTAAGTGCAATTCTTAAGCTGGCATACCAGAAAAACTGAAATGTGTCATCATGAAACTCCAAGAGGGCAATTTTAACTCCCAGAGCATGCACCAGAACAGGATGGCTATCAGGTAATTTGAGCAGAAAATAAATGCCTTTGTGCCATTAACTGTGGGGACGCAGATGACAAAAGCATGCGAAAGAGGAAAGGTTCTGCTTACCTGGACCTGTTATTTCTCTATGAGCAGAGGAGAAGAGAAATATGCTCATTAGTATGGATCAAAAGTATTGGATTTGTAGTACTGGCTCACTACCTCCCATGGAAGCATGAGATGAGTATGGTGGCTGGATGTCTGAAATTTATATAGGTGTAAGGAAAGAAGTCCCATAACATGGTGAACAGCAATCTGAGCACCGAGGAGCTCACAGCACCATAGTGAGGCAGAGGAAGCTGCTCCCCGATGCTGTTGGGGATGCCAGGATAGGAGCTGGTGAAGCACCCCCAGTCAAGACCAGAGAACTTAAATACAAGAGAATGGAGACTTTAATTGTGAGAGTCATGAAAGACCTGACTACTACCACCACATTGACAAGCCATTTAGGCTCTGCTGGGGGTTCAGAGACAGTCACCACATCAGCCTGGCAAACCCCCAAGCATGCTACACTAAGGGTGGGTGAGAAATGCTGCACTGGGGAGTTCACTGCACCTCTTCAGAAGATGCTCATAAGAAAAAGTGTTACTTGTTCCCCACTCTCCCCACCTTACCCAGGTGGTTGCCGTGACACCAGCACCCTGGAGCTCTAAACCTAACTCAGGAGATGAGTATGTATGGCCAAGGTTGACATTCCGAGGGGACAAAGTCAAATCCACCTGCAGCCAGAGACACTCACGGTCAGGGAATGAAACAGAGAAATGGATCTCACTGAGCAAACCACGTGAGTTCCAAGACTGATCGCTATCAGCAGGGTGAAGGATCCTGAGGTAAGCAAACATTGCAGTAATCAACGTAAATGATGAATGTTTGGGGACTTCCCTCACCTTGATTGCTTGTCCAAAAAATCCTTTTCCCAGAACTTCGCCATGGATCAGGTCACAGGGCCGGAAGATTTGCTGGGAGCAGCTAGAAGAGGAACGTAGGGATTCAGAACGACTGATGTCACGGCTCAGAAGGAGTGGTTCCTTTGGAGAACTGGGGCCAGGAGACTTAGAAATGCTGTTACTTCGCCTGGAAAACAGGAGACGGGAAGATCAGGGAAGCTGGTAGGAGACTTTTGGTCCAGCATATGCCATCATTAGCTCCTAAGGGATCCGTCTCTGGACGTGCTTTAGTGCTCTTCATATCGCAAAAGCCAGATGCTCTCCCAGCACTGGTGGAAGCTGTTTACAAACCTAGAGCAGCTTCCAAGCCAGAGCTGCCTAACAACAACACATCTCCTACTCCTGCACTGTCAGAGGTCTGTGAACAGGAGGAGGAAGCTCTGAAGACACACAGCACTTGCTATCTCTAAACAAAGGTTAAAACACTCATAAATGACTAAATGAGTGACTGAGTGCCCCAGTCTAGGAAGACAAGGTTTTTCCCCAAGTCCCAGATCTCAGCCATATTCCCCTTAAGGACACATTCTTCCCCAGCCGTTTAAGGCTGGTAAAAATCTGACCTTTACATTTTCTAACTGTAAAACTTAGCAGCTTTTTCATGTTAAAAGTTGAGCTCCTTATTTTATTAAGGAAAGTCTGCCATCCTGACAGGGAATGGGGAGAGAATCTAAAGCTCTCTAGTGCTTTATACCAAGGTTCATCTCAGAGATGAGTCACGTCTCTGCAGTCCTTTGCAGTCCCAAGACCTAGGCACAGAGCAGCCCGGCCAGGCAGCACAGGGCCAAGGCAAGCTAGGTCAGAGGCAGCACCTCCAAGTCTGTACCTGAGGGAGCGCCGTCGGAGCGTTCCTTCCAGATTCTCCTTGATGTCCAGTGGAGAAAGGGAGCGTGGGGAAATGGGCGGCTTTATGTGGGTGGGAAGTCGGGAGTCCAGACGGAGCCTGTCTAAGCGCTGTGAGACGGGGTCGTGCTCTATCAGCAGCTGAAGTGTCTGGCTTGTCTTGCGAATCAATTCCTCCACCTGAAAACAAACCAAAGGACAGGATGATGGTAGAAAGGAGGAACACAAATGACAGGAGATAGAGGAGACACAGCAGAATGCCCCTTAGGAGTCAGAGTAGAGAGTTCAGTGAGATCACCCCATAGTTGTGGTTTAGCTGTGCACACCACAGCTGTCTACCAGACAAATCAAGCAGCAACACAGAAGTTCCTTATGCTATCCAAATCCTCTTCTTTCTGGTCAGCTACAAGTGACCTAATCAAAAAAGATGTGGACAGGCCAGAGAGGGCCCAGAGAAGGACCACAAAGATCATCAAAGGACTGGGAAGCCTGGCATGTGAGGAAAGGCTGAGAGAAGTGGGTTTGTTCAATCTTGAGAAGAGAAGGCCTAGGGGACACCTTATCACCCTGTTCCAGTATTTCAAGCATGGCTACAAAGAAGATGGAGACTCCCTTCTGACAAGGAGCCACATAGAAGAGACAAGGGGTAATGGGTACATGTTACTCCTGAGGAGATTCCAATCAGACACAAGAGGAAAATTTTTCACAATGAGAACAAGCAGCCACTGGAATAATCTCCCCAGGGAAGTGGTGGATTCCCCAACATTGGTCACTTTTAAGATTTGGCTGGACAGGGGCTGGGCCATCTTGTCTAGATCATGCTTTTGCCAAGAAAGGTTGGACCAGACGATCCTTGAGGTCCCTTCCAACCTGGTATTCTATGAAACACTTTTTTTCTTCTATTTCTGAGAAGTGTTCAAAAACTACACAAGCTTCCATCCTGAACAGTGCTGCAAAAACCAGCTTTATCTGAGACATGTTTACTGTGTTCCTACTGTTCTCTTCAGCACTAACCATAAATAAAACCCTTGCACAGTGAAAGTAATGGTGGTCTCAGTATACTCTTGCAGCATCACCTGATATCTGTATAAAGCATTTAATTGTAAATACGGACATGAAATACTTTTTTTGCTCTGGAAAATTCATTCCTAGGATCAGCTGAACCTTTATCTATTAGCAGTTGCCTCTAAAAGGATCAGGACAGTGGAATTCACTAGCAACACATGAACAGTCTTCACAGTCTCTCTGTCCTCTGAGATGTCACAGCCCTACAGCCCTACACTTTTGTTATTACCTCCCTTCATGTTTGAATGCCACAAAATCAGAACTGCACCCTAACTGCATTTCCATCTGTTACATTTTCCTCTTCAGCCAGAAGGGGTAGCAGAGCTTGACTTCATTTTTTTCCTGCTGTCAGCATGAGTACTCTGGGTGTACACACACTGGAGGCAGAGCGGGAGAACAGTGCTGAGAAGCAGAAAAGCTGTAGGAAGGCAGAGGAGAAGGAGGCTTCAGAACAGAACTCTACCCACCTCCTCCACCTGTAACGTACGAATAGGAGCTCCGTTAATCTCCAGGATACGATCTGCAGGGTGGATGGCGTTTCGGACATCTGGGCTGATGTGCATCCTGTTAACTCTAAACATGGGAATTATAGTGTGGGGGAAGTCAGTTTAGCCAAAAGTATAAAAAATATTTGATCTCTGATCCTTCCCTCATATTGGTATCCTGAAATGAAACAATGCTAATCTACCAACACAGGAAGGGACCCTTAGACCAAGCGCTTAGGTCTGAGCTGGTTTGAGGAGAGCTCTTCCATTTGCCCAATGGTAAAAACTGTTAGTCCATGCAATTCACCAAATGTTTTGTGTTCAGTGAAGGACATAGCACTGAGAAATAAAGCTGTCAATTAAGGTTGTCACAAGAGCGAAACGGAGACTGAACACAAATGGCTATTAGCCAACACATGTCCCTGTTGTGCCAAGACAGATCCCCTTAGCAGTTAAAGCAACTGGCAGGACAGGAGCGCTGCAGAATTTTTACCAGCTCCCTCTGCACAGACAAGTACCTTGCACACAACCTTGTCATACTCACTCTTTCACCTGGACACCAGTGGCATAGCTGGAGCAGCCACCTTCAACAGACACAGAGAAGCCCCTCTTGCCATCAGTAGCTGCTGGCATGGAGATGAGGGTCAGCGTATAAGGCAGCTGCTCACGCAGAGACTCAGTGGAGTGTTTTTCTATCATCGGTGTCAGCACAATCTGGTTATGGCATTTTCCACTAAAAGAAGTGAAGAAAGTCATTATGACAGTGTCCTGTGCCTCCCTGCCAAACTCACACTTCTAAATTCTCTTATTGACCATAAGCTATAGTTTTTAGTGCTTACACCAGTCCTTCCTCCCTCCCTCCCAAGGCAGCTTCGTGGCATTCCTAGCATTCAGCTGAACCACGCTGAGCCAGCTAAACATGGCTTACACTTACAGCAGGGAGCAACTCTGGCAAGGCGGGCAGCTCAGTCTTACCAGTAGAGAGTGGAATGTTGCACCAGTGCGTAAGTGTCCCCATCTTCAATGATCACTTTGCAGCTCATACAAGCAAAGCACTCAGGGTGATACTTGTATTCGCCAGCCACCTACAGACAGAAAAAGGAGTAGCTTAGTAGGGCCAAAATCCACCAGCACATGCAGCTTTCCTCTCTAATTATTGTGTTCCTTCAGATCGCAAAGTCAAGTAGCAGTTTTTTACTGGAGAGTTCTACTAGCCCATTCTACCTTTCCTGAACCCAATCATTTGCAAAACTTCTCCGAAACAAACATGTCAACATGCAAAGCAAAGCTCATGTCCCAGGAACCTCTGCTATATTTGGCAGCTGCTCAACTATCAAAAATAGTTGATAGTCTACTGCAGACTTGTAAACAAGATATTAAACCCTCCTGTTCAGTTGCTCTTGGCAAGATAACTAACGTTACGCCTGAATTAATAAAGCTGAAAGGGCTTTTTTTTTTGGCAGACAGGCAATGCACAAATTCAGATACTTTACCAGCCAGCTGACAGAAAAAAAAAAAAAAAAGTGAGCTCAGACTGAAACAACAAAATACCTTTAAAGAATATTTTTATTCACTAATCTGTTTTTCTATTTGCCTTACGAGAATTTCCCTTACTGACAGTATTTTGCAAAGACTTCTGCAGGCAATGAGAAATTGTCTGCGCTTTTCTCAGTACTTCCCTTTGAGGTAGCAATCATATTACTGAGTATGATGCTGCTTTTATTTAGGCCCTAGAAGAATAATGGTTATGTTTCATTCTTGACAGTTTTAAAGGTTCAATATTTGCAAGGTTGTGGCAAGGAAGGGAACATTTAGGTGAGCCCCATGTTGTGCAGGCAGAATTCAATGCTTCAAAGCAACTGGGGCTAACACCACTTCAAGACACTGTCAGCCAGAAAACCACTCTGGCCACAGTCCAGGTGGGACTTGGACGGCAACCTTCCCCAAAGCCAGAACCTGCTGCTTATCCTGAGCCGAGTAGTTTGACTCTGCA
Source organism: Athene cunicularia (assembly GCF_003259725.1). Taxonomy (NCBI): domain Eukaryota; kingdom Metazoa; phylum Chordata; class Aves; order Strigiformes; family Strigidae; genus Athene; species Athene cunicularia. Next base: position 4,488,101 of record NW_020799121.1, on the reverse strand, counting down.
GTGCAGTGGAAAATCACCCCATGGAGACACTGAGGCACTGTGCTACAGAAACTGAACAGATGTCCCCTTAATCACCTTTCTACTTCTCATGCCTGTGCAGTTCAGCACCTTCTTTGCTTCAGATCCTCACAACTCCCTCCTTTAAGAGCTACCCCAGTTCTAGAAGATGCACACACAAGCCTCATTTCTAGATTAGAGTAGTAAGGAGACTTACTACCTTCAGTTTATTTGGTTATCTGAAGAGCTAGGGCAACTCCCAACCAAGTTTGAGGAGCTGGAGGTGGGCATGTCCTGCCTCCAGGCAGGAGTCCTTCAGAGTCCTTACCATCACAGGTCCAGTCATCAGCAGAGAGCAGCCATGGCAAGATTCCCCAAACTTCCCCCAGTAGTCTTTGTGACAGTACAGCTTCCCATCTTTCTCATAGTACCAGTTAGTGAGGGGATCCTGACATTCAGAGCACCTTGAAGGAAGCAAAGGAACAAAGTTCCAGTTGGCATCAAGTCACAAATCAATTAAAAAGATCCTCTCCTGCATGGAGAAAACATTCAGCAGCAGTTTACCACCAGCTCTTCTAGTTACGGATGTACTAAACAACTCTATTTTCCAATGCTGTTTCAACTGAAAATTAGCACCAAAGCCAAGGTTTGTAAGCAGAAGTGGTATCGACCAATACAAAGCGAAAGACAAGCTTCCAAAGGTTAAAGCAAATCCCATCTATTTAGTAAAACACAACAGTAGGTTTATAAATTCTGCCTTAGAAATTTTGCTCCTCTGCTTGCTCCCTCTTCCCAGAGGCAAGCCTCCAGCTGCAGAGCTGCCCAGCACACTCAGCTATGTTTCTACTTAGTGTTTCTGTAGTATCACACCATCTTGTTTCACAGCACCCATCTCCTCAGCCTGTTTAGGAAGGGGAACAGAGGGGCAGGACCCACTTCCTTAGGCAACACAAAGCCAGTTTTGCACTAACGTTTGTGGAAAGTCTTTCTATTCTTCTGTAAGTAGACCTCTCCCAAAAGGTCGACTGCAGTCCATTTGAGGGAGAGCTTTCAAAGCAGCTCATCCTTTGAGCTCCACATACTTACTGCATCCACCAATTAACTGTGATGTAAGCCCTCCATCTCTCCCCACCAATTGCTCTACCTTTCCTCCTGCTGATGACAGTGCATGAGAAAAAAAACCCGCAAGCAAGCAACCAAAAAAACCCCCAAATTAAACTATTTAATTTAATAAAGGGAGTCTCAAAATCAATGGAGTATCAGCGTCAGCTTCGATTTCAACAAGGAACCATTATTAATCCTCTATCCACACCCCCAAAGAAACAAACAAACAACTGCCCTCCCCCCCAAAAAAATCTAAGGAAAAAGATGCAGCAGTTCTATTGCAGATACCATTTTAGCAAATCACAAACAGAACACCAATCTTCAGACTTCCTGAACACTAAATAATCCTGCCTCAGCAGGATGCACTGGGCAAGGGAGTTTAACTTCTGCAGCGTGGAGGTGTGACTTAATGGAGAGATAAGGCACAGACAGCAGTTGCATCACTAAAGATTGTTCCATTAGCCCTGGGCAGCATGTTCTCAGACTTTAAAAGGAAAATTAGTCTGATATTGGCCATTTCTTGAGTGCAGCATCCAAGGTGGGTTAGTCACCAATAACTGGTTCAAAGAAACACCCCAAGGACCAGTGTTGTCAGTACAATGCTTTCCCAAAGGTGGAAGGAACAGCATCTTCTGCTCCTTACCCCAACAACTGTCCCAGTTATTGCGCTGGAAGGGAACCCATGGCACTGGGGTGGGGTTTAGGTGGGTGCGTGCCCTCCTGGACAACAGCCTCTCTGTGGCACCCAATGCACTGAAGTCAGCTAGTGGCAGTGAAGGGACACTTTTTATGTGCTCCCAGGTCTAAGATGAGAGCTACTGTTGACTTTACCTTTCACAAGTTTCCTGAAAGCTTATTTGTGCCAAAGACATTCCTTGTAAACTCCACCAGCTTGTAATGAGCGTGATGATATGTGAAGCTGGTCGTGCTCCAACATGGAGAGAGTTATTTGCTCCATCTCAAGAGACTGCAAAGGAACAAGATGAAGCTGCTTGTAAGCAGCCTATGGTTTTAGGGGAAAGCACACCTCATGAGGTATTTAGTGCCATACCCTACCCTCAGGAAAATTGCTCCTTCTGATGTATTTGGCTTTTACAGTGTTTGTTCTCCCAGCTGAGGAGCTCCAAATCCTTCCTCCCCTTCCCTCAGCGATGGAAAAGAACTCCAGCACGTGCAACAGGCCCTGCCAATTTTGTCTGAGGCAGGGGGAGCAGTAACTTAACAGGGCTCTACATGGTACATGCATCATTACAGCCTCAGCCTTGGGGCAGTCATGGTTACACCCTGCTCATGGTATGCAAGAGACCTAGAGGGCATTGCAATGCATTTTGCCTTCAACCACTAGCCTTTGGCTTTCATTTCCCCTAAATACCCCACGCTGAATGATCAAGTAGGTGAGTGGGAGGGAGAAAGAGCAAGTGGAAACTAACAGCAAAGATTTCTATCACCTTGTGGCAGGAACACCTGGCTCAGCATGGGCAAATCGGATCTCTCAGACTTCGCCGACTTCTGTGTGCATGCCTGTACCAGTGCATGCTCCAGGAGTGATTACATCTTCAAACAGGGAGCTGTGACCAGACCTGCACTTGGGATGCAGACAGCAATAGGACTTCAAGACATGGCTTTCCATCTAAATTCTCTCCAAGCAGGTGATTGGTTAGTTGGCTGGTTTATTTATTTCTTTTTAAGCACAACACTTTCCTTTCCTCACCCCTCTTCAATTTAACCTTTTACCACTTCTTTTTCTCCCTAAGAAAATATAAAATTTCTGTAAAAGCAACACAACTGCAATCCTGATTAGATAGGTTCCAAAAGATAATGTGCACTTGTCTTCCCTTTACCTTTCCCTGTTTCTTCATGGTTTGATTCCAACCTTACAGCACTTTGATCAGTTTGCTTCCACCCGGAAACAAGCACTGGTATCTAATTTGCAACACACCCATAGCAAAATGAAGGTGAGGGGGTGGAGCCAGCAAGCAGTCAGTTCTTTGCTATGCAATTAAACAAATCTGGGCAGGACAAGTTTGCAGCTTAAGGCTCAGAGCCCCACCCAGGGCAATGAGGCAACAGGAACAAAGCCACCAGCCCCAGCGAGGCTAGATGCTGGTAATGGCTCCAACTGGCCACTTCGTTAATCAGTGCCAGCAAGAGGCCCCTATTGCCAAGCAGCACCTTCTGTATTTACCACGCATTTTATAACATAGAAAAGGCTTTGGAGTTGCCAGGTGTGGAGAACTGGCTGACAGCACACAGATATAGTTTCAAGACCTGTTTCAATTTTCCTTCACCCAAATGATAAAGGCATCACATGATTGTTCCACGTGACTCTCATGGAAGAGATATGTCAGAATTTTATCACAGAAGATATGTTACCACTCCTTCCTTTCACTCCTCACTGGAGTGCGTGGCACTGCAGCACTGCCTTTGCCAGGGCTCACACCAGCGGAGGCAGGAATACAATTACTTCTACATGTATTAAGCAAGCTAATCTTTGTCAGTTACCACAACCAAAAGAAAGGAAGATTTCGTGCTCCTCTGTCTTTTATAGATTAGAAACCGCTAATTTTCTCCTAGATGATTTGCTATTCTTATTACAGAGTAACAAAGCATGGTAATCAAGTTTCTTGGAGGACTGGTAACAGCCATACTTGACACGTTTCCTCATGCTGCTCACACACCATGTTCACAGTCCCATACATTATGATTCTCAGCTTCCCAGCCTTAGCTATAAAGATTAATCTGCCTGATAGCCATCCTCCAAGAACCACAGGCAGCATCTGGATGCAATGTTCAGCTTCAGCTGCCCTGTTGCAGAGCAGGTGCAGAAAGAGTTCACAAATCGCTGCTTGATGGCTACTTGGTGGTGGGGGTGGGTGGGTAGGAGGATCAGGTCACAACAGGTAACCAGCCTGGTTTTCAGCGAGATGGGAGATTCAATTCATGCGGCATCTCTTTTACATCTAAATGAAAGCCAATACCTTCATGGAAGCAAAGACTTCCCTGGCAGTAAAGAGACAGATCCCTTTGAGAAGGGCTCATTAATAAAATGCACCCCTCACACACACTGTCAGGCTAGATCAGTTAACGCTGGACAAGCTCGAAAGAGCCGTGGTTCCAATTCTGCAGGCAGAGTGCAGGAGAGGACAGTCACACAGACAGAAAGCTGCAGAATAAAATATAACTCCAGTCCCAGGTAACCCAAAGGCTTCTCACCCAGATTTAGCAGAAGTGTGTGCACTGGCTACATAAGAGACACTAGGCACGGAAGATCAGATGCTAGAAAACAGACTAAGTATTAGAAGACACAATATTTAAGCTCTGAAGATGCAAACCCGTTTGTACACACTTAGGAGAAAGTGTATCCATGGCTCACCATGATGCACGACATATATTACAAATAATGAATGTCTGCTCACTTTCCTTCTGAAAGCAGATGCTGTTTCAGAAAGTTGCCTAAAGCAGCTTAGCAACTATGCAGCAGTGTTTACTCCTATCCTAGACTATTTTAACAAAAGGCTCCTTACTCCCAAACCAGTACAAAAGTGTTTGCAGGAACAGGATCAATAATGAGCAAATCCGAGTGGAGAGGATAGGAGAGAGACAATGAAACTGCAAGCTGTGCCTTTCCCCCTGCATTCACCTTATCAGCACATCAGCGTCAGTCACCACCGTGGCTGTGTTCAGCCGCACTAACAGTTTTCACTATGGAGATGTAATGCAATCAAAGCCTTATTCAGTAGCTATCGCCTTTCTCAAGCCTCATTTGTTCAACTGGACCAAGAACAGTTGTTAATATAATCCAAAGTATCACAGGAAAAGAATCCTTTCCACATAAGGGGAGTATGCTGCTTGTCCCTAGTTACCTGCAAAGTACTTGATTTCTTTTCTCAAACAAGATTATACACTGCCTCGCTGCAGATTAAATCACCTTCTTGAACTCCCAAGAGCAGCACCTCACCTCACCCAAGCACAAGTAGCTCTGGAGGAGCCATAAGCAGCAGCAGCCACAGAAATCTCATTCCTCTGGCAGGGGAACAAAGCCCAGGGATGGGGCAAAGTGGCCTGTGCAGTGTGGCTCTGGAAGACAGCTGCTTGCCTGGGCTACACCAGCACTGCCTCACCACACAGGTGCCATCCCCTCGTACCAGAGAGCTGCAAAGAGACTGGCAGTAACAATCTTCCCTGTCGACTCCTCAAAGCAAGACAGGATCCCAGCTTCAGGCCAGCTGTTCCCTGTACACAAGCGCTGGACTTTATTCTTCACGCCTCACACACTAACTGCTTAGGACAGCATTGCGGGGGGGAAAAGGCCACTTTGGAGGTCCACTGCTGATCCTGCTCAAGACTTACCGAAAGGGATCCTTGGGAGCGAAGTAAGCTGGGGCAGACAAGTAACTTCCCATCTTCAACACTGGATAAACCGGCTCAGCCACAAACTTGTCCAACGGCCTCTGAACAGCTCTGTTCTGCCAACATGGCAGCAGCCAGTGCTCATTCAATCTTGCGCTGATTCAGATACTTCACCTCTCTTTGAAGCTGCCCAAGGAATGCCAGGTCTCTCGGCTGCTCATTCCTTTTCAGATTTTTCCTGGCTCCCATGGCTAAAACCATCTTGTCCTGCACCCAGCAGCAGCGGCTCCCTTGGGAAGGGCAGAATAACTGCTGGCCCGGCTAGTTGGACATGCTTCTGCAATAGTTCTTGCGAGCTCTGCCGCCTGCTAACTATTGTCAAGTTTTCCCTTCTCTGGTTCCACCCAAGGGTGGGAGGGGAGGAGGAGCCATTGCAGGAGGACAGCGTGTGGCTACAGAGCCTGAATAAGCTCTACTTCTTCACAAGGGGTGGGGCTTTGATCCACAGAGGGGCTGCCTTAGTAAGTGCTGAAAGATAGCAGCTTTTGCCAAAGTAAGAGACCAAGTGCATAAACGCGAAACTGCTCTTTGCAGCAGTGGCACATTCTGACAGAGAAGTCAAAGAACGCAGAGTCCGACGAGTACAACTAGCCACATCTCCAAACACATCCAGTTAACATTTACTGCATACTGGCCTAAGTCCCTCCCAGTGAGTGGGGCTGTACTACCTTCACAGTACCTACAACCTGTTCATCCTCTTGCAGGAGGTAACTCACGGTGTGCTTCATCCAAGGAAAAATAACTTTCTTTCCAACACTGTTTTAACAGAGGTCCTTTCAATCCTTTAACCTAATCTTCATCTGAATGGAAGCTGAGAGGTATAAATCAGCACTCTCTCCGGCTTGCAGCACATGTAGTCATAACATTTTGCTTGCTCTGAAGCCAACCATGATCTCTAGTGACCTAATCAGCTAAAGCTGTTTGCAAGACACTCAGAAATGCAACAAACATACGCTGCTGCACTAAGCCCTCTCATTTCTGTACAGTCAGCAAAGCCTGGCATGCCTGAACACAGCCTGAAAATCATGCTATGTTCCAGAGGCAAGAGCGCTCAAATGTGCTTTTACTGGAGATGCTCGTCTCTGCTGGCATATTGTTCAAGGGACGCCTAGGGCTGGGACGAGGCAGTGTTGGCTGCAGATTTGACAGCTGCTGCTTGCTGTTGAAGCAAGCAGAAAGCCAGGCAGCCTTTTAGGTTGGGATTTTTTTTCTTGTTTTTAATTTTTTTTACTTTTAATACGCAGTCATCTTTCTGGGGAAAAAAAAAATAAAATTCATCATTTTAACCCATTCAGTGCAGTTGCTAAGCCTGACTGTAGAAGTGCAGTGAAGCCTAGTGCTGCAGAGCCCGATGTGGTTGTCAACTCCAGCACGGGTCTAATTCCTTCTGACATTTCACACAGCTCTACTGGAAGCAGCAACACGGTGAGTCTGTGTCTAGGAATGCGCTCTGGTCTCCCACATTCTCTATATGTTGCGTGCTGAAAACGGGCCAGCGCTCACAATCCAAGGCTTCCCTGGCTATCAGCACCACCCCACAATGCAGACATACCTCCCGTGCATCCCAGAGCCCCTCCCCTGCCCAGTAACACCTACAGACAAAAGCTTTTCCCCACAATTCTGCTGCCATGGGCTGAGCTCCCTCCAAGGGGGATTCCACGTGACCTCATAAATCCCAACTCCTCAGACAAAACCTTTGAAGATTTGATCCACAGATGTGATAAGCAGCCAGCTAGTCTCTGAATGAAGCCAGCAGATAAAGCCTAACTTCAAAGTAATAAAAACCACCCAGACAGCTAAGCAACTGGGAAGGGATTTTGTTTGAGACTTCCTTAAAGCCAAAGGACACATAGTCAAACGTCTATTTAAACAGGAAACATCTTATCAAAATGATTTTACTTCTGCAGCAAGCCCCAGCAGCAGCCAGTAAGTTACTTTTTCCTACACAGAATTCTCTTGTTACTTCTTGCCTTGTTTATTGTCTCTATGACCTATTTGAGAACACAATAGCTCTGATAAAAAGGCTCTGGAAAAGGTGTTAATGTGTTCATACATTCTAGATCTGAATTCCTGCCAGAATGACTGTACTTCAAAAATGCTGATAAACAGGTGTGTGAGGGGGAACCTTTTCTATGTAATTTTACTGATACCATCTCTGAGGGCCAAAATGCATGAAGCAAATTTCTTTTTCACGAACTGAAGTCAGATATCAGCATCTACCCTCTCGCAAATGCTGACAGCATTTCCACCACAAACACATAGCTATCACAGGGTGTTGCTTTCCTTACTACGGTTTAGAATTGTACAGTAACGTTTGCCAGAAAGAAGCCTGAAAAATATAACTAGCAAGTAAAAAGGAACAAATTAAAAACCTCAACAATGACTTAACATTAAATTTATTGCAAATTGAGTTGCAGCCATTACAGTTTTATCCCCACAGAAATGCATCACATAGCTATTGTGATATGCAAGTGATTAATGTAATGATTAAGTAATATTTCAAACCTGCTGGGGTTAGGCTGCACATCTAGACACTCTCTTTACCACAGAGTTCATGCTGTCCAGTAGCATGCCTACAGACAGATGTGTTGCTCAGCATATCTACCAGCCCCAAGATACACAAATTTATCCTGGTACAGACAGGCACTTTGATATGTGTGGGACTGGTATAAGCTGGGGCAGAGGCATCTGTTTGATGCCTGAAGAGTCTGCAGCAAGTCTTTGTTTCAGCATGGGTGCAGCTTGGAGGCATTCCAAATACTTCAGTACAATCCCAACACCTCATCGTATTTCTAAGGCACTTAAATGTAACACGTGCTTTGCTGCTGTTGAAAGACAGAGTCAGCTTCTGACATCAGCTCCTGAAACTAATACTGTCTTAATATGCACGTACCTCTGAGTGAAAGCTCTTGCACACAGCTCTTGAGTAAACTAAACCAAACAGTGAAGCAAAGTTCATCTCCATCACTGCATCTTCTAAGCAGCAGCAGAACTTCAGACCAACACAGTGATGCCTTCTCAGTACCTAACATCACTAAGCACAACATTAGGATGGAGACAGAATTTTTATCTCCACTATACCTGACTAATGGCTGCAGACCTCCTGAATATGTGTAGGCTGAGAAGCAAACCAAAGAAATTCAACCGACTGAAATTTCATAGATTATATATGGTTTTGGAAGGAGTTCTGATCTGTAAATGCAGCATATACAGCAGTAAGACTGGCACACCACTGCACCTTCACTTGCTTCCTAACTTGCTGCTCTTGTCTGTGCAGACCGCTAAACTCCTCAGGGGAGGATCCTGTCTCACTCATGTGGAAAGCCTACCACATACTGGGCTGTGTGAGTAATTCTAATTACCTTGATATAATAATGCTCTGATAACAATGCCCTAAAGAACAAGTCAAATAAAAAAAGTTCGGACTGGAATGCCAAACTCCTTAAATATAAAGGGTTGTCATCAATGTCAGGTAGCTGATAGATTCCCCTGAGGAATGTGACCGCTTCCACCTGCAAAGTGCTTCATCATTCCTTTGGATTTTTAAACTCTTGGAGAGTCATGCTTGATCTGTGTACAAACAGGCGCTTAGCAACTATTTCTCTCTCAATCTGAGAGTGAGCCAGTGCATTTTCATGCGGATAGAGGCACCCACAGAGAGACATTCCCGGGAGTCTGCAGGATTAGTGAAGAGCTCTCACCTCTGAGGCCCTATCATTAGCTTTCTATAACTGCCAGAAACTGGAGAAGGCAGGGAAGAACAGGAGATTCTTGTCTTCCTGCTTTCACCATAATTCAGCTGTCTTTTGTTACTTCTGCTCTTTTCCCTGCTCTCAAATTCAGCTGCTGTGTGTACAAACTTGACTCTGTTCACAGCTGAAAAGCTAAAGGAAGATTCAAAGCATCAAACATCCACACCTTTCAAACTCATCTTAATACGCACCTTTGCTTACATCTTTATTTCTCAACATTTGTACATCTGAACTTCATATCCTGATGATCTATTTGTCCTGTTGTCTGTGGGGAGGAAGCAGCTTTTGGAAAATGAAGGTTTGTGCCAAACAGTTTGAACCAACAGAAGTGATCCAAAGTTTAGAAAATACAGTCTATGAGAAAACACTAGATCCTGGGCTTCTTCAGTCTAGGAGAGACTGATGGAAGACAGGATTGCTGCCTTCAAACAGGAAAAGGTTACATGAAGGGGGAAAAGCTTGTTTTCCACACCCATTGTGAATGTGACTCGAAAAAAATTGATTTAAATTGAAACAAGGGGTATTCCTGAAGATAGTAGACAGAAGCTTCCAAAGCTATGGATAATTAAGTGCTAGTAGACAGAGTCTGGGAGACCAAAAAACCTACAGTGATGGGAGATTGTTAGGTGACCAGTTTCTTGATCATTCTTAAGCCTAAGAAATTACTTGCTTCAAACATAAGTTAAAGTTTAGTAGATATCCCAAGAACACAGAAAACAGATTTAGAAAATACCCTCAGAAGTCATCCAGTTTATCCCGCAACACCCAAACCAGGTTTAACTATTGATATAAAGAAATGATTACTTGTTTTGAGACTTAATTACTTACTTATAGAAAACTGCTTAGCAACTTATTTACTTACTTATAGCAAGTTATAGTATTTTTTTAATATTGCTAAGAATCCTGCTTGCCCAGACCGTTCTGTGTAATTTTCCCAAGGACTGCTGTGTTCCTCAAAACAAAGCAGTTCACGATGAAAATCTACCATGAACTACAATGTTCAGCAAAATATTATGGTTTTGTCCTTGGGGAACAGGTGTATCCTAACTAGAATGAATCTTGGTAATGAGTAAAGATAGCCATATACGGATGGTAGAAGTTCTATTGGTTCTCTTAGATAAGATAGAAAGTAAACCGTGTGAAAAACACTCTTGTTATTCAAGAAATTGGCCAAGAGAATCTGCGCCTGCTCTGGGGAAAAAAAAACGTGAGAAAGACTACGAGCCTTCCTCCCAAAGCCCCCCAGAGACACCCCCCAGGAGGCAACGGGCAGGGGCAAAGCGAACATCAACTGTTGACATCAGCCTTTTGAACTAACCCAGCCTTACTCATGCATATGCACGTTTGTGTTACGTGATCCAATGAATATGGATATCCACACTCTGTAAGTTTTTGGTAAAATGTGCGGTGAGTGTGCAAGCTTTGTGAAGAAATCCCCTTGCACCTTGGCACCAGAGTAAACAGACCTGCTGTGTAACTCTATTCGAGTTGTAGAGTCTTTTTCCACGAATCACTATATACATTCTTAATACAAGTTTGCCCAGCTTGCCTTCCCTTGCCCCCAAATGTAAAACAAATCACAGTGATTCACTGAGTTTTGCTGAGCAAAAAATATTTCTATAGCACACAAAATATGCTATTCAGTATAGAAAAATCATGTCTTTGTAAGACAATCAAATCACTAGAGTTAGGAAATTAATAGTGGGTTCTCTTTCTGTACAGTAGCCCGGAGCTTAGGGCATCCCCTCAGTGCATGGATAGCTAAATCCAGTTCTGTTTCCTGACCATGGACAACTGTCAGGCTGCAGAGAGCGCACAACAGGCGGGTGACGACAGACTGTGGGAGGAATCTACTTCTAACCTTGTTCTGCTACTGAGAAACAGTCAGAAGGAAAATTTGTTTCAAATTCACTTCAGAATACCAGTAGCAGACAGAGTCAGGAGTTCTTCTGCACTCTGCCAAAACTGTTCTGTTTTTGAAAAGTATTCATTAAGAGAAAACAGCCTTCTGGTGGTTACAACACTCCTTGTGTTTCAGTTTCTAGCTCCAGTAAAGGTTAACAGAACTCAAAATGGAGTAATGCATTTAAAAAGAGTGCAAGCACCTGAACCCTAAACAATCTGTCAGGTGAGTTGATTTAACTCTAAGTAATAAGGCAATTTTTATTGTGATTTAAACAAATAAATTTTGCTTTATTACTTTAGTTTTTTTTACAAGTGCAAACAGTTTCTTAATAATTTTAAGATTATTTTATCTTAGCCAGTAGCTTTTACTGGAAAGTCAACTTACTGCTTACAATTACTTAAATAATGTAATCCCTGATCAGTCTGAAAGATGTAATATATATCTAGCCAGATATCAAAAACTGTTTAGTCTTACAATTGTTTATATCGTTAAGTTAGCATCAAACTATTCCATAATATGATTTAAAAAAAAAATAAATATATATATATATATAAAGCCATGAGAATTTTTCCTGAGGTCAAGCTGCATTACAGATGCATAAAAATCTGGTGTATTAAGCAAAAAGAAAATATTTGTCAAACTGAATTAATAATCACCTGAGTAATTGTCAGCATCATCTCCAGTGCTTTAGACCTACTAATGAAAAATTTTGGATTCATACAAAATTTCTCCGCTTTCTTTTCCTCTTCCAGAAAAAGGAAGATGAACTTTTCTGCTCTTCAAACTCCTGATGAATTTTCAGCTTTTAATTAACTGGTTTTGGCATAAACTAAACAGTGTATTTTAAAATCTGTAACTGTAAAATCAGCAGTAATCCATCACCTTCAGTAACTTTTGTTGAAGATATACTGTGAACAGATTTTCTTTGCTTTGGTGGGTTTGGCTTTTGTTTGAGATTTCTGCAGCAAGCCTGTGTTGCTTGGCTACTTAAATTAGATTTATTTTATAGACCATAGTAACATACATCCTCTGTTATTTCATGGTTAGGAAGGAACTGAACCTCAGCTGTCTTCCTTCCTAAAAAGTTCTTAAGAACCCTGATACAGCAGGAATTCCTACCACCATTTCCAATAATTTTCTTTATACGGATCCATTTTCTGCCGGGATGTATTCCAACAGGCTTGATCCAAATTCATGGTCTCCAAATCATCAAAACTGGATTTTTAACAAATACCACGTCCTTAAGATTAAACCACGCAGCTATATCTGGATCTTCTCATCCCATCCTACTCCAATTCAAATATGGACTATCCCTACAGAAAGAGGGAAGTGTCTTTAACTTAATTTGTCTTAGTATCTGTGGAAGAAACCAAACAACCGCAAAACACCAAAACCAGACATCAAAATACCAGGTATCAATACTTTATTCAAAGGTATAATTTAAAGCAGTAATAGGGGAAAAAAATTGGACTGAAAGCAATAAGAACAGGTAAGAAAAGTTCTTCCAGTAGTCCCCTTAGGTAAAAGTGAATCTAGATCTAAGAAAAAGATACCTTGCCACTTCTCTTTTTTCCCTTTCTTGGTGTAATGTTTGAAGTTCTGTGCAATGTTAAGTTCCAAATCCAGTGGAATTGTGTATCAGTGAAAAACAATTACCTTTGAAAGTGTATGCTACCACAACAGAATTCAAAGGCACAAAAGTACATTCAGAGTTAATTCACAACAGACATCGTGACAGAAACATCTAAGAAACTTCCTCAGTCAGATCCAACCCATCAGCTTCAAGCCTAAGGACCAGCTGGCCAAAGAACAGTTTCAAATATCCGAGATACACGAGCAGGGATTTGTTTTCCCTCCAGCCACACCAGAGAAAATACAGGTTTCAGAGACAAAGCTCCTGTACAGGCAGTTTGAGGAAGGAGGGAAGTGACAAAAAACTTAAATCCTCAGAGACATGCATGTACGTCAGCTACAGCCGGTGCCAAGCATGATCAGCAGCCTAGGCTGACCAAGAATAAACAGAGCTAACGAGCCTGGAGCAGTGCCAATCAGCATTAGAGAAATTATGTGCCAGGCCAGGGAGTCAGCTAATCCACAGGAAGACTGTAAAAAACACTCCACAAGAGCTGCCGGAACTCACAGCTACCAGCTGCCAAAGGCTCCTACCCTTAGAGGCTTTCTAAAGTTTGGCTTTGGGATATCAAGCACAAGACTGCTGCTCAGCATGGATTAGGGATAACAGAAGAAAAGGGGGAACAGAGTGCAAACTTGAAATTTGTTTTCATGTACAGTCCTACCCTGGAACTAGGAAAAAGGGAAGGGCAGCTTCCTTTACTGCAGGTTCCAATTGTTCATTCAGTAGGGCAGCTCAGCTGGGTGCTAGAGCTAGCCAAAAGCACAGAACATAAGTGAAGTGCAGCAAATGCAAAGAGTAATTATACATTTCAGCAGAAAAGTTGGCATCTTCAATTGTATAAAACCAAGCCCCACCAAACTTCCATTATACAATGTAAACTATGATATCAAGTTCTCTGTAACGTGTCCTCAGGGCAGGATTTGCCTCCAGCTCAGCCGTTACCACCTCAACAGCCCCAGCACCAAGGAGAACCAAGACATCTGCAAATCAAGACCCATGACAGAAATGCATTCCAGGACAAGAAGACAGTTACTAGCACACACAGCTTTGGCTACTGGCAGAATCTAGGGAAGCTCAACAACTGGATAGTAGTTCTTCAGGGAGAAGGATTAAGGCAAGCTGATGCAATATAGCTAAAAATGAATACTCAAGCCAATAGAAATACAAAAGACTTTGGGCTTTGTAGTGATATGAAGATGTAATTGTGATTATCAACATGTCATTGTAACTAACAGAATTTTCCAAGTCAACAAAGCTAGCACTGCTTTGGCAGCATGATATGCTTTTTTTTTAAAAAAAAACAAACAAAAAACAAAACAAAAAAACCCAACCAAGAACCATAGTCCTCACTTCAAAAAAGTCGGGCTATTTTGTTGAGTGTTTTTTGTTCTTTAAACCAGGACAGTAGATGCCTATCTTGGCTCAGCAAACATTCTTCCAAAGCCACGCTTTGGCTTCCTTTTCCCCCATTTGCTTTGACAGTGTCCAAAACATTAGCCTCCCCAGATTGAAGCAAACACAGAAGCCAGCACAAGCTGCAGGTACTCAACCCTTCTAAAAAATATAGGCCCCTTCAGAAATGTGATTCTGGAGCACAAAAACTGGACTGAGTATTCATGAAACACCAATGAGAGGCATTACAGGAAGAACAGCACATCCAAGATCTTTTTGTTCTTGCTGATAGCAACATTATCTGACAGATTTTGTAAGTTTGTATGTCTTAATTTTCTGAAAAGGAGACAAAGCAAAAGGCAAGATCTCCCTCCCTGGTATCAGCAGTTCCCCTCAACACCCTGATATCTCCTTTGTACCTGCCACATACAGAAAAAGCAACAGGCTATCCAAATTGCCTGGGCACTACTTTGGAATGCAGCTGAAGACAAATACACAACCCATGGCTTCTGCCACCACCAGTAAATCAGAGCTTTCATTTGTACTTTATCTGTATTCCTGTATGCGTTTGCGTCAGCATGGCAACACTTTGCCAGGCAGTGTCAGACTGCTGTTGGGACTGAAAGTCAGTTGCAGAGTGCTACTGCAAGCACAAAAGTATGGCTGCAAACAAGAGCATGCGATCGATTGCCGGCCAGGAAGCCCCAGAACAGGCACAGAGATGACAGCAAGAACTCCCTGTTAATATTAGTACTTATCCACCAGGTTCCAAGTCAGTTGAAAACACAAGGAGAGGTGAACAGGCTAAAATTTTACCTACCGGAAACAGGAAATATGCCAAGGTTCATTAACAGTCTTGTAGAGACACTGACCAGCAGCAATGCTGTCCCCGCATCCTAGACATCTCCAGACTTCTTCACCTGCATGCAGGGAAGAAATGACATACAAACAACCAATTTAAATCAGAGAAAACAAGGATTGCTGCATCCCTGATAAAGAACAACCTTAAATTATTTAGTGACAGGGAAGCCTTCACACATAGAAAGTTAAGGCAATACCAGGCAGACTGTAACCCCAGAGAGTGGAGTTCCCAAACAGAACTCTGACACCTATATTTTGTTTTTCTTCAGATATAACCTCACCATCTGCTCCTTCACATTCTGTAGAAAAAAAAGCAATATAACTTCTTACAGAAAACAGCTCAGTTACAACTATTCTAGTTTTCAGAGAAGAGATTTCCAGAAGGCAGATTACTCTAGTGTACTAATTCCCACAGAGAACCATGCTAGGCCAGGAGGCCACGCTACTACTTTCCCCATGCCACTGACTCGGCACATAATGTTTGCACTCATTTATATAATTAACTGGATTTCCCAGAACTGAAAGAAAGGAAAGGCAAACTTTATTCAGTAGAGAATAACTTGACTACCAGGAAGGAATTACACACTTGAATGAATATTCCTGTAAAGACTGTACAGCCAACACCACGCTACTGTCAGACTTTGGAAGAGGGGATGATCCTACTAGTCTGTTGCCCTTCCAGAAAACACTTCTAATAGCTTCTCCTAGAACTACCATAAAGCCCCAGAGAGAGCCAGTTATTTAGATGCAGGCAAGATGGAAAAATGGTATGAAAACTCATGCACAAAGAGCATTTGGCACACAGATAAATGGTATCCAAAATCCAAACAGCTGTGTGGGCATATTAAAGAAAGAGTCAAGGATCTGGATGAGTGCAGGATGGCACAAGAAACATGTCACATAGCTGGGCAGATCTCAAACCCGCTTCTTCCTGCTACCAAAAGTTTACTTGCAGTAAGGTTGCATAAGGAAAGAAGTGTACTTAGAGAAGGAAAACCACTAACCACGGACTTCCATTTTCCAAAGAACGTTAAAACTCCGTAGTTGCTCAGGCAAGTTGATACCAAGGTCAAGTTCTTTGAAGTTACACAAAACAGAAGCCGTCAGCCTTCTATGCACTTTTGCCCCACTGTGTAGGTCAACGACAACGTTTAAAAATAACCAAGGTGAAGATCTCCTTGTACGCTTCACACAAATACCAATTCAGAGAAAAAACTTGTTGCTCAACCACAAGGAAGCACCACCCTCACCAGCAGGCTGACAGTACCTGTAAAAGGTCTCCACACAGAGGACAGTGCTAGATAGGATTTATTCAAATAGGACACTTGGTCTAAGTTGCTGCTTCAGCTCCTAACTAAGCACAAGCTCCACAGCTGGGAGCCTGGCTGCACCCTCCTGCTCTCTGGAGCACCAAGAACTGTACCAGACCTCAGAGCTGCACAACAGAGTAAGTGTTGGGAGAAACTTGGAAAAAAAGCTTGTGCTACCCATATTCTTCTATAAAGTACACTGCTTTTCAGCATACCAAGCAGGTTTGGAAATAAAAGGTAAAGCCACGTCTGCCTGTGCCTCAACACACAGGCAGCCACTGCTCTCCTCTCCAAGCAGCGCAAGCCCTCAAATTAGCTAACTTCTGGAGTTGCTGCTACTCCAAAGACCAAAAAAGTCTGTAAACCAGCCACCCTGCAGCTCCATCTCCTCCTCTTTAGTGCCACCAGCAGAAGGCCAGGCCCGGCGCAGGCCTAGGCCCGGGGCGGCAGCAGCGAGCCCGGCCCCTCCCGTCCTCTGAGGAACGGACCAGCAACGGGCTCCCCGTCCTGGAGGTAGCGCTCGGGCAAGTGCCTCACCTCCCTCCGTCCGCGAAGCACAAAGGAACGGCGGCGCACTCCGGTCAATGTAAAACCATTTGTTTAATTCTAAATCACTTTCACAACAGTGAAAATTAGTGAACAGTAATGGTAATGCACTAAACAAGCCATTATGGGCTGTGTGCAGTCTGAGTACGAGGGGGGGAACGGTACGGTACAAAAAGCACACCAAGAAAAAGGTAGAAACAGAAGCGTTAACACTTTTCGACTATTTCATTCTTTGATTGCCAGAAAATGGGGGCTCTCAGTCATGTTTCTGCAGCCACCTCGGTCTAAATCCATTACATCTCATGATTAGATAGAAAAAGCCCCCAAGCCATGAAAATTCTCTATTTTAAAACGTGTTAGTTAAATCAGTTTCAATACCTCATTTGAACCTATTACAGTCACTTTTCTGTCGTCTTTATCGGAAAAAGGCTTTAAAGGGATACCCTACTCCTCCCTGGATAACCTTCGCTCCTAGCATCGAGTTTCTCAATACAAAAAGAAGGAAAGCTATCCCTTTTACTACCACATGAACTTTCCATTTTCAACAGCAGGTGGTGCCGCCTGCCCATGAAAGGAAGCCAAAGCTGCGACATGGGACATGGTACTACAGCCGGTTGCTTACAGGAATGCAATAAATAGCCTTTCTCCTAGAAAGGGTCCTAGTTATCAACTTAGGCACTTGAGAAGAACCATACGCAGAAGTTAAGCTTCTCAAAAGTGCCATGCAACAAAAGCTGAAGCACCACTTCAACTATTTATAGCTGAGCAATATATTCTGCCAGCTTATCATTGCACCAGGTATAAAATTTGACTAGATGTAGCAAAACACTGCAGCAGCTTTGTAACATTCTACTTGCCAGACGGAATTTTGGAGGTAGGCAAGTTAAACTTCAGTCACCTTCTGTCTTGATACTCAAAGTGAACAGTTTATAATTACATAAATAAGCTTCTACAACAATTACTCAAGGTGCCCTGCCCAGGAACCTTATCCATATACTAGAAAACCCTAGATACTGAAACAAAGTTTCTGTGAGTCAATTTGTTTTGTCAGTCTATTGCCATGGAAGTCACAATATTCACCTTGCAGAAAATCACTGTGACTATTATCGACCTGAATCAAAATAATCTAAAAACAATAAGAGAAAAAAAAAGAAATTGCCAAGTCAGACAAATATGAAAACTCTTCATCTTGCTAGGGAATCTCTCATATCTGCTGTTCTGAAGGAATCTACACAAATACATCAGGAATACTCTTTAAAGCTGTATACCCAACAGGATTCCAAAACAGCTACAGAGTGCTCACCTTATGAAATATTTTTCCTTCAGTACAAAAATAGTTGTGGTCTCCTCCAGCACTTCAAATTAATATCTTTGGTAGATACTGCAGAGACTCTTAGACTATAGCCATTCTGCTGTGGAATGGAGTAGCTGTGTACACCTGTAGAGAGAAGCTCTTCCAAATATTCCCTACTGTGGCATGTGCTAGCAAAGGCAGGACCTCATTTTTCCTCCTGTATAAGTTTAACCTCAAAACTCATGTAAAGATGCCTTTTTTTCCTCTCCCCAAACAAGCCGATTTCAAATCTGTAATAGGATTTTATTTGGAGTACATGACCTTGCAGAGAAAGTCTCAAAGCCCTGGGGAGAATAAACGTAGCTACAGTGACAAGGTTGTGAGGGGATTATCCATGAATGCAGCCACAGGCTGCTGTGCAGAACCCAGGAAGACAACACTGTTTTGTCAGTAAGGAACCGGGCTGGGTGAGGCAGACAGGTGTGTCGTACTGTTCAGCAACTCCACCCAGGTCCACGACGAGAGAGAATCTTCCAGTGTCTGGCTCCAGCAAATCAGGCTTTAAAAAAATTGCAGCATATATTTGTATCCCTTCTTCTAACAGCCATTAGAACCACTTCAGGAGAGTTCTTCCATCACACTGGGAAATAACAGCAAAAAAGGAAACCAGTCTCCAAACCTGATTCCGTTGCATTACATGCTGTGCCCAGAGAGTCTCAGCAGTGCTGCAGATGATTTCCTGAAGAAGGTTGGATGTTGATGTGAAGACATTAAATAACATCCACAACTCTGGCAGATCCATCGTGGTTGCCAAGCATGAGATACTGATCACAGTGCAGAAGTTTCCTTACCTGCCCAGTCTACCTTGGGGCAACTGTTTCCCATAAACCTGGTGTCACTGATTGGCGCAGGATTTCAAAGCAGCACTCCTTTTAGGAGTGGAGCTCAAAGCTAGACCCATGGTTTGTGGCAGGAACCTGTTGTACAAGAAGCTGAGCTGAAATACACTTTTTAACCAATATTTAATTTCCAACTCCGGTGCAAGATGTGAGATTCCTCATTGTGCTGTGATACCACCAATTCCTGAAGCCCATAGTTAGCTAAGGAACCAGACACCAAGAGGTTTAAAATGAGATGGGGATGCAGTTTGTAACTGTTTCAGTGGCCTTGTTCGCCATGAATATACAGAATAATGGAAAAGATTTATGCAATCAACAGCCAGAACATTATCACCAGAGCCACAAACAGGAAGAGGCGGGATAGGAACTGCTCATCCACATATTGAGGAGTCCCTGGAACAGCTGGAAAACAGGAAGTAAAAAAACAAAACAGTTCAGCTTCTTCCTCTTCTCCAGAATCATGTATATTCTGAACATAGTACATTCATAAGTTGAAAGATAAGCAAGAAATCTACTTGGTGAGAAACTGTTGCTATTTCCCACCCTCAGACTGGCCACTCATACTGGAAGATCAGAAGGAAGACAAGCAGCAGCTCCCTGAAGCAGGACTCATGGTAAACCTGCTCATGACTAACAGCAGCAGGCAGCTCCAAGTGCTAGAGTACACGCAGGCCTGCTCAGAGTATTTCTGGGGGCGGTGCTGAGCCAAGTTCACTGCTTCGTTCACTGCTGACTGCTGAGCTAAATTCACTGTTTCCATCCTAAGGAACTTTACCACCTCTACCTGAGTGCTCCTCCCCATCAAGGTGAAATATCTCTGAATAAGGAAATGGTAAAACAGTCCAAGCTGTATGCGTAGCCTTGACGAACAGAACTAATGAAAAGCAGATGAGCTCTAAAGCTCAAGCCATGCCTTTCTGGAACTGCTGTATTGAATACACAGATTAAAAGCAGATAGAGGAGTTACTTAAATTATGGCTGTTACAACAGCATGTATTTACATACTCCTTAGCTCAGTCACACCTCCACACAAATTTTCAGTGGACACTGAAGTATAGTTAATAGGCAAGTTAATATGACCCAAGGACAGCACAGGTCCTTGGCAACACAGGTGTGACACGAAGAATGTGTTTCTGTTTCTCATGTGACATGGTGTAGAAGATTTGCAAGGCACAATCTTTCACAGAGGAAGTCCAGAAAATCTTCTGGGCAGTAGGTTTTCTTGTTCAAAATAGGTCAACTCAGTTTGTCTACAGTACAGATGGGGAGCAGGTTTTCTGGGGATTACTTATTTTGTAGAGAGTAAGACCATTACTTGGGAGTAACTCAACAGTTTTTTCTTAATTAAAAACAGTGAAATCATTTCACCAGGAAGTTACTTCTAAATTTCTGAAAAAGGAACAATCTTTGCTGTCATTATTTTGTGGTGCAAAGCACCAGTTTAAATTTTTCCTTCTCTGCTGTTTTCAAAATATGGGTCTCCTTCATACACCTCTACTGACTCCTTTTTACTATTTCTAGAAACTCTAATCCAATTTGTCTCATTTTTCAAAGGGAGTCCGCTGGAGTACCAGAGGAGACATATGAATTAAAGGGGAGAAGTCCCTAGTGCCACTGTCCCTCTCCAGTTCTACTGTCCTCTCAGGAAGGCCTTCAGCAAATCATATGGAAGTGACAAACTTGCCTCTTATATAAGCACTCATACAAAACCTACAAGCCATGGACTATTTTCCCTACTCGGTGTTTTCCCTCATTTTGTGTTTCTGTTTACAACACTGATTTACTTTACTGTTCAGAAAGTTTAGTCATTTAGCAGGCTATTTGTTTAAAAGTTACAAGAGAGTTTGTAAAACATCTGTTTGTAACAGGACTCTTAGAGAAGATAGGATGTATGATACCTGGAGGAGGTCGCCCATCATTTATGTTGAATGCTGTTGCAAATATACCAAAGGGAAACGCCCCAATTCCAAATGACATTTGGAAGCCACCATCCCCAAATCCAAATCCCTGGAACCCCTGCAGAGAACAAAGCGGCAGAAGAGAAAAAAGGTACCAATAATTTAAAGTCTATTTCAGAATATTTTGTAAATGTGCAGACATTCCTGCTCACTGGCTTTGGTAGGGCTGCAGGAGTACCATGCTCTCTGGCAACTTTCAGTCTGCCACACTACTGTTAAATACCTCCTTAGTTCTCCTGATTTTAAAACGTTTCATACAGTAGCAGACTTGCCAGAGCAACTCCAAATTTTGAGAAAATGAAACCTAGGAACTGCAGTTCTTGCTTGAAGGCCACAAATTAACATAAGCATTTCTGTAACATTTCTTAGCTTAAAATAGTATAGATCTGACAATATATCAAAATTACTAATTCTAATTTAGAATGTTTTAAAAATGTACTAATAATTCTGTATTAATAGCTATTAGCCATATAAGAAAGGCATTATAAAAAAAATAATCTGCATTGATTTTCATGGTACATATGCATCATTTAAATATTCAGTAAGGTGATAAATTGCCAGTAAGATGCATAGAGCATTACAGAGAAGAGTAGTAACAAAAAACCAGAATTACCAGGGGGACTCTAATTAAGGTGGCAGATAAAGTCATCTGGGACAGGAATGCAAGACATAAGGAGGAAAAAAGGAAGAGTTACAATGCAACAACATTGACCCCTACGGGATCTAAACCAAAATACCACATCAAGTCAAAAGATAAGTCTTTGGAATCAAGATGAATTCTACTGTATAAAAGCAGTGCACCACTTGAGAACCAACTGTATATGAATCTAAGTAGTTGAATCATGTTTGAAAACTGTGGAGAGCTCACAGTCACCATGTTCTGTAATCTAGCAAACTGTCCTCTCATCACAGAATTAAAACAGTGACACCAATTCTGAAAAACCCTCTGGTCTATCACCTCCAAACAGTGGGAGGACAAAGATGGTTTCACTCATATAATAAAAGCCAGACATTTCTGGGTTGATCCGTGATTTGAGGAGTTAGTCTTTTTACTATGAGTTTTCTCAAACATTTTGCCATTAACTATCAGGCACAGCAAAGCACTCTGCATGGCAGGTCCTGCACTGGTAGGGAACAGGAGGGCAGCATCACTACAATGTCTCCATACCAGATTCCTCTGACTTATGACAGCACCAGCTAAAAGGTTCAAACAAGGTATAGCAGCTGATTTAATAACAAGGCAACTCCCTAGCAAGGGAGAACAACTGAGATGCGATACATTCAATACAGAAATGTTCCTTAATGACACCCAGTAGAGTTGTTTGCTTGAAGCATTAGGTATACAAATGCTCTCTGAGGACCCTAGGGTGAGTTACACGGAAATATGCAATTGTTTCATCAGGTCATGCTCACTGCCATTGTGCGAAAGAATGCTGTGGTCTGTCCTACTGGCTACTCCCACATCTGTTCAATGTATGCCAGCTGCTGTTGACATTCACTCTATGTAATCTCCTCAACAAAACCACAGATCCTTCTTCAAATGAACATGTATCCAACAGACATCTACATTCTTCTGCTTGTAATGCCATGGTACAGTACCATCCCATGGAATTGCTAGAAGCAGGTGTCAATGCCAAAAAGTAAGTTCACACATGGTTTTACATCACCATGACAAGTATAGCTGATGGAAATATACTTCCACAAAGAATTTTCAAACCAAAGTGTTTCTTGTATTTAAATATGGAGAATAATCAAGTATGAAGAGCATTTCCAGTGATACCACAAAGGGCTGTTTTCACATTTCACAGTTCAAGTTAATCCATTCTTTGGGATGCTGAAGACTACTATAGGTATGGAGTTTTCTGCTGGGGATAAGCAAGAAATGTAAGCTATAGGATCCTTACATGGGATCTCATGCACACAGTATGTCCTCCAGGATGAATAAATACCACCATCGATAAAAACAATTTAGGTGCTCAAGCTTGTTTTTTCACTTACCCCTCTGTTCTCTGGTTCAGGTCTCTGTCCTTGGGGTCGTGGCGGAGTTTTCTCTCTGCAGGAAGTTGTGAAATTAGCTCAAGTGCAAGGATGCATGACAATAGTATTTGCAATAGCCTGGCTAACAAGACAGAACAAACACAGAGCACACTCTCAGAGGGCTGGCTGCCGCAGAGCTGGAGGCAGCGTGGGAGTGAGTGACCATCCAGCTTCAGCATCACATCACTGAATTAAGATACTGCACTTTTGAATAACAAAGTCCCATTGCAAAGGCTAGAAACTGAGGATACGAACATTTTACATAAGCTTCTCCAGTCAGGTAACATTTAGTGCAACCTGCCACTTATAACTGATAATTATTACCTAATTCAAATTAAAATAAATTGCCAGTTGAACAAGAAATAAGGTGTGTAAACCCACGTCCTGAAAAAGCAGAAATATTTGGCAGAAATGTCAGTTCTATCTGTCCTTTGACAAAGTATTTCAAACTGTGAATTCAGCACTGTGCTTTTTTCCTCTTAAGACCTTAAAATAAAGTTTCATCTTTAGTTTTCACAGAAAAATGGTTGGGTTTAGGTTTCTTACCTGGGGTCCTGTTGCCCAGTGCTACCTCTTCCATACAGAGGAATAACTTTATCTCGACTGATTCCTGCTTTGCATACAGGACACACTTGTCTGTTTGGCCTGGTCTCTAGCCACTAAAAGAAAGGAAATTATAAGAAAACTAGTACAAGACCATGAAAACAACAACAAGCAAACCTCATTTGTAGCAGGCAGATAAACTTTAGCAATTTCTCAGAAAGTCATGGAGCAAAACATTTTAATATGGGCCAAGTACTCTCCAGAGTGAAGTTGGCATTTTGGCAGTTTTTCTGGTACAATCCACTTGCTGATGTGTACACATTCAGAACTGCACTGGAGTAAAATATGAAGAAAAACAGTACCAACAGCCCTGCACAGGCCAAAGGCTAGTGTGGATACCCTCCTTTCATTTATCTTTTCTATAATTGTACCACAATGTAAAACACTACATATGCAAAGAGAAATACACTCAACATTTCAGCCTGCAAACTAAACCCCTGTGAACTGCCTACAGTAACTCTCCTACCAAAACTGGGAATACTCTAGGTTTAAGAAACTCAAAAGTGGGAGGCAAGTGTAACAGAAGCTAAATTTCCTTTATGCTGAAAGAGCAGATTGCAAGGTGTTGCACATGAAGTTGCATTAGCACATTGTGGTTGCCCTGGAGAGAAAGAAGCACATTTGAAAAGAGGGGGATACTCCAGAGAACCAAGGGTTTTATTGAGTAACAGGAGCTGATGAAAGACAAAGTAAAAGGAAACCTGTCTTACCTGGTGTAAACAAGGCCAACTGTGAGCATTCCCAGGACAATTTGTTCACAGAGCAGAAAAAGAGAGGAAAATAGAATTAGTTACGTACAGCTCTATCCAACAAATGTATAAAGTGTACCATGAATAGCACATCTTGGAGACAACAGAATCCTGGAATCCAGCCGGGCCAGTTCCATAACCTCCCATTAAAATAACTTTTGAAAGCACAGCCCAAGCCCAATCTCCACTGATCTTTTCAGGTTATGCAATCTAAGTTGCTAATGTGATTCTCTGTGTACCACCTTTGATTCCTGGGTCCTCATCCACACCAAAGGCCTATACAGAGGCTTAATTAATCCTAGTGTTTACTGTACAGATTTTCTCTTCTGATACCATGAAAAGATATCCCTGAGCTAAGATGCAAATGAGCAAGGTATCAGTAGTGATACTTCAGGATCTTAAAAGAAGTCATGCAAGAAACATTTAGGTAAAACGTCAGCCACATTCACAGAATCATGGAATAACTCAGGCCGGACAGTACCTCAGGTGACCTGTAGTCCAACCTGATGCTCAGCAGGGTCAGATATTGAGATCAGACCCAGTTGCTCAGGGCAGAGAAATTCCCATTATACAGAACTACTCTTAAGATTAAATTAACATGGCAACTTAAAAAATGTCAAAGACAAACAAGCAAGCTGAGACAAAACTGCTAAACAGCCATCTGCTTTCACAGTGTTATTGACAACACTATTCAGACAATATACATACTATTTTTTAAGGTTCCATTTTTCCAAATCCTTTTGTGAAATAATTTAATCTAATTTCATTTTAACATGCCATCAGCAAGTGATTTTCCGTCTCCTCCTAGAATAAAAACCTGGACTTTCAGATGTCACATACATATACACAGAAAAAAAAATGCTCTTTTAGGCCTCTTTTTATTAAATAGCGTAATTTAGCCTACCATGTAAAACAAACAAAAAAATCCAAACAACCCCCAGCCATTTGGCCATGTCAATCCTTAATAACTTCTTAACATTCAAGAAAGAGCATATTCTAGGCCAAGTTACCTAAATAAGAAATGCTGCATGCTTACTATATTTGTGCAGTACATTCCAAAGTCAGATCAAAGAACTGAAAAGCTAGTATTACAACTGCAATACCATGGGAAAAGAAATAGCCCACATGTAAAAGCTTGTTTTATATATATGTATAATTTTTTTTTTTTATGGTTTCAAAGGGAAAAACGAGCAAGCTTGTAGGAAGTATGAAAACTACAATTTGTCCTCCAGAACCTAGTTTCAGATGCAGGTTTAGGTATGCAGAGGTTAGAAAGGAATTTAGGTTTGAACAAGATATATATGCTAGACCAGACAGCACAAATAAAATAACACACATAACCAAGCAGAATCAATGAACTCTGTACTGTCTATGTGAGGGGCGCTTGTTTTTGTTTGCTTTTACAAAATAATCTAAAAGCATAAGAAGTTTAAGACACAAAAAACCCACTCCCTGGCACATGAGCCAAAAGAAACAGCGAAGGAGCAAATTCAAACTGCTCCTAAAGCAAAACCATAGTTCCTCCTCATTTTATATAAGGCATTTTATTTGAAATCAAGAAAATCATAGGCTTTTATGTGACCAGAGATAGATGGTGTTCTGCTTTATTTATGGGGGTGTCTCAGTACTTACCAGAAGAGATGTCCACACAAACTAATAACTGCATCCTTGGCAGTGTCTAAACAGATGTTACATTCGAAAGTATTGTCCTGATTAGCATTTTCCCCAGCACCGTTACTGCTACTGCTGCCACTGGTCCCTCCAGTACTGGAGTTCTTCGTTGATGCAGAAGTCGTCGGTCCTTTGCTTGCCATCCTCAAGAATTACCCAGACACAAGGTCAAAAAAATTTTCCTGCTGGAATCCTAGCAGTGAGAAAGGAAAAAAACCCAAACCATCAAACAGCTTCTTGGCATTGCATTCTTGTCCTGTTCCAAACTGGTAGTCATTTACCTAAGAAGCACTTGAATCCTATTGTTGATGGTTTTAGTTTAACACAGCCAAGAGGGATCTTTTTTTAGAAACTAAGCTACTTTAAAGTCCTGTAGTACGACCTGGCTGATATGTGACCTGTATTTTAAAGTTCCTGATAAGCAACTGAGATCCACAGCCAAAACAAACCCATCGTGTTTTCTCATAAAGACCATTTGCTATGAGAAGAATGGGCTCACCTAGTCATACATGCTCTTCTAAAAATTCAATGCAAGTCATTAACTGTGAGTGCAGTCTGAAATAGGTTTTAATCATGAAGCAACACACAGTTTGGACACACTGACTTAATGCATAGTTTTAAGTTCAATGTTCATTAATTTGGAACATTAATGATAAACAATGGCAAGCAAAGGTGACAGTACTTTGTCTCATCAGCAGTATATTGCTGCTATCACAGCAGTGTGTTATGACTATCCAACATTTCTAGTACTTTCAAACTATCAGACATTTCTAATCTAGAAGTAATGCAGTAGTACTAAAAATTTTAATGTGCTTTAATTTTACTTACATGCTTTCACCTCTCATTAATATCATCATATTTATCAAAGAACACCATTTATTTTATTTCAGTAACAACAACCTCCACAGTCTAATTCCTCAATATGCAGATTCCACAGTACCTAAAACTCAGCACAAGGCATTTACTTTTCCAGAAACAAACACTTTTACCAGTAAAAGATTTTTAATCCAAGAACTAAGAAAGTTTCAGAAGTTACAGAAATTAATTCACCAAAACAAAAATGCTTAAAATATTCCACTGTGCTTTTCATGAAACACTGACATCATGTTGCTGCTGCAGGGATATGAATACATAGATAAGGTTGTGAGAAAGAAACAGGTGATTATCTGAACTTTTGCAAACAATTAAGCATTTTAAAAGGGCAACCTAAATATTTCAGAAGCTAATTTATTTGCAAACTTACCCCACAAGCATTAAAGGTTTTCCTTAGCTATCCTTCTTTGTAGCAGTGCTGAAGCACAGGTGCAGGGCAGCAAAATAAAACCTCAGTATCTCTAGCTGTTATTGTCAACAGCTTTCTTCATACAATACAATCCCACTGCATGTCAAGAAAGCATCATATTCAAGCCTCATGAAGGTATTGTAGCGAAGACACTCAATTACACCAAGTAAAATACATTTTTGCAGAGCTTTTTCACTCAGTTACATCATTTTGCAGAGTGTCCCAGAAGGGCAGCTTTGTATTCACAGATGCTGTACTTTAATATACATTGCTTTCAGCACTGCTGACTCTTAGGATTTCACACCATGACTTCATTTACGCTCAGCAGCAATGCTGTTCATTGTACAAAATTAAAATTAATGTTAGTTCAAGGCAGATGGAAATGCTGCCAGCCCACAGACTACATGTTAAAGACGCCTGGATTTTTCACACATCCTTACTACCAGAATCTTCAGACTATCTTACTCAGTAGTTTAATGCTTAAAAACTCACCAACTTGGACCTATAAATATTTGCTGGGAATTAATATCAACATCAAGAAAACCTCCTTAAAACGAAGACCTTCAACACACTGTAAAAAGCATTAGCATCATTGTGTGGAATGGGCACTAGAAATGTCCGGCTCTTACATCTTGGCATATAACACAAAGAAAACATGTAGAAGAGACAAAGAAATGAATCTCTGACCCTAAAACCAATGGAGAGAAAAAGGTACTTTTTTCCATATATTTAACATCAGAAGTCTGGAGACTCCTCAAAAAGATAAAATCTGTATCTTTACAAACACCTGTTTAAAAACCCTTAGCTTTTAGTAACTATGAAAAATAAATCATTAAGTTATAAAGAAGGATGATAGAAAAATCCATAGGAATATCAGTAATGTAATGGAATGTAATAAAGATAGATGAGACAGAAGAAAGATCAAAATGATATAACACAACAGGCACTGAATCTCCTCTCCTTGAAGAAGGTCACTCCTTAGTCTGTACTGGGACCCTCTCATAATTATTTCTCCATAGGCTAGTTGGGCCTGAAGAACTATTATGACATAACCAATTTAAAATATAAAAAAATATATCAAAACACAACAATAATCAACCTTATTCTGGAAAGCCTTCTCAAACATTTGCTCTTGTCTGTGGAATACTGTTTAACATAATTGGTCTATAACAAGTGCTGTTGGAGCCTGTTTATCTGCAAATCACAGTGCCCATATACAAAGAAGCAAGCATGAAACAGCATCCAATGACTAAACTTACATTTGATAATCATGTATTGTATTACCTGTGAATGCACAAGTGAATCCTGAAGTTCAACTGCAAATTCAACTCATTCTGAGTGTAGAACAAACTCAAAATTGTTGAAATGTCACTTGAACTACTTAAACTCCGAGACAAAACTTTTTAGGGGGGAAAAAAAATCCCCAAACCACAAACTAAAAACAAAAAAACCCAACCAACACAACAGGTCAAACAAACCCCATTTTCATTTTGATTTAGAGTTCAGAAGGAAGACTCTGAGTACACTGGGATATAACATGACCTCTGGGGTTAAATAAACAGAATTCAGAGATGCCAGTCCAAGTTTGCTAAACCCTTGTCCTTTAGATCAGGTCTCCAAATAAACCCCAGACACATGATGAGTAGCAAACAAAACAAGAGAAAGGATATAAAAATCAGCTATGAGCTAACTGCAAGCATTCAAAGATTTCCTCTTTTTTCTTTCTTGCTTCTTTAGTCTTTAGGTATTTATAGGAAAACAGTATCTTTGTTACTTAAAAGCCATCTATATTAGCTGCTTTTTTCCTTTAAATCATGGCCCCTATGGTATCCCAACAGGATGTTCTGAAAATGACTGAATCACTGACATTTACTACATCCAAGAATCAAGAGTGGCAACAGATGAATGGTTAAGAAACAAAGAACCAATTTTCAAGTAGTTTTCCTAAAAAAAAAAGAGTCTGGTGGAGCGTGAAAAAGAGATGGAATTGAATATACATGTTTAGGGATCCAGCACAAATCCCACTGAGTTGCGTAAAGAATAAGCACGGCTGAAAGAGCTGGTGAAACTGGTCCTCCAAGAAGCAGATGGCACACTGGGACCTGAAAATTTTGTGACAACTGAGAGCACAGGAGGTCCATGAAAAAAGTAAGTGCAGGAAACTGCTAAGGTCTCGTACGGTGTATAAATACTGTCTATAAATCTCACAGGCAATAAGAAATAAAATTTACTCAAATACTTTATAAACTAAATCTATAAATCTAGTGGGAGAAACTGCACACCAGGAAAATGTGAGCCCAATGGCTACTGTAGAAGATTACATTTCTGAACTCAGCAAATGAAAAATGACTGCATTTGCCAAAGTACACTGACCTGACTCTAAAAATACAAGAGAGAATCACAGAATCACATAATTGTCTAGGTTGGAAAAGACCTTGAAGATCATCTAGAGACACTTCAAAACAGACTGAGAGGGTTTCCACCATAAGTTAAAGAATACCAAAAAAAAAAAAAAAGTGTCCACTGGAAACACAGCAGGTGAACAATAATTCAACTTGAGAAAGACAGAGAGGGAGTACAGATTAGAAACTAATGTCACCTGTATGAAACAACCGTGGAACACATGTTCACAGCACTACAACATTAGGATGTTTGAAATATTTACTTTTTAACCCTCTTTCATGAGTAATGAGAAAAATTTCTGGTGAGGATATAGGACTCTGGCCAGTTTATTAGTAAAACCCGAAGTTCATTCCTCTTTGCAATATCTAATACATAACGATGAAATAAAAAGAGTATTATTGGATGTAAAATTCCACTAGAAAAAACACTTTTCCATGTATCTTTCCTAACAAATCTTATTTTATCTAGGATTACTAAAATTGAAACAATCCAAATCTAGTTTGTTTCAGAAACAAGCTCTGATTTACTTTCTGAACCTCTTGCTGTTTAAATCAAAAGGAAAACTTGTCAGGTTATTTTTCTTATCACTACAGTGACAATGTCATTTTCAGACACATATGACACATTTTATAAAAGGAATAGTAACATTAGAAAATCTACCTAAATTTAAAAATATTACTCAGACTTTACACAAATATACCCACTCATAAGTTTAATACAAATCTGATTCTTAACCTATTAGAATTGCCTGGACTTCAAGTTAAACTAACAGGTAACTTTAGCTGGTAATTGTTGACAGTGCCTAGAAGTACATTTACTTCTTGACAGCCATTTTTAGATGTTCTTAGCAAATACATGACTGGTCCTGCTGTCAATCATTAAATACACATTTATCTCTCACTACCTTTTTACTCTATTCTGTCCCCCAAACATGTTACATTTTAACACCTCAGAAACATTTTCTGAGTTCATCTTTTCACTTCCTGTAACGTGTACAGCATCACGTACCCACTTTTTAGGATTACCATGAAGTGGTCCCAACATACAAGTTTGCACGACTGCTCGGTCTTGCAAAATTAAGCCATTTGCCTTACAGACCAACGTGCCCTTGCTTGGCCTCATTTCATTAATTGGGATTCTGCAACATACGTCTGTGTTACAGTTGCTGCTTCCAGGATAAGAGCCCTGCTGAGAGGCAGTTTTGGCAACTCTACAGATTCAGTATACCACAGAAATGCAAGACAGTGTTACAAACTGTCAAAAAAAGCAAGTCCTGAAAGTACTTTTTTTTTATATATATATATATATTTTAAACCATTCCATAAAAGTATAATATATAGAGTCCAGGAAAACATTGCACAATTCTTTAAACAAATATTTTATCTTCTTACTCATTAAGTCCAAAGGAAAAAAAAAAAAAAAAAGAAAGAAAGAAGGAAAGAAAATGGATATAACCAGTTGGGTAATACTGCCTTAGCATTTTCCTGGTTTGAAGTGTTATGTAAAATATTAAATGGCCTCTAAGTGGGCTAACCAGGTTAGCAGCAAAATGTAAAAATCAAATAAGAGTTATGATGGGGGTAGCGAAGTAATAAATCATTAAGTTATAAAGAAGGATGATAGAAAAATCCATAGGAATATCAGTAATGTAATGGAATGTAATAAAGATAGATGAGACAGAAGAAAGATCAAAATGATATAACACAACAGGCACTGAATCTCCTCTCCTTGAAGAAGGTCACTCCTTAGTCTGTACTGGGACCCTCTCATAATTATTTCTCCATAGGCTGGTTGGGCCTGAAGAACTATTATGACATAACCAATTTAAAATATAAAAAAATATATCAAAACACAACAATAATCAACCTTATTCTGGAAAGCCTTCTCAAACATTTGCTCTTGTCTGTGGAATACTGTTTAACATAATTGGTCTATAACAAGTGCTGTTGGAGCCTGTTTATCTGCAAATCACAGTGCCCATATACAAAGAAGCAAGCATGAAACAGCATC
The DNA here is from genome assembly GCF_003259725.1 of Athene cunicularia. Classification (NCBI taxonomy): domain Eukaryota; kingdom Metazoa; phylum Chordata; class Aves; order Strigiformes; family Strigidae; genus Athene; species Athene cunicularia. The sequence continues at coordinate 4,456,281 of NW_020799121.1, read as the reverse complement.
CAATGACTAAACTTACATTTGATAATCATGTATTGTACCTGTGAATGCACAAGTGAATCCTGAAGTTCAACTGCAAATTCAACTCATTCTGAGTGTAGAACAAACTCAAAATTGTTGAAATGTCACTTGAACTACTTAAACTCCGAGACAAAACTTTTTAGGGGGGAAAAAAAATCCCCAAACCACAAACTAAAAACAAAAAAACCCAACCAACACAACAGGTCAAACAAACCCCATTTTCATTTTGATTTAGAGTTCAGAAGGAAGACTCTGAGTACACTGGGATATAACATGACCTCTGGGGTTAAATAAACAGAATTCAGAGATGCCAGTCCAAGTTTGCTAAACCCTTGTCCTTTAGATCAGGTCTCCAAATAAACCCCAGACACATGATGAGTAGCAAACAAAACAAGAGAAAGGATATAAAAATCAGCTATGAGCTAACTGCAAGCATTCAAAGATTTCCTCTTTTTTCTTTCTTGCTTCTTTAGTCTTTAGGTATTTATAGGAAAACAGTATCTTTGTTACTTAAAAGCCATCTATATTAGCTGCTTTTTTCCTTTAAATCATGGCCCCTATG
>NW_020799121.1:4451831-4455651 GCF_003259725.1 Athene cunicularia | reverse complement strand
GGGACGGGGGGGCGCTTAGCGCTGCCGGGCTGCCCGCCCTTCCCCCGGGCCGCCGAAGCGGACCCCGGGCCGGTTGTTACCTCAGCCAGGGAGCCGCTCCGGTGCGTTCAGCCCGCGCTCGGTCACCACCACCGCACCCCTGCTGCTGTGGCAGTTTTGCTGCCTGCTCATGGTGAGGAGCTGCGGGGGCCGTGTCCAAACGCCTGCATCTAAAAGAGCAAAAACTACATATCGTCAACAGCAGCAAATTCGGCCCGAGCAGGGAGAGAAGGAAGGAAGGCAGGCGGCAGCTTTGGGGGAAACAAATTGTTCAAATGTGTGTGCAGAGTGCTAAGATCTGGGCAGAGGAGCATCTCCAGGATGGGAATAGAGAGCTTTATAGAAGCATTTACACATCTGTGAGGAACCACAGAGACAAAGAGGGGGAGAAGAGGGGACCTGGTGTGTGAAGGAGTGGGTCAGAGCTCTGAGAGGTCACCAAGAAGGCACCTCTGAAGGGTTTTACCCCTGCTCTGAGAACACCCCACCAGTTCTGAGGACACCAAGGCAGCAAACAGCACAGAACTGCTTGCTGGTTTACGCAGTGGAGAATGGGTGATTCCTAAATGAAGGTCTCCCACTAAAGGCAAGTGTTACAGGGAATAGTTAAGAAGTGGAGGGAGGTTGGTGCTGAGGGAGCCTGTCAGAAAGAGACTCAGGATGTTGTCTGAGGCCAGTCTACTGGCTGGTGGCCTGAGACTACCCAACTCTAGTGTTCAGCAATATAAACCCACAGCTATATCGAGCCTTTGTGTTGCTTTCAGTAGCATGTTGGCTTGGCAAGACCCATGTCAAAATGGTCATCCAGCAGCTCAGCTGGAATTACCATGTTAATATATCACACTGGAAAATTTGTAGTTGAGAGGAAGATGGAGATAGTATCTGAAAATTATAGTGCTCATGGCATTAGAACACAGGTTGTAAAGCTCTCCTACCCACACTAGCAGTGTATTTGCTGCCTGTGAAAATTTCTCTGACAAAGCAGGCAATCTCATTTTCAACAAGACAGTAAAGCAGCACAGTTTGGCACGGCTTCAGTATTCAAGCAAAAATTTGGCATCTCAGTGTAGTAGTGTCTGATTAATAAGAAGTTAACAAAGCACCAAAGGTATAAATGGTATTCTCCAGAGGCTGGTTAAAACAAGGATGAGCTTGTCAAATTTGGACCAGCTCGGTCTAGTCACCATGTATATCTAGAGTCAAAAGCATTTCAGTATAAAAAGTAAAAAGAGGTTTATTTTGGTGTAATAATCATGGGAATAAATAATGCTCAGAACAGTCTTTGTTGTTTGGGTGTCATATGATAACTAGAACAATCTGAAAAGAAATACAGTTACTGCCACGGACAACATAGCCAGTGAGTATTTTCACTTCCCAGTGATAATTTTAACATTTTATTTATGTTTTAAGTCTCAGAAGAATGGAATATTATTATGCATTTCTATCATGACTTGTTTACAGCATCCCTGTTCCACTTACACCAAGTGTTTTCTTTTTAAAACGTAAAAGATGCAGAAGCAGACAATGAATAAGATTGAATGGATGGAAAGGGTGGTATACAAGAAGAGACTAAAAATGTTAATCTTGTTTACAGCTAAGGTTAGTAGGAGGGGAACAGCCTTATTTAATACGGTAGGTCAGCTGGAGAATATACATGGGATATTCACATTTACTCCCCTTGGCAAAGAATTATTACATTGAATGGTAATAGTAAGTGATGCAAGGGAATGCTTTCCTTATCAAAGCTAGGAATTCAGCTTTCAAAGAGCTGTATACCGTGTGCACCTATACAGTTTCTATGGGAATAGAAATATAATTTATATTTATGTATATTCTAATGGTGATATGTGCAACATTCTTCAGTGTAGCTGGTAGCCAGTAATTGCTTAGAGTTAGAAAACCCTTGTGCCCTGGTTGCCAGTTCATTCTCATGGTGTGCATGACAATAAATCACTTTGATTTATTCACTTTTTCATGATCTAAGTCACAAGATTATGTAATATAATGTTGATATTTATGGTACACATAGTCTCCTCCTAAAATTCTTAATTATGAGTGTCTTACATGTATCATGAATCCAAGTCCTTGAACCTCTTCATCAGTATTTTTCTCATAATTTCTCCCTGGTTACTTCTATTTTAAACCCAATGGTGTCTTAATTAGTATTAAATCATGTCCGGGATTACTCTTCCTTCCTCGAAATTTCCATGCAAAAGAGTTCCTATCTGTCTGTGGCCTTTTGCCTTTGTTCAGCAACAGCCATTTCCAAAAGTTTCTGCTCATTTCACTTTTCTGTTTTCAATACCACACCAGAAAGGTGGGAGACTATACAGCTATTTCTGGTATGTGACATGCATCCATCTGTTTTTTTTCTGAATCGTATCTCTGGAAACTGCCATATTTCAAAGAGTAGGCCCATAAGCACACTGCACTGTGCCTGATCTGCTTGAGTTAAACATGCTTTGAAGCATCTGGTGCTTGACATCTGTGAAGGCAAATAATCGAGATGAAACATGGTCACAATCTGTTACAGAAACCCCCATGTGTCTAACAGACAGTTAGAAGGAAATGGCCAGAGGAGTATTGTTAAGTCAAGATGAAAGGCATGTTGGTTAAGAGCATTAATAGACCATCTCCCATGCAATCTTCAGGTTTTTTGACTTAAAGATTTAATGCTTTTTTAGAGGTCAATTTGTTATCCTTGGAACTTGTCGTTCTGTATTTATGAACAAAGCAGCTGCAAAAGGCACAGGCAGAGGAGATGCATGTTTTCTTTCCCCTGCCAGAGGTGGAGACATTAGATGCTTTTTGCCTGATACAGTTTACATATCTTAATGAATCTTGTGTGTCTAGTATGTTTTCTTACCTGCTTTTGAAAGATAACTTCCTACAGCAGATGGATCCCATCCTATCTCATGCATTCAAGGTAAAAGATTTTTGAGCTGTCTACAACATAAGAATGTCTGACACTCTATCAAAAACTTAATTTGAGTGCTGTCAGTCAGTATTTCTAAAGTAGTGAAATTACCATCTCAGAAAATGTGATAAAATGCTGAAAATTTTAGCTTTCAGCTTATTCTTTAATGCCAAGTATTCTCTCTTCTCTACAAACACAAAAGCAGTATGGCCTTTCTGGTATCACTGCTATTTTTCACTCTTAATTTGTGTGAACTATTACATCTGAGAAACGTCAAGGTATTTTCCTGTACAGCACACGTGAAAGGAGGCTGTTCACCAACAGATGGATGCACAAACAAGCCATGTTTACTTTAAACAGTTTCCCACCCGCGGGCACCACTGTTCCAGGTAGCACGAACCCAAAGAACAGGCAGTGGGAAGCAGCAGTCGGGCTGCCCGGGTCCCCTCGCTGCTCTCCTGGGGTTTCTCAGCACAGGCAGCACTGGCACCAGCACCCAGCAGCACTGCCTGCCCTGCTCTCCTCTGGAGGCTGGTACAAATATCCAGGATAAATATTTATTTTTCACAGTATCTCACAATTCTGTGTACGACACTCAATTCCTCGTGGTTCCTTCCATTTATACGCTAATTCCCAGGCTTTCTTGTTTTCGGGGAAGACGCGGCCTGCAGCCCACAGCTGCCGCCCCCCCGCTCTCCCCGTGAGCGCAGCCTCCACCCGGCCTCTCTCACGAAGAGGTGAAGGAACCGCCTCCGGCAATGCCCATGGCGGCGCGGGGCGGCCCTGCCGCCGCCATCTTGTCGGAGGCTGCCGCGGTGGACTGCAGCCCCCAGCATGCTCCGCGGCCGGCCGGACTACAGCGCC
>NW_020799121.1:4422136-4451781 GCF_003259725.1 Athene cunicularia | reverse complement strand
GGCCGGCTGTGCCATGGCGATGCCCGGCCTCCCGCCGGGCCCAGAGCCCCTTCCCGGGCACGTTGTCTGCCACAACCAGGCCGACGGGAAGTTTCTCTTTCCCCTCATAAATGTTTTCTCCCGAAGGTGGGCGTGGATTATCTTTCAGACATGATTCTTTACGCTATAAAATCACATGTGCCAGAAGGGGAATTAAAGAGTTACTGGTCACAGGTCTTTTAAATTTGCCTTCTTCCTTTGTCAGGTGGCTTTAAAAAGGATCGATTACAGCTCACTCAGCCTAGCCTAAGGTATTTTTGCTTCTGATTTCAGACTTCTGTTGCACTGAAGAAAAAAACCCTAATGTATACTGTATTTGTTTTACTTAATCACTTATGATACTTCTGACTGGAAGGGCCTATTCTGTTTTAGGAATTAGTCCAACCATAATCTGAAATGATGCTTAAATCTGAAAAATCTCATAGGTGTTTCAAGTACACGTCTCATCCCTCTAAGTAGCGGTGGAATATAGAAGTTGAAAACTTATTACTGCTGTCAGTTACAGTGCTAGTTCCAAGTGTCAGGAAGCTCCCAACTCTGCAAGTGTGTCATGATGGAATTAGTACAGTTATCTTACAAAGAATTTCTTTCTCATCAAAAACCGTTGCAATTGCAAAGGCAAATGCTCACCAGATGGAAAGCAATGCCTGAATTAAGAGCCTAGCAACAGAAGTGATAGAGCATTTCTGTAGGCTCAGTTTCAAAGGTTGGCAGCCAGACAACTTAATAAAATCCTCTCTCCTGGGTCAGGTTTTGCATGAATTGTGGCAACATACACAGGAACTACATGCAAGAGATTGGCCATCCTGACATAATTTATTTGCTTTTGTAGGCTACTTCAGTGAGAAAAGTCATCCAATTACTAGCTGTGATGGAGATGGCTAAATAATGTTTAGTTTTCTCAGAAACTGAACTGTGACTACTGAGCTATTTTCCATCTTTCTTAGCAGTCTTCCTTATCAAGTATGAATTGATTACTAGAGATTAGGGGTTTTATAGTCCCTTATCTCCTGCTTGTATGAGAGCACCAGATGTTATTGGCCTGGAAAGAGATAATCATTATTCTTATTTTAAACAGGCGTGAGGTGAACAGTCATGATGAGGATGGAAATGAGCTACAGACAACACCAGAGTTCAGAGCACATGTTGCAAAGAAGCTGGGAGCAATGCTAGACAGGTATTGGCATGCAATACTAAAAATGTTTGTTCTATGGGTCAACTACACTGATGCTCATGTGTGCTAAAACCAGGAAATTCAAGATTTGAGAGCAGCGTGAATACAGAGAATATGTTTCTATTGTCTCCATCGTTCCTGTATTTAATGCAAGCTTCCAGTATTCTGTGAGCTAACCTGGTCCATGTGCTGTGCCCCTCTGGTGAAGACTTCCTGTGCAGCACTGCCTGTCTCCATTTGCTTCTGTGGTGAATGTGTTGTGGGGAGCAATTGTAGAATCTGGGTGCCTTAGCAGTTTATAATTTAAAGGCTGGCATGAGAAACTTTCATTTATTCTTACAACCCAAACCAGTACCTGATTCAGGGTTGTGCTGGCAGTATGCCTCTGAGTGGGCTCCTGTGGGTGCGTATGCCAGGTCGCGAACCGTCTGTGTCACTGACAATGTAAAAGTGTCATCAGCATTTAAGTTAGAAGATCAACGATGTCTAAATTAATTATGCACTTGTGTTAGAAGACTAATGGTGTCTAGATTAATGACGGCTAAAAGTGAAAGTATTTTTGCTCATTAGGGAAGAAACAGATAAGAAAGGAATCTGTAGAATAACAAAGCAGAAATTTATCTACCAGTTGTGCACGCTTAGTAGTGCTTGTTGAAAGTGACGAGAGGAATGAGTTTTTGAAATGAGCATGCGCCAGAGCAACATACGGATTTGCTGTCACGAGTATATATAGAGACTTGTTTTTCTAATAAACATTGGAGTTTGACTGTTAACCATATTGGTGTGTGTATTGTCTCACAGCCTTATCCTGCAACTAAGGGGGTTCCTGCTACAGGCTCCCTCTGTTTTTATTGTGTAAATATGGCCCTGGAGAACTAGAATTCGTGGTGTTGAGTTGGCTTTAGCTATTTTTAAGTCATTCTTGTGGCATGCATTGCTAAGGAGAGAAGGCATGGTCTGCTCTGAGAGCAGGGAGGTGAGACAGCTTCACTAAGAAAAAAGTAAGAAGCTATGTAACATCTCCCTATAGTCTTGTTTCCTAGAAATACCCAACTATCTCAGTTTGCACAAACCTCCCTATGATCTGACTGGGGTTTTCTGTTTAGTTTCATCACTGTCTTGAAGGACTCATCAGGACCTTCACAAACTTCTGTGCAACAGTCTGACTCTGCGGATGATGGTGAGTTCTTGTCATGGCCATTGTGACTGTTTTGCAACATCGTTAGTTAAATGATGACAAGTGGGATGGATCCTGTCTTTTGCCAGTCGTACACACAACTAACTAATAAGTCTTTGTAACAGAATTTCTTTTAGCATCTGTGAAGGCTGTTACTTTGGAGCTGTGACCTCTGTGTCCTAAGTCCTTCCAGAGAGTCCCAAATAATTGCTGTCAAGCTCTATAGCAATACAATAACAGCAGTGAGGCTTCCTAGAGAAATTGCTGTTGATTGCTTTCACTTCTGTTTTATGTTGTGGCTAAAATTCTCCTTTACATATTTTAGGTTTTCGTCTCTTCTCTTCTTCTGTCCCAGGAGACTCTGGGAAATCAGAGCCTTGCCCTGCAGCAAGGAGGAGACAGCCATCTAGCTCCAGGTGAGGTGTCAGCTGCTTTGCTACTCAAGTATTACTGAATCCCACATTTCAGAGGCAGTTGTGACTCTCACAAGGGAATAAGAAGCTGAAGAGCTTGAGAAGTATGTATTTGACTCCTATATTTGACTAAATCAGATTTTTTTGTTTCTTTTTTTTTAGTGCCAGGGAACTAGAAATGCCTGTGGGAGATGAGATGTTCCTTTCCCTTCTAGTATGTGTAAAGAACACCTTGGCCTTCAAACTGGTTAAATGCTAACTCTAGGTATTGGAGTCCCAGAGCCACTGGGTATTTATCAGGTGTTCTCATCTTAGATTGCTCTGCTGTTTCTGCTTTGGGTGAATTCAAGGCAAAAGTGTAACATAACTCCCTTTCCTTTTGTTACCTTTTCAGTGACATGGACAGTGACCAAGAGTGGCAAAGGTACCAGGAGGCTGCTGTGTCAGCTGCAGACATTCTGAAGCAAAGTGCTTTTCCTGTACTGTTCCAGGATTCCAGCCGAGATCAGAGTCAGGGTTATGTAGAGCACAGCCAGAAAAAAAAGAAGAAAAAGAAAATTAGGGGAGAGAACAATATTCAAGAGAAAATAATAGACCCAACAGAGTGTGACCAGATCTGCAAAGAATTGCCACGGTTGGTGTCTGCAAATGGACAGCATGAGAGACAGGACAGCAGTCATACACAGAACTCAGTGTTGCCAGGAGTTGTGAAGAAGAAAAAGAAGAAAAAAAGAGAATGAAGACTTTGCTCTGCAAATGGCAGGTGATTGTGATGAATGAAGGATGCTGAAAAAAAAGAGTGGCAGCAGATAAGGGAAAATTAATTGGCAAAGCTTCTGTTCTAAAAGCTCAGTGGCCTGAGAGTCTAATTAAGTGACTTCCTATGTTGTTGGCATCCCTCGGGGAAGGGAACATTGTTCTCCTAGCACACTGTGCTGCTGCTTATGCAGACCTAGCCTAAAAGGATTAAATATGCGCACAGACTTGTGTGACAGAGGATGTAATCATAACTGCATCCCTCCTGGTCTGTCCTTCCCATCATGAAGCCAGATCTTGTGTCCTGGAGAAAGTATAAGATGAATTGAATTTGGTTTACATGGCAACAGGTGATCAACTTTTTCTCTTTGCCTCCTCCTAGATGCATTCTAAGAATAGCTCCAGCCTGTGGGAGACTCATTTATCAAAAGCATCCTGTCAGATATCAGGGCCCCCTTATCTTTTTTCCTGTCGTCATCATAACAATCTGTTGTTGAAACCTGCCATGTTACTAATCCCTCTGTAATCTGCACCTCTCCAGGGCCCCTGCATGTAAACAATGCGTGCAGTGAGCGTATTTCAGGGTGGTTATAAATAGGTAGTTCTGTTTAGGTTGTGTCCATTGAAATTTCTTTTCATGTATAGTTTTTTTTTTTTCATGGCATTTGTTGTTATTAAATTCTACTACACTATTAGACTTATTTAATTTGGCAGGTTTTGTACAACAGTGCCTCTCTTGCTGCATTCACATGGCTCCCCCAGCACAGATAAAGATGGCTGAAGATGGCTCTTTAGTTGCTTGGTGATCAATGCTATGAAATTGCTACAGGAAGGACTTAAGCCTAACCTAAGGTTGCTGTGTTTCACTCCTTATTTAGGTTGATTCTGACTTTAGTCCCTCTGAAATACAGTGGGTTTTGGTAGTTTTCTGTATGGCTCTTAGTCTGTTTATACTTCAGTTCCAGTATTTCAGGAAATGACCTTTTATTGGATAAATACTCTTCTTCTGTTTTTCTATTTCTATTTTTAAGATTCCAGTAGTTCTAGTTTATTTGCCTTCTTCAGGAGACCAGAAAACCAGATTAGAGGAACCAAAATAATGAACTGCTACTCTCTTGAGCATGGGAAAACCCAAGATATTCTTTTTTCCTACTGTAAGATCTTTGCTGTTTTCTAATCAGTAAACCACAGTTGGCATCCAAAAATGGAAAAGCTAAGTAGAAAATTGGCTTATAATCTAACTAAATGTTCCAGCAGAAGTTATTTGTCTTATGGGCAGTTAAATATAGTGAAGCTAGCACCTGGGGTTTCAAATGCATAGTGGTCTAAACATTACCTTTTGACTTGCTTTATGATGATTATTTTTATGTTAACTGGAAGTTATATGTATTTGCAACTGATGCACATGGAAGATTAGGAAACAATTCTAGGATAAAATTCCTTGGAGAATCTGGTTAGTGAAATTAGTCTCTGATGGTTGATGGTATCTAGAGGAAGCTCTTACCAATAAAAACTCTAATGGACGTCTGCAGTTTTGAAATTTCCAAATATGATAACTGAAGAGTTCATTGTTAGGCTTTTTCTTCTTTAATTCTCCCTTTTATCTAACTTTTAAAAAGTTTTGAGCACATTCTAGTGTCAAGGACTTTCATCCATTTCACAGTTGAAAGAATAGCTGTTTTGGTCACAAAGACAAAAGCTTGTTAATTGGGGTTTTTTTCATATCTGGCTAGTGACATATCAGTGGTGTGAACATTGACAGTAAATAGAGAAATAGAAGAGGAATTATAAGTAGATCCTCAGGGCTAAAAACCTTCACTTAGTGCAAGTAAGACCCTTAGACCCCAGGGTAATTATTTGCATATCAAGAGCTACAGAAGCCAGCCTACAGGGAAGCAAAGAATGAACTGCATTCTGTAAAATGAGTCCAAGCTGACATCTTTCTAGAGAACACCTGAAGGAACTGCTGCTCTGTGTGGAGCATGGGAGCCTCCCAGGTGCTAGGCAGTGTCAGGCAGAATGCCATGTCCCAGCTCATTCAGCAAGACTCACAAGATGAGAATCCACATGGTTAATGTAGAGAACTGGAATCTCTTTGCTGCTGTTATACTTTAATTTCTGCATTTAAAACAAAGCAGAGCTATTTCAAAAATAACCAAGCCATTTCCACTAGGATAGCATGATTTTAGGGCAGGTCATTTTTAACTGAGAATGTTTCCTATTTTTTGTCGTTAATTAAAGGAATTGTAGCTTGTAGTCAGTGATCCTATACTGACAGGTTTGTGCCAAGCTGTTTCTGAATCTGTTTCTTGGTGATTTTTGTTGCAAAGTCAGGAACCAGATTCTCTCACTCTTGCCTCCAAGACAATATTATTTCTCATAGTTCCAACTGGTGCTTCTATACAGCAAAGGAGGTGAGTGTTTTAAAGGTGGTGTCCCTTCTTTGGCAGCTTAGCTTTGCTCTTTCCTGCATGGCTTAGCCTGGTGTTGGCAGGTTTGTACAGGCCCAGCTTGATGAAGGCTGAGCAGAATGAAAGTCCCATCCACGCCCTGGAATTTTTGCCATATTGTATTCAGATCCCTATCTTGATGGGATTCCTTCTTGGACAGCCATAAAAGGATGCCTGGTCATTCTAGGCTGGCTCGTGGCATTTGGTTTGCTTGTTTTTTCTGTGGGACAGATTATTAGCAGTGCCAGCATCACCTTTCCATGGCTTCTGTCATAAGCCGGAGACATCTTTTCTCACGGAGGCAGCTGAATAGGGGATTTGTTTGAGTCAGTAGGGGCTGGAGGTCAGCTGAGCGCAGCAGCCTTTCCTTCCCAGGGAAGGCAGTGGTGACAGTGACGGCAAACACAGTTGGAGTTGCACCTGACAGGTTGGTCATGGCAGTCACTCTTGAGCTAGTTGTCTTGATTATTGAGTGGAGGATGCCATCTGCGTGGAGATGAAGGTCTCAATGACATTGTGAGTGGATGGCAGCAGCTGACTGTGGCTGTTGGCAGAGTCAGAGCTTTGGTACAGCACCAGGCTGCTGGAGGACACTGTCAAAGGCACAGGCAGAAGTTAAGTACAAATTTTCACTGCACACATATTTCTAGCATGACTGACCTCACCTGGTGTAAGTCCTTCTTCTGTTTCATGTGCCATTACATACCTAGCTTAGGTTCACAGCTGGTCTGAAAACAGAGGGCTGCAACCTTCAGAGATTTCAGTTCTGAGGATTCTAGTTGATTGTGAATGTCCTAGTTCTTCTCTTAGAACTCAGAACATCCAACTGGAGTCACTTTGTGAGGGAGTCTTGGGCTTTTCAGCCCTGAAAGCTGCCCAGGGGACTGGATACTTGTGGCCACTGATTTTGTCAATATTTTTAAGGTTATTTTACTCTGGATTCTGAAGAAGGGTCCCATTTCCACACTCTGGCCTTATACAGACTGTGCTTTGAACCTTTTCCTTGTCTTTCAAACACCCCCAGACACTGCTAGGGCCCCCTTAGAGAATAGTGAGTCCCAGTTATCACTTTCTAACTGAATTTTACAGTGTTGGCGATAGAAACTAGGCAGTATGTGGTTTAAGATAATAGTGGCTGCTGCTCTTACCAGCAGGGCTGGAGGTGAGGCGAGGGCCTGGCTGAAGGTGCTGGATGGTTGTGTCTTGGTTCTGTAAATGTATCGTTGGTGCCTGTGACACTGGCGTGTGCATCCCAGACTCTGTGTGAGTCTCTGAGTCAGATGTGAATGCCTAGAGAAAAGAAAGTTACCAGTGCCTGGTTTTGACATCCCTTCTAACAGAGAACAGTGAGCAGGTGCTGTTTCCAAGGAGATTAAATCCTCCTTAATGATGTAGTGAAGAGCTTGCTCTAATGCCTCCAATATTGCAGCTGGTACCAGCAAGGTGAGGAGATAAGAAAGATCATCCTGCTGGGATGGCATAGACCACACACCCAACACCTCTTTGACAAGCAAGGAGCTCCCTGCAGACTAGTGCAGTTCTAAGGTGGGGGAACAAAGGCATGTGCTAAAGGCTGTTACCTGTTTAGTTGGTGTCAGGTTAGTCAGGGCGCTGAGATTGGCTGTATCTGTTATCACCATGGTTTGTGGTAAGAGGCCTGTATGTGTGTATTGGGCCACTTCAGACTTGGGGCCGTAGAGAGCTGTGCATGAAAGAAAACAAGGTCATGTGGATGCTGGAGCTTTGCCTGAGACTACTTTGGCTGAGGTGTTTTCCTCATGCATGTGGATCTGTTGTCTGTCTCTGAAATGGTGGGATGGAGGGACAGGGAGATGAATGCAATAGAAAAATAATTTCATAATTAGAGAAATAATAATAGAAGAGGAAAATGGAGTGCTACAAGCCCAAGGACCCAGCAAATGCTCCAGAACAGAGCGGGTTGGTTGGTTTGTTTGCTTGAGCAAATGAGTCCATGTTCTTACCGTGAGGGTTCTGTATCTGGGCCATGGTAGCCATGAAGGGGCTCTGGTTGATGTGGCTCTGGACTTGCTGCATGAGGGGCTGCTGGTAGGATGGGTGCAGTTGCTGGGAGAACTGGACAGGCTGCAGGGTAGTGAGGCTGCTCCCCATGCTGTTTATTACAGGTACGCTCTGGGGCTGGGTTGAGGCCAGGCCTGAAAAACAAGGACTGATGACAGTAGTGTCACACACTATGGGATGTGTGACACTCTGCAGTAGGGCTGTCAGAAATAGTCATCATGGCAGGTTTGTTGTTGCAGGGTAATTTTTTGGATCCTGCTTTTCAGGTGTTCTATTTGTTATCTGTGTTTAAGAATAGATTTCATGCCTGTAAAAAAGTGGGAGTGTGCAAAATATACAGTGTAGACAGGTACCATAAAACCACCTCTGATTTCCAGTGTGTTCCTGCACACATCCTTGTGTGCCAGTATAGATCACCTTCCAGTTTAGTGATAGCCTGGTACAGAGTTCCACTGGGAAGGCCTTGCTCAGAGCCTCGGTATCCAGTTCATTTTATTCTTTTCTTACAAAGCTGTTGGCAACAGAGGAAATTATGCTATAGCTGTCCAGCCACATGGAATGGACTTTAAACTCATTTAGCTTGGACTGCCAAATTATGGAATTTGGACCAGTGAGGAAGAGGTAGAAGGTTTCACACATTACTACCCATTTCTCACAACTGTCCAGACCCTGTTCCTATAAATCAGCAATTTATTTTTGTTTGCACAGAATTAGAGTCTGTATCATAATCTTGGGTATAAATGAGGAAATGGGAATTAGTTCACAGCTGTCACCATGGAACAAAATAAGGCCTCTTTTTTCCTGGGAAGAAAGTGTAAGAGGAGAGTATACATTTTATTTTCCTTTACCTAATGAGATGCACTTTGGCAGTAGACTAGTCTTGGAATGAAAAGAAATCTCTACAAGTCCAGAAAAGATGTCAGAGTGAAAAATCTATTTAAAAAAAAAAAAGTAAGTATTGCTGTGGATTCCAAAGGCATATGCTGCTGTTTGCAGGAAATAGAACAGGATGTTTTGTCTTTTAAGCACTGTGAACATGCTTCAATTTTCATGGTTTTAAAGAAGTATTACATTTATATTTGGGAAGATGCAGAGCAGCAAAACAAAATATTGGCATAGGAATAGATTGCAGAAGTCCCTTGCTCTTAAGATGTGGATTTGTGTGAACATGAATAAGGAACATCTGTCCCTTAATTCCACTGGTACTTTCAAAGTGCTGCTGAAGATCCTTAGTGTTTGTGACAATTTCCCCAGGTGACCATTGCTGCCAACTTAGTGCTTTTGTCTCTGAAAATGAGGCAGGTAATTCTAAAAATTACAGGTAGCTCTTCATCTGAATCCTGATAAGCAGAGCCATTACAGAACACTACTCACCTATCACCAGGGTGGAGGCACCTGTGTTGGTGAATGCTGGTGCCAGGGATGAGGTTTCACCAGCTCCAATTGCCATAACGCCTGGCAGCGATGCCATGATAAGGTTCTGAGTTTGCTGGCTCAATGGATGTGGATTTTGCTCTAGGCTGTGCAAGGCAGTCAGAGTGCTGACAGGAGGGAGAGTTCCTCCAGGAGCTGAGACCTGTGTGAAAGAAGGACCATGAAAACGCCATCTGCAGCACATTGAGCGTGGCGGGTCCCAGAGCTGTGATAAATGTCCTTCTCCCTTTTCCTGACTGCTCTGACCCCTTGGTAACTAGAAAGACTTCACATTTGCTTGTCTGCAGTTTCCCTGTGCTCATCAATTAACTAGCAAAGGTCAGCTGTTGAAATACTAAGACTAAATCCTTGCTGGTTTAGTTCTTTCACATTTAAGAAATCGTAAGTGTTTTACGAACAAGAATGAGATTAGTCCCTCTGCATTCTCTATAGGGAAACCAGCACAGAATCCAGGAGTTCCTCTTTTCTTGTTCACCTCTTCTGAGAAATGCCTGTAACTTTCCTTTCTCCCAGCAAGTGTCTTTTAGTGGCCAGTGAGTTTTTGGATTCAAATTTTAAAGTTGCTGAAAAACTTCCTTAGACTTTTTTTCTCATACAGCATGTTCTTTAGGGAGTGTTATGTGGCCGTTCCCTGCTGTTAGTGAGGAAGACTACCTGTTAGATAGAACTGTTCTGTGCTCATGTATCTTGCTGATTCAGTCTGTCCTTGAGTCAGAAATTTAATAACCTGACTGTTTTCTCAGCTTCTAAAATGAACCATATAACCTGTGTCTATGCTCTAATGGGATTTTGAGTTTGCATGGCCCTTTAGAGACCTGTAGTTGAAGTACTGTGGAACAGCAAAAAAGCATTCTAATCATTTGGCTGATGGAGAAAGTTCAATGCTTTATAATATACTTTTTTTTCTCTCTTCAGACAAAAAGCTGTAAGGAATCTTAAGTAAGAGTAAGCACCAACAGGTTTAACGTGGGACAAATCACTTTGATATATATTTATAAGACAGCTGTAGAAGACTTTCAGCATCTCATGAAAGACTTTTTTTTCAGGAAGAGACCAGAAAGCCAGTAAGTGACAGACAAGATTTAAATCATACTAGTTTCTAGTGAATTTAACTTCGCCTCAGGCCAGTATGCACTAATGCAAACTTCTACCAACTAGTTCCCTGTAAGCAAGGGTATATGTACAAACTGAAAACAATCAGTCATGTAGTTCTAATGCTTCATTGTTAATTATGTGGGAAAAGGTGTAGTCAAATCTCAAAAGGAAATTTACTTTGAGAAGGCAGATTGCTACAATCTAGATACGTGGTCCATGTCTCAATGATATCTGCTGCGTACAGACTGTTGGGCTTAATTTTTACAGGTAATATAGGTCTAAGAATGGGTCTCTGTTCTGTTAATTTCATTGGTGTCTGATCAAATATCTTGATGTGTAGAGCTCAAATGAGAGTTGGAGATGAGAATATTGCTGGGGAAAGGAGGAGAGAACGGGGTTTCCTGGGAAGAAGGAAATCATGTCATACCTTGAGCTCTGTTTTCTCAGAATAGACAGTTTTGATCTAATACCTGCAATCACCAGCAGTCTAGAGGGCACTTGGAACTGCTTATGTTACATGGTCAGTGCAAAGTGACTTCTCTATAAGATGTTGGTTTTAAGAGTATTCTAGAAAAAACTACTTCTGAATAGTCCATGTTGTGACTACAGGGAGAAGACCTGATGTCCTCCAGGCACCAGAACTTAAGTATACGACACTTACCAGCTTAGTGTCTGTGCTCAGTAGGTTCTGGCTGGGCTCCAGTCCAGGGGGAGAAACCTGATGCAGGATGGTTTGGGTGGTCACCATGGAGCTGTTCCCATGGTGGTTGCTGCTGGAGGACTCTGCCTCGCTGGCTGGCTGCTGGTTGTACCTCACTCCTGCATCACAACAGGAAGGAAACTGGTTGTCAAAAATGAGAAACTGAGTAACTTTGGCAAGCACTAAATTCAGTTTCCTTTGCAGGCACTTGCCTTTAGATGTTTGAGACAGAGACAAGGTGGGTAGTAGGGGAACCAGGAGAACCGGCTTTCTTGCCACCCTGCCCTGGCTTTCCTCTAACTTGGTGCAGCTGTTTCCTTAAATACTGACTTTAAGGTATGGCTCTGTGTTCTGGAGGGAGCAAGCAGGGTTCACTAGAAACCTCCTATTTGGATATGGGTATAGAGAGGAGACAATCTCACTGAGGTCATCTCTTCCCAGATGGCCTACAGAGCTGAAAAAGATCTGCTCTTTTGGATGGAAAATTACCTTTCCTGATGCCTTAAAACTCAGTCATGAAGTCTGATGGTGCTGATATGTATTGAACTGAGTAGGTGATACACATGAGTGAAAGGATACAGAACTGACTTGTGATGGCAGCCAGTGGATGACTCCTTGGAAGGGGATTACTTCCTGCCAGCTGTGAGGGAGTGCAGGATGGCAAAGAGTAAGTGAGGAGATTTGGCTGAAAGTTTTGTTACTGAACTTTGTCACCCTTGTTACTCTAGCCACTCTCCTCACTCACATATGGTCTCTCTCGTGCTCTTTCCTTGTAGCAAGTCTTCTTTTTCTGTCTGTAGATTCACCTCCTAAAGGGGTGGACTTGGGAGGTAGTTTTAGTGACTGAGTTCGGGTAGGTTCACCCATGCCTCTTTCAGATCTCCCTCTGGATGCTCCTTACCATGAACTTTGCTGGGTGAGAGAGCAGACGGTGGCTGGAGGGAGGAGGAGTTGTGAGGAGTTAGAGGGGGAGCAGAGGTGGGCTGTGGTCCGCTGAAGGTGTCCATGGCCAGCTTGTGCCGGAAAGCCTCCTCCTTCCTGCGATTGGCAAACCAGTTGTAAACTCTGACCTCTGTCACCAGGTTTGAGCCCAGTCCTTGGGCCTGAGATGGAGAAACACCTCTCTGAATACACTCTGCTCTGTTGAGGGAAAGAACAAGGAGAGCTTTGCTGAGCCAGGCTTAGTCAGAGGGACAGAGTAAGTTCTTAGCCCCAAAGTGGCTGTGGTCTGGCACTGTGTGGAAGGATCCTGCCAGGTATAGCAAGACATGAGGCATTACTGATCCTTTGTGGACAGTGAATGCTCAGCTGTGACATTTCATTCAAACGTGGCTGGTGTCAGTGGTGACATCCACTGCTGTACCATTAGCCTGCCTCTTGTGGGAGGAACAGAGGCCCTGCTGTGCGCCTCTTCCTCAAAGCCAGACACCCATCTTTACCTGTTGCACTCTTCTACCAGTGCCTCTCTCTCTTCTTTGCTGGGGTTTTTCTGTCTCTCATAGGCTTGGAACAGGATCTGTTGTGAGGCAGGACCCCACTTAAAGCGGTTTCTTCTTCCCTTCTTGGTGGGTAGGTCATCTCCCATGGGCTCCTCTGTCAGGATACCTTGGCCAGCATGTGTGAATTCTGCAGGCACAAAGGGGCAAGGGAATTTGCTTTCTGGAAGCATTTCTGATAGTTTGGTCTGTTTGGGTGCCTAGCAAGCCCAATGCAGCTTACCTTTGGAAAATATTTCATACAAGATGGAGGGCTGAATCTAAATGGAGTTGAAATAAAGTTCCATGATCTGCTAAAACTGATAAGATGTTCCTAGCAGGCCATATTTACCTGTCCTTCTTTTGCATGCATTGCATCTGTGCTCCCACCTTAGAGTAGTGAAAGCAAATGCAGCTGAGTTTAAGTATGACTGGAGTCCTGCTTTCCAAAACCATCCAAAGGCCAAATGTCTCATTTGACTTGTTACCCACTAGTACAAAATCAAGTAAGACAGATTCCAGACGGGCTTATGAATGTAGAAGTGCATGCTGCAGGGGTGGGCTCCCAGCGGGTACCTGTAATGAAGGGGCTTAGAAGGTGTGAGGCCGTTAGCCCACAGTGGTTTCTTTTTGCACGGAGTACAGTAACTTAATGCTTTTTGCAGCTAGAGGAACTGTTGCTTTAGGTGAAATCACAAAAGTGTCATTCTCAGGCAAAAATTCTGTCTGTCATCTGTCTGCTACATTACTTTAGTCTGAGAATGGGTGAGGAACTCTAAATGCAAATGGAGAGTATTAATTTGCTTCTTTCTAGCCAAATGGTGGGTGACTGCAGGCTGCTTCACAAGGGAGTGTTTTTTCATGTATTCTTTGGTTCACCTCACCACTGAATATTGAACTAGACTTCTCTAAGCTTCCAGTGAAAGTGGCTTTTCTTTCCATTTTTCCTTGATAAAAATAGGGAGTAAGGATTAGCAAGGGAGAACAGAGGCCTTTATGAAATTGAGACAGGAGAACAGTTGTTGCCATACTTACGCTGAGCCACCTCTCGTTGCTTGCGGACATACCAGGTGTAGAGGGCTGCCCTTTTTTGGGTCTTCATGGGAGTGCCCTTGTTGAGGTGTTGTGAGAGGTGAGATTGGTTCAGACCAGTAGTATCTACCACCTCCCGCTGAGGGATGTTGTGTTGCTGGAGGTAAGACTTCACCATCTTTGCAACTCGCCAGGGATCCTCTCTGGAAGGAGCAGAAAACACTTCTCAGGAGAGAGAGATCAAACAAACTGCACTCAGCAGACCTGGGTTCTAAGGAAGTGCACTAGTACCTGCTGAGGTGCACCTTGCATGTCAGTCATCACATTTGGGGAGGCCAGAACGTTAGCTGGCTGCGTAAGGGAAGGGTGTTCCTCTCTGGTACCTTGTTCAGTTTTGACTCTGCATTCAGGGTAAAAACTGCATGGTGTTAGAAATTAAGTGCAAAAGATACAGCACTAGCTTCTTATAAATTGTTCTCTGTGGGCCCTTTGATCTCCTCTTAGAAGGGGACTCTGGTTAGCAAGGGAATTTCCCAGTGCATGGCCATACTCTTTGCTGTCTGTGCTCATTTGTATACAAGGTTTTGGGCTGATCTGTCTAGGCTGTTGTCATCTGTAAATGACAAAGTGCTGACCAGTGATGTGAGCAAGGAATGGACTTTTCTGCTGGAAAGTAATGTGGATGTAAAGCGTTTCTGCTCCTAGTGAGAAATGGTATGAGGGAAGTGATGATGCATTTCAGTATTCACTTAGATGTTTTATGCCTACAGATCTGGGGTTTTTTTTGGTTGGTTTTGTTTTGTTTTTTAGAGTTGACCTCTCTCTTCCTTTTCTGTACGTAAGTTTTCTTCTCAATTCCTCCTTCTTTAAGGCATAGGTGCTTTGGGTAGGTCTACTTAATCTTCCAGAACAGATGCATTGTGATATTAGGCTGAACCTAGCTCATGTCCTGATTCTGGTTCAGACTGGGTTGCCTTGCAATGATTCAGGAAATGAAAACAGGTTGTCATTATACTGTGATGTGATGGCTATATATGCATATGTATACACCAAGCCATCCAGAATTACGTGCTTGCACATTTGCTACATGTTATTCAAACACACTGATTCATATCTAGATCCACTCAAAGCTTCTAAATGCAATAAAGAACAACAGGCACACCACTAATTCCTCTTATCACCACCTTCCTTAGTGGTAACAGCTAAGGGAATAGACCTATTTGAGACCTACTTACACAACCTTGGCAAGATAATCTGATTTGGGATTTCATAATCAATGTGAATCTCTGGGTTTTAAGATCTCCAATTAGAATATCCATGAAAGTTCCTAAGGTAAATAGAGAAAACGTGACTATGACTTAATAGTGTGTATTGATTTCACAAGAGCTGAAAATCACAGTAAAAATATGAAACCAGACAGTCTAGATCCAAACACCACAGCAGCCTCTCTACAGAAAAGCCTCTGGTTCACTTTTAACAAAGAGCATCCTTCTGTGCTTCCTCTGTGAAATGACTGCATGCTGTAGAAATACACTGGTGTCACATCCAACTAAAGGAGCAATGGTTGGGGAGGGGTACCTGGGATTGGTGCAGAAAGTGTCACAAGAATACACAGGTCTGAGCAACAGGTAACAACTGCACTGTTCATTGCTTTGTTGACTCAGGAGGTTACCAGAGGCTGTGAAGTGATAAGGAGGACAAAGTCCACACCTGTTCTCCCAGTACAAACACCCTTATCTCTCTTCCCCTGCTGCCTCTCTCCCAGTGGCTGGATAGTCCAAGGAGCAAGCTCTGCTGCAGTTAAAGTGTGACAGAATCGGTGTCAGTTACAGCTTTCTGAAGAACCTGCTTTCCTCAAATAGGAACATTTGTTCCTCTTTTATAATGGGATGCTTGCTACATAGAGGCTTCTATTTTCTACCTTCTTAACCATCTTTGTCTTTCAAAAGCCTCAAATTGGGGTGAATTTACGAAAGCTTTGCTTTCCTCAGTGTGTTTTTCTTTTTTCCTGCTGTCCAAACCAAGGAACAGTCTCCTCCCTTAGTATCTGTGATAGTCTGGCCAGCACCTGCACCCTGTATTTGTTATACAAGTCCCTATACAAAGGAGAAAAGGCTCTGACCTGGAAGCTCTCATCTCTTAGATTTGAGTTCTGGCTCAGATGAGAAGAGGAAGGGCTGTGTTACCACTGATGGAAACCTCTGTTAAATGTTGATCTCCTTCCTGCACCCCAATCGTGAGTCACTCTTATCTCCCCTGTCAAGATCCTCACTTCTTTGTGGTAGGAATAAAGCAGGAAGTATCTGTGAGTCTCTTCTTGCTGTGGTTAAAGCCCTGTGGTTTTTCTGTTGTCTTTTGTGATGAAGCAGGGAGCTTTGTGAGGCAAAACAGTGCAGGAGTATCTTCGTACAGTATGATTTCATAGGACAGTTATATGAAGTCCTAGCTACTCTGTATGTTGTCAAAGCACAGGTGGTAATGTCAATGCAGCAATTTCTTTAGGCCCAGAGCTCCGTCACAGAACAAGTGATGGCAGTTGGTCAGGTGAACCCTGGCATGAACCATTGCCCGAATACATAGTTCCACTTTCAGAGCCTTCACCATTGACTAAGACATCACAAGTTTAAACCTTTGCTCTTTCACTGACGGTAAGATTGTCATTGACTGTCAGAGGGTAGGATTTCACCCTAAACCTAGTTCTCCTGTTTGTAGCTGCACTAAAGTCTCAATTACTTCAGTGAGTCAGAACTGTGGAAATGGGTCTGCTTTGCTCAGGCTTTCCTTCTCTATCTGCAAGACTGTCTTCTGCTCTTTAGCTTCCCTTTCTTCCTAGATGGAAGCTGTCTCCCAATTCCTTTCTTGTTCTCCAAGGTCTAATCTCTGTCTCCAAATTATTCTCTCACAGTTTTTACTTTTAAGTCTTGCTCTCCTGCTGTCAGTTGCCTATTGCTGTCTAAGCATAGCCCCTCTTCCTGGCTTATCTCAACCACAGGGGCCTGGGTCTTCTCTCCATGCCAGCTTCCCATTTTCTTAGTTCTGAGGTCACTTTTTAAGGGCGTTTTCACCTCCCTTTTGTTACCTGAACAATAAGTAACCCAGGTAGTTAGTTATAAACTCAAAGGGAACAAGAGGCTGGTTGATAATTTATAGCAACATCTCAAATTTAAATGGAAAGTAAATATCAAGTTGTTAGCATTAAAGAAAACCCATTCCAGAGAGCTGGAGATGTAACATTCAGGGGACCTTCTCCCTCCTTCACTCTTCCTGACTTTTCTTTTCCCCTTGTTTCTTTCTTCTCTTCCTCATTCTCTGTGTCTCTCCTTTTCTTCTTTCTTGTTATCAGGAAAGAGAAGTCTTCATTCCCCTGAGGTGGGTTCTGAATTGCTGCTTTGGACCAGAGCTTGCTTAAAGAGAGGTTCAGAGCTGTGAAGTACTCAGGACCATCCTCTGGCCCTTTCCTCTGGAGCCTGCTAGACAACCCTCACTGATGTCAGTGCACAGCCTGGAGCCGGGCTAGGCAGAGAGCAGGGAAGGTAAGACCATCCTGGCAGGGTTCCTTTCTATTGAACTTGGCCTGGTTTGCCTCATCTTGGTTTATATGTGGAAATGAAAGGGGTGTGGCAGCTTCATCTTCAGATTCCCCAGCTAGAGCCATTCTAAGACACTGCTTTTATGGGGAAAAGACTGAACCTTTATCGTTATATCTGTTTTCTTTTTTCCTCATGGAAAACATGCTTTTATCCCTGCCTCCAGGGGAAATCTATTGCTTATCTCAATTTCTCTCTTTCCTAGTGGAATTTCACCCCTTGCCCTACAGGTGAATTGTTGCTCTACCTCTCTCCATTTGCTGTACCTGTGGTAGTATGATCTATCCCTTCCCCCAAGGTAGTCTCTCTACTCTGGAGACTATCTGGGAACTACTCCACACAGCTCCATCTACCTACTGAGTTATTTATTCTTTATCATAGATGCAATTTGTTTTCTGTGGGGAGTGATTGGGAAAGAATGCTGTTATTCAAACTGTAAATCTGTGGAAGATCAGTGAGACAGATTAAAGGACAAAATGAAGTGATGTTAATTCCTCACTAGGGAAGCCTTTGTCTGAGCTGCCTTTTAGCTTTTTTTTTTTTTTTCCCCTGTAGTGACAAAAATCTAATCAATGCCACAGGTATACCTAGTTGTGAGAGTCTATCTTCTCTACGTCCTGTTTTACTCAGTTTTGACTAGTGCTTTCCAAACTGTGGTTTCAACTTTAGTGGTCCTGTGAGGACATACTTGGTCTCCTGGTTCTGTCATCTTTTACCTTTCCAGCTCCTGGAAAGCTTAGCAACTGACACTTTCCTGATTCTACTTTACAAGCAATGGCTGCAGGTCCTGCAAAGACTTTATTCTATCACTAATAGCTGCCCACAAGTCAATCTTTCTGTTAAAATGTGGTCTACAGCATTAGATCAGGAGTTGTTAATAATGCCTACAGAGGCTTTGCCTAAAGGCAGAAGTGTCTCCACCTGGTTTCTGGATTTGAAATCATTGTGTAGATGCTGAAATAGCTTTGCAAGCATTGAAGTTTTACTGGGAATCCCTGGGCATGGAGATTCTTGCCTGCCTGCCTTTTATCTGTTTCTGGGAGTGATTTCTATTAGAGACGGTTCTACCCTGTTTTAAAATATTTATAATATGATTTTAAGGACATTATCTCTAGGCATCTATTAATGGAAAGGTTTGTTCTTAAAAACAAAAAAGTTTATTAGTAGGTTACAACTGCTTACATATTATCAAACCCTGATACTGGTTCAGATGCATTGAATAGATTCTCAGACATACAGCTGCTTTTTTAAATCTTTGACCAGAAATTTGAAACCTGTCAATATAGACTTCATACTATTTTTTTTACCTTGACTAGCTTTGATCTATTATATTTCTCCATAAGTATACTCATAATTTTTTTACTGAAACTGAGGCTTCTGGTCCCCTCATACTGTCCTCAACAGCAGAAGTGAATTGCTCTCTCCTGTGGTATGGGGGGCTGATGAAAGAAAACTCAAATGTTGCAGAATAAAGCTTTGCAATTAAGACCCAATATGAGGTTTAGGAGATCCTTGTTCTTGCCCAGTCCTTTCTGCGCTGTCTTAGGGTTTTAGATCACAGAATCTCGCTGTACCTCAGTTCCCATTTGTAAATGGGAATGCTGCTCAGCTGTCTGGAGAGAGGTGTGAGCCTGTTCATTGGAAAACATTAACATCGCAGGTTTGCAAGAGAGGTTAGACACTTGTGCTGAGGCTGGTTGTAAGCACAAGAAAGACTTGGCAGCAAGCTCCTAGAAAGGGAGGGAGGATTGGAAACCAGAATTTATGCTGAAGTGAGGGTGGCAGGAAGGAATTCCCTCCATCCGTGTGTCTGTTCTTAGATCACAGTGGATGGCACTTAAGTCCTGCTTCACCCATTCATTATGGAAAATGGGACAAAGCTAGGTGCTCTTCTCCCAACTTCCATGGCTTGCTTTGTGGAGAGATACCTGATAAACCATCGGAAGTTAATGATCAAAAAGCTTATCAGGGTCTTTTCATCTATAAATTTATAAAACAAAAGAGAAATAATAAAGCCATTGGATAATTAGTAACTAGCCAGGGCCCGCCCGGTGCCACTGGGCTCAAACTACCCCAAGACCTGTACGCAGACTCAGGAAGATGAGAAGGAGACAAGGATGAGGGGAAGAAAAAGAGTGGAAGGGAGAGAAAGAAATAGCCAAGATGACAACAAAATGGGAGGAGTAGCAGCAGAGACAAAAGTGAGAAGGGAAATATATGAAAGAAATGGGAGAGGTGAAGAGAACAGAGGAGACTAAAAGTTGTGACAGAGTGGGAAGTGGGGAAGAGATGAGAGACATGAGAGACTGGCCCAGAAAGAAGACTGAATTACTGGGAATGCTTTCCCCACCCAGGTAAGAGCTGATTCAGTGAATTTTCCTCTGTTGGGTACTGCAGAGTCATTGACTCAATCTACGAGTGAGCTTTCTTCTCCTCAGTATTTACAGTGAATGCTAGCCCTTGCCATGCTGTTTTTCTAGCTCAGGCCTTTTGTGGTGGGATTTGATGTTTGCTTCTTGTTGTTACATTTTATGTTAATTTCCTTTGCATGTGAAAGGGAGTGATCAGAAAGTCTGAGGAATTCTCTAGGTGGATTTTAGTTTTACTGAAGATTTTAAGTGCAGGATGTTGCTACATCTTTTTGGCTTCTATCAGCTTGTAATTTCAAAATACCCCCAAAACAGACAGGCAAGAATCTGGTTCTGTTTTGATAGATTGGTTAGATGAACCTGATCCTTGCTTGGACAGGGGAATTATATCTCAGCAAGAATCCCAAATGGGAATCCTGGTGAATGTTTCTCTGAGTCTGTCATGAGGCTTATTGGTTCAGGGAGCTTTTCCTGTCTTTGGATCTCAGAAATGCTTGTATGCAAAGGCAGATTTTTGTGGCAGTAAAACCTGTAATTGTTGCTGCATATGTACTTGTGACAGGCAGTGGATGGTAGAAGCAGAGGGTTCTGCCCAGGTTTTAACTTCTGCATGTATTTGGTGTATGCACTTTCTACAAGAAAAATCCCCACTGAAGTCAGGAGAACTTTGCACTCACAAGAATGACAAGAACATGTTCTCTTGGTTGTCTTTGGCCAATAATCTATAGCAAAATCCAGTGAAATGAACAATATTAATCTCCTTAAATATAGCAGGGAAATATTATAACTTCACCATACATCCTCAAGCAAATATAGCACCAGTTAAGAGTGACCAGATATTTTCTTTATTTTTTTTTTCTTTTTCTAATGAGTGAAATTGTGAATCCTATTAAAAATTAAAATCCTAAAAACTAACATTCAGTCGGAGAGAAGCAAGTTAAACAGGCCTCAGACTAATCTAAAGCCTCAGGATATAAGCACAACAAACACGTATTCATGCTCCATGTCTCCCCTCATGCATTTTAAGTGAGATGAAAGGAAAGTTTGAGCATTTATAAAGAATTTGGGGGTGTTTGGGGGCTATTAGTCCTGGCATGGATGCAGCTAGATCAACTGTGAATTCCGGGGACACTGAGCAAAAGGGGAAAGGAAAAGAGATTTAGAGGGAGGGTGCAAGAAAGCAGCAAAGAGGAGCAGCAAATCTGTCCTTACTGTAATAGTCTGTCCACCACAGCCTTCTGGTGAGCAGCCTCCTCAGGGCTCAAGTTTTCCAGCTCCTTCATTATTGGAGGGGTAAATTCCTCCCCGTCATCAGAGGTTTCATCTTCCGATAACCTGGACTCCCCCATTCCGTTGGGGAGGTTGGAGATGTCGGGACAGGGTTCCCCTTTCTCTGTCTGGAGGGCATTGATAGCACGCTGACTTTCACTCTGGAGCACGTAGGGTTCCACTTCGCTCAACGCCTTGATCAGGGTCTCCTTGGTTAGCCCCGACTCCAGCAGCGCTCCCAGCAGCTCCGCTTGGAGATGACTCAGCTTCGAGACCATGGTCTTCAGGCTGGTGTCTCTTGGATTTGAATTTCAGGTTATCCTGCTTCCAGCTTCCCTACACCATGTTCCTGAGGTAACACGCTCGACTGTCAGGAGAGTGGGCACAGCACAGCCTCCCGCCTTTACACCCCCCAAAAAAAAACAAAATACAAAATTGAGCCACTTCAGACCCCCCACGACTGTCCTGAGCCAGTGCTGATAAAGGGACCCTTGGCTATCTGTTTACATTGGAGCAATGTAAATTCTCCAAGGTTCATATTTATCTGTGTGCTTAGCAAGTTACTGAACTTTGGACTTCAGCACTGCAGCAGCAGTTCACAAAGTGCAGAGGGAGAGAAAGCAGGGGGAGGGGGAAAGGGAGGGAAGCAGAAGAGAGGAGAGTAGAATGGAGGGATAGAAGGTCAGTAGCATGGAAAAGTAAGCTATGGAAAGAAAACTAGGAAAATGAGGATGGAAAAGTGTGACTTAATTCTGGCCCATTAGTTTTAGAGAAGGAAAGAGGTGGAGTACACGAAAGGAAGAGGCGCGTTTGTCTGCATGTGGTTCAGGAGAAGGTGCTTCTGTCAGAAGATTGCAGAACCTGCTCGGAGATCTGGCAGTGGTGAGATTCAGCCAGACTCAACCCCTGCCAAAGGCTTTGGGCTGAGAGAAAGCCACACTGGCCACTTCGCCAGCCTTTGTGTAACCCCCCAGCAGAGAAGTGTGACCACTGGGTTTAGATGAATGTTCCCAAGACTCAGAGGACATTATGGAGCTCTAGCTGACTTCTGTGGTAGAGCATCACGTGTTACATTACTTTTTCAATTCTGGCTTTGGCTTGCTGGGTATCTTGATATGCAAATACTAGTGCCTTCATTATAACTTGCTATATTTATTGCTTAACTGATGAGCAGGAGCAGTGTACTGACATTATTCGGGGGATTACAGGGCTTGCCCCACTGAGCTTGTGATTCAAGCATGATAAGGAGTATATGATAAGTAGCCCTGGGCGTTGGTTCATGCTGAAAGTCCCTGCCCTATGATCAATTGCCCTGCTTCTTTCTGAGAAGTGCTCTGGGCAGGCTTGTGGTTCCCATCTATCATCTGCTTCCATCCCCTCTTGATACCAGCCCTGCTCTAAGGTTCTGCTCCCACCTGTTGGGTGACTTCCTCAAACACGCTTGCTGGCTCAGCTGGAGTCACTTGGTGCAGTTCTCAGGGAGTCCTTATGACTAAATTATTTTTTCTGTTCTGAAAATATATGAATTAATCTACTTTGGGAAAATTAGGGAATAACTTTATGTGCGCATGTGGACTTGATGCACAAGCATCTCATGCAAATGATGCCTTGTGTGATCAACAGCAGAAGGATTTAAAACTGTTGTCTCAATGGAGGTTTCCTAGGGGCAGCTTCCTGTCTCTCTTTATACACTCTCATCAAGCCTAAACTAAGAGGAGCCTTGTAGGGCTGTCCCCAAACTGGGTAATGTCCCAAGACAATGCTGCAGAGTGACCTTGGGCCCCGTTTTCTGTTTGTGGGCACCATTAGCTGTGTTCTCCACACTCCTGTGAGAACACCCTGTCAGCAGCTGAAGGATGGAGCAACTTTGTGGACTGGACCCCCTCCTCCTGCCGGGCACAGCAAGCTGCGGTGGGGCTGCTGGGCTGACTCTTTCAGCCAGCACTGTTGTTAACTGTTAGCTTTTGTTTCAGAGGATGTCATCTGCACCCAGAGTACCAGGTGTCCTCACTGCAGCCAGTTGAAGAAGCACATATGGATACAGAAGACTCTCTTTGTGTGGCTAAAAAGAAGTAACAACTTGGGAGTCCATGTAAAAATGTTTAATGCAAGAAATTTTCATGTGAACATGAATGTAAAATGACATCTTTAGTTTCTAAAGATTTTTTTTTCCATATTCTTAGGAGAGTATTTAAAGAATGGTGAGCTTTTTTTGGCATTGTTCTGTCAATGTTTTAATACAATTTCTGTGTATTTTAATTTTTTAGTATAGTTTTCCTACTTCCCCCCCCCCGGTAGATATGACAACAATACTGACTGATAACAGTAATTGTCAATTGTAATTACAGTATCCAACCATGACATAGTTTGTCCTTATAATTCAAGGACTTTGCAAAGAGAGACAACAGACTGTGGGCCTCCTGCAATATGTGACAGAGACGATTCTGTCATACTGTGTTACTTATTTCTGTCTGTCTTTGGCATCGTGATTTCTTTTATCTAAACTAAGATGGAGAATATTACCACTGTTCTTGTTTAAAAGATCATCCTATCTATGTTCTCTAACTATATACCTGCTGAATGCTTGAGGGGGGATGGGGACGCAGACCATTAAGTTTAAACAAAGAACAGCAGTATTTGTCAAGGGAAACTGTAAAGAGAAGAAAACATAGCAACAAATTATCTGTCTATATTGTGTGATTTCACAAATTCTTTATGCACCTAGAAGTCCTGTTGCTGCTGCTTCTGCTTGCCTTGAAGACCTTCAGCTGCAGGGGCTTTTAAAATAGCTTGTCTTGAAACCCGTGAACTTTGAAGTCTATAAAACCAGAAATGAACATCTGTTTGTATGTTAGGACCTCACTGAATGCTACAACTGGATGCCATGTGGACAATCCTTAACTGATTATGGAAACCTTTCAGACACTGAGGAAGAGGTAAACATTCTCTATCACTTTATCCTGAAGGGCTTTTTCCCTTGGTCTGTTAGAACTGTCCGTTTTAAACTCTGTAACAACACAAGAAGTAAACTGCTACACAGTCAACTTAACATTCACTGTAACCTGCCAGACTGTGCTAATGAATGGTTCAGCACGCCATTAAGTATTTTAGATTCTTCAGTGCAGGAAAACCACCAACCTTTTCAGTGTTTCTTAAATGTTATAAATTGCTAGCAGTCAGACAACATTTGGGAAGCAGGAAGGAGACTCCTGATGCAAATTAGCCAGCACCCCTATTTTATCCCCTGGCACTAAAGGATTGCAATACCATATTTCTCAGATTATCACAAGTGCCACAATTTGCAGTTGTGAGATAATAAGAATAGCAGAGGTCAAGGGTGGAAGTTGCAAAGATTAACTAGCTAGATTATAGTTTTAGTAGTAGAGGAATAGCTAAATTAGAGTGCCATAATCCAGAGAACATTCTCCTGTAACTGAATTGTATTCAGGGATTTTGCCTTGAGGATGAATACCTGGAAAAAAAAAAGGTATTGGTTTTGCTATACCCCATTTTCATCTATTATCAATGCTTATTGTATGTTGATTTCCTTAATTGCAACAATTTCCTGGGCCATGACTTGATTCTCAAGTTACCCTGGCTAATGAGATTTTGGGAATTGTGATAGGGGAAACTTTTGAAGTTTGAAGACACTGCATGATACCTGCTTGTTTTTCTCATGTTTGCGGTATCTGGTGGTCTGTGTGGGTTGTTTTTTTTTGTTTTTTTTTTCCCTGCAGAATTGCTTCGTTTTCCTTAGGTGTAACTAATATGGTAGTTGAGACCCTTCAAGTTCAGTGCTTCATTGACAAGATGTAAGATTTACAACATTAAACTGGTCAACTTAATAGCAGGCACAGGAACAATGTTACATTAACAACTCAGTTTGGATGCAGGTTGGAGAAATATATCAATTAGTAATCACAAAAAGTCTGATTTCTATTTTATTTTAATGGCAAATTTAATAAATATTATTTAAACATGTTCAGCTACTTTGCATTGTCCTACTTACACTTAAATACAACTTCTGTGCATTGTAAAAAATTTTCTTCTCTCTTGAAGTAGCAGACACTCTGATAACACTGTGTGAAAGCTATCTCATATAACTGGATTCCTGTCATTCTCCAATATCCTTCCAGGCAAGGATGTCTATTTTATTGGTAAATAATAGCCTGTCTTGATTAACTGTTCCAGTGTAATCCCTTCTCCCCTACATGTAATAAAGAAGTTGAATTACTAATTAAGTTGATTACTTAACACTGAGAATGACTGCATGAAAGTATAAATAGAAACATGATTCTTATTTTAGACTTACTGGTCTGTATTCTGCTTAATACACAAGGACAAAACCAAAGTAATGAACAGAAGAGTCCTGTGAACAGAATAGAAGGCAGAATAGACTCCCAAAGCCTGACTTTGGGTCATGGGTGATGGTAAAAACATCATTTTTACCTTTGTTTTCATTTCATGAATTATATCCATTGTTAAGTGTACATGATGAAAAATACAATTTGCTGGGATAAAGCCAATGTAATGTGGCTTCAAGGAGCACACAGAGAAGGAAAAAAACCCTGAATATATTTATGATAGAAGTGCTAGCAGAGGGAGCCTGTATATAGTGATAAAATTGCCATTGGCAAAAGAAACACAGAGAAATGGTTCTTTTAATAATTCTTTACCATTTTACTGTTCTTCCTGCTGAGACTGCTAAATGCTTTATTGGCCTGAATGACATTAACATCATCCCTTCTTTGAAATGTGAGAACTATTATTATAATGTTCACCTTTATTTCTATGGTTGGGGAGAAGAAAACTACACAAGTACCAAAACTGATTATTATTTGTGCATTGGGAGCTTAGTCCCAAATAGCGCACGGGAGTGTGAAAAATCTGAGATAATTGTCATTTATATGTTGTTTTAGTAGGGTTGGATTTCAGCTATTTGTGCAAACCCCGAGTATCTCAGTGGGAAAGGACTCACTTGAATACATGGGTTTAATGTTCCAAATATATACCCCATTTACATTTTATTTAGTAGTCTTTGTTGTAAATATGTGACTATAATCGAAAATGTGATTTCACAAAGGAGAGATGGGTTTTTTTTATTGCTGCCTCCTTCCATATTTTCAGTAGTAGAATCAGAAGCAGAACAACCTAAGCTTTCAGAGTAAAGCAGGGTACAAGGCTACCTTTTGACTGCAACACTGGGGCAATTTCCCAAGTTTCTCCTTACCATGTTTGCAGGATTCAGTTGCATTCAGAAGAAGAAATGTTTTACTCTTTATCTCCAGAGACATTTGTTAAGCTTTGGGAGTCTCAGTTAAACTGAGGCTAAGGTGTAACAACCATAAAGATCTGACCTGGATCCAGAGCACTGTGTGAGAATGCCATAGGGCATAATGGGCTTAAATTATAGGCGCGCTCCCGCCCCTCTTCCTCTTCCTGTATGGGGAAACAGGAGCGCGTCCTTCTTCCCAGTCATCCAGCTGTTCCCCTGTCACTTACGGTTTCTACCATCGCGGTGAGGATGAGATTGGAGAGCAGGAGCAGCTCTGGAGTTCAGTTAATGAGGCAGTTTCCCACTAGGTGGTAGTGAAGAGAATAGAGACGCACGTACTGGTCAGTGCACGGTTTCGTTATTTTTATCGAGGGGAATCCCACAAGGATCTTACAAGCAGAATAGCCTAGCTATACTGTCAAAACTGAATCTCTTGATTTTCATTTTAAAAAAAATTTTTTTGGCCTTCCCTTTCTGCTCATTTCCATGCTCTTTGTTCCTACCAAAACCAAGCAGGGTTGACAACTGTACCTGTCATGTCCTTTCCAGAAAGGTGAAGTGTCTACATGAAGCTACTCTGGTTCTGTTTCCACCTCCATTATAACAGAATCAAGACATGGTTAGCTAAATGTCATCTAATGACATTTAAGCAACTTGAAGATGAGGACTCTTTGTAGCCAGTACTTTCATCTGATTTTTTTCCACCATACTTACCTCTGGGAGCTACCCTTCCAAACATAAAAAGAAAAAAAACCACCACCACCTTGCTTTTGTTTGCTGCTAGTTTTGAAATACCTTGACAGGTCTAAGTAATGCATCACTCTACATCAAAGGTTCCAGACAGAACAGGTATTTTGGAAGGACTTTGTAATGTCAGAGTAAACTGTCACTGAAATACAGAGTAAAGCTCTCTTGTAGGTCCAAACAAAGACTGCAGAAAAGATATGCTGAGAAAATTATCTGGGGAATGCAAGCAGTGCTCCAATTTGCAGTAAGAGCAGATGCTGGGTCTGCAAGGAGGAATAAATTTCTCCTGTGAATTCATCCCACCGCTATCCTGTAATGATAGAGCAAGCCTGTGAAATCATTTAGTAGTCTAGTCACAAAGCCTGAGATGCTGAAAAAAATTATACTTTAATTGCTCATCAACTATAAATCATTTGTGCCAAATTAATGCACTGGAAATTTTGCAAGACTGAGAAATTGGAAGCCATTTCAATAAGGACACAAAGCAGGGATATTGTCTCATAGATACCAATATCAGTTTTACCTCCTATGCTCAGGGGAAAAAAAAAAAAAAAAAAGGCCCTTTAGTGCCAAGAGAAGGCTGAAGCACTGATTTATCTTTCCCTGCATTGATTCAAAAGGATGGAGAGGTTCTTTTTTCCTCTTGCATTTACTCTATCATAATCACTGAAAAGGAGAGCATGAACAGGCATCCCAGAGACAACGGTGTTACACCACAGCAGAGTGAGGATTCAAAATTATTTGTCTGCTTTCTCATTGTTACTGTAGATTTTTCCGCTGTACTGAGGAAGAATAAAGACAGGGAATTTCTCCACTGTGCGAGTCCTACTCGGAGCCTGAGCATTTTTTTAACATAGGATGTGGGAATACCAGAATTTCCACCAGAACTGACTGACTAGGCTGTGTACCCCACACCTCAAGATTCTGAGCATGATTTGCGCCTCTCTCCTTGCATATATCCTCCAAAGCTTTCTATACCTCCTGAGACAGGCACAAGTACTCTGCATGGAGTGTAAACTGGAGGGCAAAGAGCTCTATGGTCAAACAGGGGAGAAAGTTTTTCAAGGCAGTCCAGCCTGAGCTGAATGAGAGGAAATTACTCACCATCTCACCCTTCCAGTACACCCAGCTGTCATGACTCACCCCGGCAGGGATCCCAGTAAGCTAGTCACTCACCATACTTTGAGTGTTTCCACCTCACAGCTGATAAATCTGATTCTCAAGCAGATTTTAATAAGTGGGTAGAGTGCTGATTATGTCAGGATCTCTAAGGTCATTCCTGTCCACAAGGCCAAAGGGCTGTGAAAAGCACAAAGGCTTTGGATGCTGAGTTGTGACAACAACCCAAATCACTTGTTTTCAATGCATAAAGATACGGTCGTACAGGAGGGAGAGGCCTCCCAAGTCCAGCACCGTCTTACTGAAAGCACTGTTTAACTGAAGCACAAGAATCCCAGGCAGTGCCCCAAAACTTCAGGTGGCTCAAACATGTCACAGTTTCCTCTTTATTGATGGAGAAATGGAGCTCACAGAGATGAATTGAGCCACCCAAGATTACACCGACAACTAGGAACGGAACTGAGAAGAAATGAGCCGTTCCTTACTTTTGATCCTGAGTCATGACTGCATACCAGCCTGTTTTTTTTCCATTTAAGAGAATAAGATGGACAAAATGGAAATAATTTATTCAATCCACTAATAGAAATAAACTAGAGGGGGCTCCCAATGCCATTTTAGAGGCATCTGTCATCTCTGTAGTTGCAATGAAAATGTCCCAATGTCCCATTAATTTTTGAAGATTTTAGCAAAAAAGGCATAGAATTTCTCTATGCCTTTTTTTTTTTTTTTTTTTTAAATACCTATTTTTACCAGACCCGGGCATTGTTCTTCTATTTATATTTAATGCAGTTACATCACCTCCAACTGTAAGTTAAAACTGGCTCTTCTCCCTCCCACACAAAAAGGAACAACGAATGAGGCTGCACAGCTGGACTGGAACAATTGCTCAGAACTCTGCAGAGCCCCACTTGCACAAATCGCTGCAAGTGAAATAACCGGAGATAAGGATTACTCAAGTGAGCAAACCTAAGATAAGTCACTAGTTCTGCATTTGGCAGAAACATAATCAAGGATTGAAGATTTGGCAGCGGCACCCGAGAAACCAGGGGTGAGGGAGACAAGACCGGTGTCAACGGCTGCCAAGTTCCTCTGCCTGGGACTTGCAGTTTTAATACAGGGCTCATGGTAACATGAAGCTTGTGATTCTTGGTTGGTCAAAGTATCTTGAATGTTATTTTCCTTCTTTAATTTTGAGCACTTGATTTTATTTGTTTTACTTTGTTTAAAAGATAACAAATCCAAAGAGCAAGCTCCAGAAACACACGGAATTTAAAGACCATCTGTTAATTATCTTACTTGAACTTTGCATTTACACATCTCTCCTTCGGGAGAAAAACCCACCACACCAGCAATTTAGAGTCGTTCTTGGGGAGTCACGTCCTGCTGCGACCTAGCAGGGGGTCACAGCGGCGGCAAGAGCAGCCTGTGTCCCGGTTTAGCAGCCCACCCTCAACCCGGCCACCGAGGACGGAGCCGAGCGAGCCCTGCTCGCCC
>NW_020799121.1:4393229-4422086 GCF_003259725.1 Athene cunicularia | reverse complement strand
CGGGACTGCCGGTGGCGGGCTGCGGCGGAGGGGGGGCTGGGGCATAAAGGGAGCTGCCGGTGGAGGGGTTGGGGCCTGAGGTTTAAGCGCGGCTGAGTAGGAGGGATTAGGGGGAAGGGAGGAGGGACGTCGTGCGAGCGAGGGGATAGGGGATGGGGTGGCTGGGCTGTGAGGATTCCCCCCCGCTGACAGCCGGGGAGTGGGAGAGGATCGCTGTGAGCATTAGTGTGGCTGTCATCCTCTGTCCCGGAGGTCTCCGTAGGTGAGCTGGATCTCTGCATGGCTAGAGCTGGTGCACAGCGATCCTCCGCGCCTGGAGCAGGGACAGTACCTGCTCTCGCGTCTGTGAGGCTGCAGGTAATCTCTCTGCCCAAAGGGAGATTTATGTCAGTGTAGGCTGGTAAGTCAGTGGCATGTGTGTGTGTTTTCACCTAGTGACAATAGGCTTGTTCTGTGTACAGGAAATAGAATGGGGAGGAAGAGACCAGTTCCTGTGGGAAGACATGAAGTATAGCAAATGAGAGGGCATTTTTTTCTGTGTCCTGACACTGTCTCGGGCCTAGCTGGCAGTGGATGAAAGACGGGGTTTGGTTTCATCATGTAGTTTTGTTTTTTTGCATTATCACAGATTGCAACTGGAATATCTCAAATAATTTACCTGTGCATCAGCTCTATTGCCCTGACCACTGCAGTAATTTGTGATACTGCATTTTAAATCCATTCCAGTGATACCATCCAGAGTTGGTTTTCGTGGAAAAAAGTTACCATATCTTTATTAAAAAAGGGGCTATATCTCAGCTTTTGACCTTGGTGTGTGCTGAATGTGGAGAAGGGATTGAATATGCAAGGAATATTCCTATTCTGAATGGTTCTGTAAATCCTTCCCTTTACTTTTTCAAAACTTGGAACCCAGTGTGGATTTCCGTTCTGCCACATGTTGAGCCTTTGGCAGCCCCTTCTCCTATATTCTGTCACTTCTCTGTCAAGAACCATTATACATATTGGTCTTTTGTTTTTTAGATGTTCTTTTTATTTTTTTCCACGAGCTCAGTTCAGGCAGTGGTCTAGAGCTCTGCTTTAAAATAACAGCAAAAAGACAACTTCTTTGGCTTAAAGGATTAACTACGTTTTGTTACAGTAAATGAATTCCGTACAGATTTAGGCAGTTTAATGTAGTTTAATTAGATGTGTCTAGTCAACTATTGTCTTAGTGTGTTTTAATTGCAGAATTAAATTACAAGTTGTAAACTATTCCGGGATTTCTTTAAAAAACTAAATCAAACAAAACGTCAATTCCACATTATTTTGATCTTTAACTCCCTTGCTTTTATGAATGGGTGTCTTTGCCATAGTAGGGAAGGTTTTTAACAGTGGCTGGGAGGAGGATTAACTATTCTTTTGGTTGCGTGTTTTAGGGGAATGAAGTTGGGATTTAAGTTGTTCTTCACTGTGTGCTGGGTAGATCACGAGAATGGTAGTTCTTTCTTACAGTATAGAGGTTATAACAACAAGGATATGAGCCAGCCTTACATCTCAAAGCACTCTACTTTTGTGTCTATTTACCAATTCCTCGTTTTTGAGGTTTCTGTCACTTTGCATTTTGACCCATGATCAGCATAGTCTGGGAGCTATGGAAAGAGCAAAAATCCAGTTGCAGACTGAGGAGTCCTGTTCTAGAACTTGTGCACTCTACTCTGTAGATGCGTGTTTAATTACTTACACTTCCAGCAACAATCTTGTGTTTGTTTATTTTTAATTATGGTAATGCAGCTCAGCATAAAATTGGCTAGTGCTTTAGTGCTTTTAGGAAAAATGAGCATGTTTTCAACTGAGGAAACAATACTTCTGTACAGAAGAGTTGCACGGAATTACGTCCAGCGGTTAGTGCAGTTGGACAATTTTGAAGTTGGCAGATTTGGCAGATCTCATCCTGTCCATTTGCCGGACCTGGTCCTTTTTCTGTGTTGCAAAGGCTGCTTTCTCAGAACGAGTGCTTTCTGTGGTTTTTGGTGTAGTGTGTAACTGCTGTACAGATACTTTATTTCACAGCTAAAAATACATAATTTGACAATAAGAATAATCCTTTCACATACCTATCTTTGTGTAGTTTTAAGTTGGTGCCTGGCTGCAGTAGTACTTCCCGCTTGTCCAGGACTGTAAGGCTTGATTACACCTCTTTTTGTGCATAACTATCAACGTGCATCATAGAATCACTGTAGCTTCATAAGTTATGATAAAGGTTTATTTTGGGTTTGATTTAAAAAAAAAAGTCTTAGGTGTGTTAGAAATACCTTGAAAAAAATGTACTTGCATGCTGTGATTACTGGACATTAACATTGTCAAGCACTTATGCAAAATAGGGCTTTTTTCAGGGATTGGCCTCTCTGTTAATCATGTTGTTTTGAAGAGATGAGAACTAATTCTTATTTTGCTATATTTATTGTTTTGTAAAATACTATATTTTTCTTTAAATTACCAAATGAAATTGATTGCAATTATTTTCTTTTATTAAGATATTATAAGCAGGAGGTACTTATGCTTTTTCCTCATCCCTTTCATAGTTTTAAATACTTAACTTGTCATTTGTCACTACTCTTGTGAGTTACTTCTTGCAACAACCTCTTCTTTTTTTTTTTTTTTTTTTAATGTCTTCAGTAGTCTTGCTGACCCAGTATTTCACATATAGGTGTGTTATCCCTGAAAGAAAGATCTACTGAGAATTTTGCTGGTGAAACTGAATACTGTCATCCTGGAAAAAAAAAATTAATGTGAAATGTGGGATAAGTGCCAGATGGAAATGGCTCTTTCAAAGGATATGCACTTTTTTTTTAAAAAAAAGGGTATTTGAATAAAATGCTTGTTAGTAGTGAGTAGAAAAACTTTCTTTGTCAAGTACCTCCAATAGTAGAAGGAAGTTACGAGAGCTATGTATGATACTGCTGTTACTCAAATCTGCAAGCCACAGAGAAATGCAACAATCGCAGGGTTGCACATGATTTTCCAGATTAAATGAGAGCTGAAATTTATCTCCTGCAAGTCGAATGGATTGGGAGAGGACAGAGGTTGTAGAATACCTTTGCTTCCTGTCTCTATTCCAGTGAGGAAATGGGACTGAGTAGTGACAAAAGTTCCTGGTACAATAGAGGAGGGAAAAAATATGGGAAGAGACGTTTGCCCATCACCAGTGTACTCATGGTTAGTAAATGCCAAGGATTTTATCTGCAGGCATCAAGCTATTGGATGTATTAAAACAGATGAGTATGGAAGCAGTAGGACCTAGATCATTGCTTTGTGAATTACTTTCCTTAATTTCTAGCACCATGTGGTAGGATTTTTGCACTGGTTCCTATTTAGGAGCCACAGCAGCATGCATCTCTTGTTTTATCTTCAGTTAGTAGGTGTTCAGTGTTTTTCAAGGCCTGATGTAACACCCCCTCCCTTTTTACTGTTGCCCAGTCTGTCAATAGTGATTGCTTTGTTCTTTTTTTTTTGCCCTTTGAATGCACAAAAGATTTTCACAGCTTCCTTCATATGTGAAGGAGATTTATACACCAAAACCAAATACATTTTAAATTTGTCCTTTCCCAGGTGTTGTATAAGAGTAATATGGATTTGCAATGTGTGCGTGTCCTGTCAGGGTGATGATTAGGAGGCAGACTGGGAGGGTAAGCTAAGAACAAAAAAAGAAGCGACTGTATTGAGTCACTAATCTTAAAAACAACTGAACTCCCTCTTAAATGTTTTAATCAGTGGAATGATTCTTGTATTAGCCATCAAATGTTTGATGAGTGAAATGGTGATATATTTAGAAACTTCTTTATGTAATGCAAAGGGCGTGGAAATTAAGTCTAGCGATGTGTCAGAATAATCAATAAAGCTACTGAATTTTGGAATAAGTGTAAATGTACAATGCCATCTTTGCTTCTGGGAGAATTCAAATTGATTGGTGTTAAAAGTCTTTCTAGATTCAGAGGTCTAAGAATTCGCTTTCATTGCATTTAAGTATTTAACATGCTACTGCTGTGAATTAAAATACAGTGTCTTCCAGAAGACTGAGATAGTGCTTTTAAGTCTTACTTGGCTGGGTTAGATGTGTATGTGGGAGGGCAGGGAGTAAGAGGAGCTACAGCTTGTTGACAGAACTTGTCAAGTACTAGTAAAATCATTTTTTGCATTCAAGATTTTTTACTTGCTTTGCTCAGTTTAGGTTGAGGGACCTTAACTGGCTAATTCAGGTGTGTTGAGGATGGGAGGCAGTTATAACAAACCAACCCAATAATTCACCTGAATTTTTGAAGTATTGCACTTTTTAGGTGACAAGTTGCAAAGCATATATGTGAAATTCTGTTGCGCATACTGTTTAAAATCTGTCATGAAAGCTTGGCATACAAACCTGGAGTTTGGCCTTTAATTTTACACTTGTCAGGAACTGAAATTACTGACCACACTCCATTTTAACGATTGTTAGAAGCCTCCTGAGGACAAGAATGTCATTGTATGAATGTGTGTTGAGTGTCTGGCATCAGAAAAGTGACTTAAACCTCAGTAAATTTGAGAATATCAGGTTTAGAGTTAATATATTTGTCTTTCAGTACCAGTCTCACTTCACTTGTTATTCTCCTTAGAGCTTTTGCTATCTCAGACTGTGTGTCATGTAGGCAGGGACTCTGTTTACAACACTGGACTGAAAGGCAAATAAGGCAAAGAGCATGGAATTAGTTGAAGTTTACAGTTACTTGAATGTACATATATATAATGTCTCTGATTAGCAAAGGGAAAAAAAATGTTCCTGCTTCAATGCAAAGGCTGTATTTACTAATATATTAATTCTTTAAGAAAAATTTATGGTGAAGAACATTTATGGTGAAGAATAGGTGTGCAACACCTATTTCAATTGAGATTTCTGTCAGTTCTGCCTTTACCTTTACAGGATATTGTGGCAGCAGAAGTTAATGGTTCCTTGCTTTTACCCAGTGATTAGAGAGCTTGGCCAGGATATGGGAGATCAGTTCCATCCCGCAGGGTTTCTGACCTTGCATCTCTCACCTTCCAGGGGAGTGCTCTCATCGCCAAACTATGTGTTATTCAGAGGTTGAGCTTTCTGTGTCCATTTAGATCTCTTTCACTTAATATAGAAAACTGTAAATATTTGCTGGACCAGGAAGCAGGCATGCCCTTCTGCATTAATGATCAAAATACTAATTTGGGATTGGCGGGGACCTGGGTTCCACTTCCTGCCTTGATAAAAATGTCGTTTGGAAGACTGAAGGGGCTATGGTCTGTGGGGGTAGTTCAGGCTGCTTTTCTGAAAGATGAAAGGTTGAATTCCCACAAACAGAAGAAGATCTGAATACGATATCCTGTGTCATAGGTAAATGAGCTGTTCGGTGTGTGGATCTGCCATTATCACTGCCTTTTTTATATGGTTTGTTTCAAGTTTGATGAACCTCTCTTTCTTCTGTTGAAGGGTGTGATCCAGTAAAGTAATTGCCTGTTTTGTGCGCTTTGGGGTTTTGGTATGAGTTAAGCAACCTGATGCTGTTGGAATTTGTGTGGGGACCACCAGACAGGTCAAATTGAGGATATTAACATCTGAGATTAGTTGTGTTTTGGTGAATACCACAGTTTTAAATACTAGACTCAGTTGCTGAAATATCTTGTCAATAATCATTTGTCACTGAAACACATTGCCAAAAAATGTGTACTTTTGAAACCTTCCTACAAGAAGAACTTTGAAATACATGTCGTGCTTTTTAAAATGCAGTGATTTTGGTTTCCTAAAATTTGGAAGAAGGGCAAAATGCATTCTGGTCTTTTTTAGTATTTCAGCTATTTTATTTCATTATTTTGGTAATGTGATGTATCAACATCTCTGGCATAAGTGCCACCATCTTTTATTGCCCTTTGACATTTTATGATGACTCTAAGCATTATAATATACTCTGAAACAAATAATTCACACAAGCCATTTAATCAAACAGTCTGATTTTATTCTGGTGACATCTGAGTAAAGTAAAGATCCAGAAAGAACCAAGGCTGAAATTGGTAGAAAAAAATCATTGTGCGCATTTTCTTTTTGGTGCTACGTTGATTTAGCATAACTGATTAAGATTAAAATTTGAAACGATTCAGCCAATTATGTGGGTTGAGTGGAGTGAAACACAAGCTAGTGTGCTAGCTGAACTGGATCCAGGCAATCAAACTGACTTTGAAAGGTGGTGATTTAATAAGATTAATGAGGCATATGTGTCATTGCAACACTTACTGATACCCTTTCTCCCTCTGTAATTCTTCCAAGGATGCTAATGTTGATCTTTTTTCCTACATCTTTTACAAGTGGGGCCTCTGCTTGAAATACTCTGATCTGCCAAACTAGGGCTCTTCTCTCATGTGCCATCCCTACTCCCTGCAGAAACTCCACTCCCATGACACATTAATTGTGTCTGTCTGCCAGAACCACCGTGATGACGTTGTCCTGGAACTGATAAATTCTGTAGCTGTTGTGCTGTCATCTTCATTATTAGATTCTGTTGAGTATTTCTTTTTATGGCCAAGACTAAGCCTGACGTCCCAAATTCCCTTGGATAGCCTCTGTATCTGTATGTCACATTAAGTGGCATGGTATAGACAGGGGTGTCAGAAAGTGAGAATGTTCTGCTGACTTTTTGGAAAGATGCTCTGTAACTGAGAACTAATCAATTAAACCAGAATATTTTTAATATCCTACGACAACAAGGATTCAATATAATAAATAGACTAAATGAGACTATCCTTATACTTTACTTGTTTGGGGACAGAGTTTAAGAATTGAGAGACTTTTTTTTTTCAGGATGTCAGAACAGAGGCTCTTTAAAATCATCACAGTCGTGTCCTGACTGAAGTAGAGGAGAACACACTAAGAAAATTTTTCTCTATGGCACAGTCTTGTGCTTAAGATGCCTCTCTTACTACGGAAGTTGCCCATGTAGACGTTAGAGAGGTATAACCATGTCTTACAGTTTGTATATGGTAGCATTTCCCCTGACTAGTGGAATCTGAAATCAGAGTTATGGTGTTTGACTTTCATTTCTTCTCTCCTTCTTCCTTCGGTATTTTCTGTGTCTGTCAGCTTTGGATGTTCTTCCTTTACTTCCTGTAGCTAAGTTCATAGGCTTTTGACCCAAGAAAGTATTTTCCCATGCAGCACAGGCATGTAGCTGAAGTCTGTGAAATGATTCTCTTCCATATTTACACCTTAGCCTCGTTTCTGCAGGGGTCTCCATGACTGAGGTAGTGTAGGGGAAGCAGGAGGAGATCCAGGGTCTTCCACCCTCTGTTCACACACACAGCCTTTAAATTTAGGCCTGACTTGGTAACCTTACCTGCAGGAATAAGCGTCAATCTAGATTGTTCTTCAGTTGTCTGCTAAAAGAAAAAAAAATATGCTGTGCAGTGTGAACTACTGGCTTGTAAAGTCAAGCACCCTCCAGTCCTCTGCTATTACCAATTAGTCCTACCTGGTCAGTGTTTTTCTGTTTGCCACTTTTTGTCTCGAAAGCCCATATTTACCTCTTCATCCATATGGACCCTGCTGATTTTGGACAGTGGTATCTTTGAAAAGTCCTTTTGTTCATCTGATGACTTCTAATATAGTTACAGTGATACATAATTTTAAATAACTTTTGTCAGAAGTTTACAGAGATCAATAAAAATGTTAAGAACTGATGGTGTTCCATTGAATCACAGAAGTTTGGGAACTTCTTGCTTCCACCTTTTTCTCTAGCAACTTCATGCTAGAATAGCAGAAGCACTGTACAGATGGATTTGTGGTGCAGCCTAATTTTAGGTGGTACAAAAAAAATCTCACCATGTAAATTTGATGCACCTGACCCTACAGCGGTGATGTACAGGTAGTTTTGCAGGGGATTTCTCCACACAGGTTAAACTGACAGCAAGTATATATTCTCAGGATTTATTTAAATTTCAGTAGTTACTTGGATTAGTACGTTCAGTTTATTCCACGTGAGATAGCATGGCTTGGGCAAGAATAAGAATTGCAAAATGTTTGAGCTCTGTGGTAGTGCAATTAGCAGGACAGAGGTGAACACGGCAGCTGAGTTATGGCGCTCTCTGCTGCAGTGTTAGTTCTGGTGTCTGTGGCACTTAGCAATCTGCCATCCCTTCTGTTGGATAGCTAGCTCTAATTTAAAACTGGATTTAAATTTATTTGGAAACTTTTGTAGTGGGTAGAAATTCAACAATGAATTCTGAATAATCATTGTAATTAGGATTAACCAGCTGTTGGTACAGATGCGTTGGATGTATGAGACCAAAGCTCAGTGGTCTGTTGTTACACAAGGGGTTGTTTTTACTAATATAAATTTACCACTCTCTAGGCTACAGTTGTGATTTATCTCCCCATCATCTGTGTCAGACCCATTTGGCAAGATAAAATAGGTGTAGCATGACTTTGACTTATTTAGTCAATGGGAAGTCCATTTTCCAGGCGACTGTTAGCTAAAGGTGAGGTTGGTGAAATAGCAGGAGGCAAACAGAAGAAACAGAGCTGGATTGTATGGATTTCTGTAGCCTGTATTGCAGACTGATGAGGTGAGTTATGTCTGTCTTGCTTTCTAGGTTTGATGGCGCAAGGTCATTCTAGTCCTTTTTAGAAGTTCAGATTGATGGTCTGTTTGCTGGAGGAAAGATTATCTGCTTTGTGAACTCCTTTCTTGAGGTGGCTGATCCTATACCTTCACTTGAATAGCTGCTCTGAGAAGTTATCACAAAGGGCTAAAAGCTCTCATGGGGAATATTATGATCTCTGCAGGGTTTTTGAAGATGAAGAGTAGAATCTAATTAAGCTTTATGTTGAAAATAGTTTAAAGAGCTGCTTTTTTTTTCTCTCAAAAAAGGAAACTTTAAAGCTAAATAGTGAAGAGCTGGAGTTTTAGGTTTTTTTAATTTTCTGCTAACTTGACTACTTCTAAAGCAGATGCAGCTGTAAGCCGTTACAGATGGTACAGAACAGAAAGAACCTCTTTATCATACTTAAGTGCCTTACAAGAACCCCAATGTTACTTTTCCAGCTAGTTATCTTTCTCTTTATTTTTTTTAATGTTTTTGCAGATGAAACATAAAAAAGAGCTACCTTAAAGCTAAATCAAAAGATGAAAAAAGTCTGCCATAAACCAGAAATACTTCTCTGCAGGGTGCTTTACTGTAAGAAGTTTCATAAGATTCCCAAAGCACCCTCTCTAAAGAACATTCCTACTTCTTGTTGTCACAAACAAAGGTTTTTAGCTATTTGTGCTAGAATTTGTTAAAAACAGTCTCCGTCTGTTCTTCTGTGCCTGGTTTTTGCGCCTGGAACTGAAACTGCTACCTTAAGCCTGACACTCAAGTGTATGAATGTGCCGTGCTTCTCTTGTACACAGGTTATAAGGCAGAGATCAGGCCCTGTTCAGTCTATCACAGGATAACAGTGACATAACTTTGCTCATGTATACTGTGTGTTTATCTGTAAAGTGGCCACATTTGTTAGTGTCAAGACCTTTTTTTCGAGTTTGCCTCTCTTAATTGGAGGTGTGCCTGTTTTGATGGGCTCTATTTTGTATTTTCATGCCAACCAAATCCCCTCTCTTCACTTTGTGCAGTTGTGAATAGTCACATTTGCCTCAGAATCTCACCAGCTATCATCTGACAACATTAATTTGTCTTGAAGCAGACCTGGCATGATGAAAACTGCTTAAATCTGGCTAGACACACTGGCTACTCTATAGCTTTGACTTAGAGGAACGTACTTTCAACATTGTCACTGAAGATTCAGTTTGGTTCTGATGGTGTTAACTCATTCTTTTATGTAATTTTTGTGAAAATAGTATTTATTTCCACTCAGGCATGTTGTGATGAAGTACATATCATTATCCTGTACTGTGTGGGTAAGTCAGCTCATCGATAGCACTCTGAGCTGCTCTTTCTGGTCATATTGACAAGGTCATGTTGATCAATTTGACTTTGGTTTTGGCTTGTTGATTGTAAGGCCTGATTGTTAAAAGCTTTGATTAAACTATTAGTTGTTAGTTTTATTTTTTGATCTGACTTCAGAATACATTGCTAAAAAGAGTTTGGATTTCCAAGCACATAATCAATAAAATAC
The DNA here is from genome assembly GCF_003259725.1 of Athene cunicularia. NCBI lineage: Eukaryota > Metazoa > Chordata > Aves > Strigiformes > Strigidae > Athene > Athene cunicularia. The sequence goes on along the minus strand of NW_020799121.1, from coordinate 4,411,948 downwards.
TGGCCTAACTGTCAAAGGTATGAGGTGTGGGTTTGTTCTGTTTTTTTAAGTCAACAGTAGAGTCAATATAGGTGAGATAACATCCTCTTTTCTGACTTAGTGATAAAAACAAAGCCTTTTTTTCTGATTAGAGAGCCTACTACATTTGGTATCTTTAAACTACTACATTTGATATCTTTAAAAAGTGTTAGAATCAAGGTGTTCTGCATATTTGTAACTTAATTATAGGAATTGCTGTGGAAGTTAAACTTCAAAATAAGAAAAAAAAAATTTTATACTGGGATGGAAAGATGCATTTTGTCTAGGAAGCAATGCAGCATTCGGATCAATATCCTCCATACCTGAGAGGACTTCATATTGTCTGTACATTTTAGGTGATTGTTCTTCCATCAGTTTGGCCCGCTGCATTTTAGAATCTATGTAAACTACAAAGTGATGATACCTAGTTGTTGGATAGAGACCCTGGGCTGTCTGCTAGGGTATCTTCCTGGCACCTATTCTAGGATTTAATTGAATTAATTCTTCCCAGTAGTGCCTGCATAGGTACATGTTAATTTTTTTTGTAGCACTCATTGCTAAAATGCCCACATCTCACAGATAAACAAGTTGTATGGTTCTAGTATAAGTATTGCACTTTCTCAGTCTCTGAACCACTGTGAAGGTTCAATTGTTACATTTCCATTATGAGGAGGCAGTGACTTACCAAAGAGGTGGGATTTGCAGCACGTTCTGCTATCCAAGTTCTGCTCTGCATGATCAGCCCTATCACTTACAGAAGGAAACCTTATGAATGTGAATAAACACCTCCTTTATTAGGCCTTGACTCCAGTAAGTATTATACTCCAGATGGTTAGAACAAGGTTAGTGGAAGAATATCTGTACTGCTGAATCTAGACATGTTGACAGTTACGAAGTCCAGAACTGGGCACAGACTTCATAGTGGTATGGGGCAGTTTGCTCTCCTGGATTGAAGGTTTGGTTAGAACCTTGGGATGCCCATGCAAGGTGAGGAGCAGGGCTAGAGTGAGAGCCTGGTAATAAAGGATGGAGCTGGTCACAAGGCAGAGAAGTTAAGCAGCAATATGCACATAATGTTTTTAGGTAATACTTTGAGAGTGAGTTATGCCACTCAAGATGGACTGTCCAGTATAATGTATGTGTCTTGAGTGAAACTATACATAGAAGAGGATCAGATTGGCTCTGGATGATATAGCATTGAGTAGTGATATTCCTTTGTGTGCTTGTTAGGAAACCTGCTATACTTTTCCTGTGTTGTTTCAAGTGGGGATACTTACTTTGGTCTGAACTTTTTTGGTTTAGTCTGTTATCTGCCTCTCTGCATCCCATAAGAAGTCAGAGTACAGATTTGTTAAGATTTATTGTCTTAAATATTTAAATATTCTTTTCACTCAGTGTGTTGTTTCCTGTCCAAGCAAAGCTGCCAAAATGAACACATATTTGTCTTGCAATACTTTACAGTATGATTTTCAAGGTGAAGTTTTTTATTAAGTCCTCAAAGGCAATACAGCTTGTCCTGTCTCTAGTGCTGGATTATTCATGCTTTTCAGCTGAGGGCTGCCTGGTTAGCTCTTGGTGTAGCAAACTGAGCACTTTGACTCACACAATTAAGACACTTTGGCAGGCATCTGACCACTGTGGCCATGCAAAATCTGCACTTGCCTGAATGGGCTGAAGGACAGTCTCAGCACAGCAGTGTTACTGTGGGGCTCTGCCCTTAACGCTGAGATTTCTCTTGCAGAATATTGCAGGTTAACAGATGTACAGGAATTTCCCTGCGTATCGTGAGAGTCCTCTATTTCAGCCACATAATTAATCTGTTTTCTTTTGTCATTGCCCTTTTTTAACTGTTTGCTGGCACCGTGACAACCATAATATTCTGCATATGCTTGAATGTTGATAAATATGGCTGGGATGTTGTGCCTTGGCTCAGTTGCAATTAGGTATAGCTTTGCCCTGAATCAGGCTTCAACGGATGTCTGATACTTGAGTAATATGGCTGTAAGAGGAGCAAGAGGCAGAAGGTGAAGTTGAGATATTAGTCATATAGAGTATTTATCTTGAACAGCCTTATTCAGAAAAGTGCCATTTCTGGACTTGGATGACTGACGGTGTCTGGGATGAGGCTGAAGACAGGCTGTGTTTTCTTATGTTAAAGATCCAATTGTCTGGAATCTTGTTCAAATAACTTATTTCTTCAGTTCTGGAAAACACTAATATAGTTTCCTTTAATTGCTGTGGAGTGCGAAAATTTGTTATCCCTTGTTACTAATAATAGCCTTGAATTTACTGTTTATAGTTCAACTATTGGAAGTCTTTTTTTAATGGATTTTTTTCCATGCTATTAGGAACCTTGCTGTTGAATATCCTGTATCTTGGTACCGCATAGGAAATGGATAGCTTTGGATGAGCAGATTACAGAACTCCATGGCAATTATTAATAGGATCTATACGACTAATTTAGAAAGGCTGCAGTGCCAGTCTTTCAAAATTCAGACCTGTTTGCTGAAGTAAGATAACGGAATCTCCTAACCCCTCTGCACACTGAATAATGCTCCCAGTCATCTGAAGAGATCCAATTTATCCTCCATTTCTCTGGCTTATTAATTCATTTGCTGGCCATTTGTGCAAGAGAGAGGAACAAAGGAAATAATTTTAAAATAGTTGTAGGAGTGATGTGAATTCCTGATTCTTAGAAAGTATGATGTCTTATCAGGGGAGTGATGTCCCATATTTTCTCCATGCAAGCTATTCAACACTAAAATCAAGCAAGTATTCAGATTGTCTTAAGGTTGTGGACACCTGAAGATAGTGACTCTGCAAAATGCCCAACTAATAGAAATTTGTAGTACTTTTATTTTGGAAACAAAGGTTGCTTTGAGTAGTAGATGTTTTGTAACTAAAAGTGTCTTGGGCATATAATATGTTGAGGTATTTTTTTACAAATCCATGCGAAGTGGATGTTTCCTTGATGATGGGGCGGCTTCTTGGTTAAATTTTTTGCATGTTTGCACCGAACTTTTTTTAAAAAAAATCTTGTGTTATTAAACTTAAAGATATGCCACCCCCCATTTCTGATAGAAGGCAAGTGGGAAACATAAGGCCAAATGGTAATCAAAGTCCTGCACAACTCTAATACCATTTGCAATTTTCATCACAAAAGTAATTTTTTCAAATCTTTTTATTATGGTATATATTATGGTATACCAGAGAGGTACCAGAACTTGCTTTTGATTTTGCAACTGGGGAAGTGACGAACCTGTGTTGGGTTCCTCTCTTCCCAGGCGGAAATCTCACATGAATGTGAAGGTGTGCTGGGAAAGGATCAAGGAACGTGTTGTATTTCTGCTACCATGTGGTTCCTAATTCCCCTTGAGGTGTTGTTCTGTTTAAATCAGCTACAAAATTTCCTTGCTGCCTAGCCAAGCTATGCTTTCCCCGCTGGAAAGTTAGAAAATCTCTCTCTGAAGTAGAAAATGTGAAGAGAGTGGCTGAGAAACCCTTTATGTAACTGCATTGGTCGGGTTTAAGATCTGTGTTGTTGTTTTCATGATGTTAAAAGAGAATTGGAAGTCTGTGATCTCAGCAGAGTTTAATGGCAAGGTAATCGGTTACCTGCTTTGCTTATTAGCAAGCCATTGTGTTCTTTATCGAGTGTAATTTTCACACTAAGACATACTCCATCTTTGTAGTCAAAATGGGAGTTATGAGCCAGTGTGTACTCCTGAATCTAGGTCTTCTGTTCAATTTGGGCTGCAGCCATTAGGCCAGCATTTTGTCTAAATAGCAGCTTTGCATTGTGTATGCTGGAGTTGAAAGTATTTCTGTTATATGACTTCTTGGACTCGTTACTGTAAAGTGCTTGTCTCTTAGAACATACAAGCTGTGGTAGAGATAATTAGTATTAACAAAAAAACCCCCCACCAATATTAACTGTTAAAGGACTCTCCTTAAAAAGAAGTTCCATGTAATTAGTCATTAAGCTTGTCTGTACGGATAGTTAGCTCTGGGCAACTCTGTGATGCTTTTTCTGGCTTACTTGTTTATTCTGACACTTCACATTGTTTGGTTTGTTTATTAATTATAAAGAGAAATATTTCTGCTCTTCTAGATATTTTAAGGTGCCAGAAACTTGAACTGTCTTTTGTAGTGTCACTCAACTATTCCAAACTGTTTTGGAGAAAAAATGATTGACTCTGGAAGCACTAAACTCTTAAGTTTATTTTAAATTAAATAGCCCATATACACAAACTTTAGGAAGAGCTTCTGTACTTAGGGGCATTCACTTGGACTGTTTTTTGTTTGTTTGTTTCCTTTAGGAATTAATAATTGTTTAACTGCTTGAAAGAAAATAATTTTTATTGAATGGCTTATGCTGTGGCATCAGAAGTATGTAATCAAATGCTACAGACACTACTGTTTTGCCTGTGACAGTAGCCTGAACATTGTTAGGTAACTATCACAGATGTGCTAGGACATTTCCAGCCTCAGTTGCTTACATTTCTCATAGCTCACCATGAGGAACATCATAGCATTCATATAGTGGTATTGTTTTATAAAGGAATTTTTCACTTGTGCAATAGTCTGGGCCTGGACATGTTTGTCTTTTGCTAATAATGTCTCAGGTGGTGTATCTCTAGCCGGTGTCTTCCATTTGAACTTTTAGGGAAATCATCATTCTGTGCTTTGATTATTTCCCTACTACCATGGCAAATAATTCATGCTGCTAATTAAGACACTTAGAATTGCACAGAAAGATGGGTAGGGAAAGAATACTTGCCTACTGATGCTCACAGTTTATTTGTCTTATAAATTTACAGAACAGTTGTTGCATAGCTCACAGTTTACAAATGAAAAGATAGAATTTTCTAGTTCATGTTACCTATCTACTGAAGGTAGAAGGGAAGAGCCAAGTATTTTGAAGAGCCTCATTTTGTCTGGTGCATATGGAGAAATGTGGTTAGGAGAAACATTGTGCCCCAAACGAGATTTGTGTTTCACTAGAGAAACACATTCAGAGAGACCCCTCTGTTCAGTACTGAGAGCCTGAAACTGGGAAGGCTATGAGTGTGTCTCCCAGGGCTCGGTTTTGGGGCCACTCCTGTTTAACATCTTTATTGATGATCTAGACGAGGGGATGGAGTGCCCCCTCAGTCAGTTTGCAGACAACATGCAGTTGGGTGGGAGTGTTGATCTGCTCGAGGGTGGGGAGGCTCTGCAGAGAGACCTGGACAGGCTGGAGCCATGGGCTGAGCCCAACTGCATGAGCTTCAATAGGGGCAAATGCCAGGGGCTGCACTTGGGCCACAACAACCCCCAGCAGCGCTACAGGCCTGGGGAGGAGTGGCTGGAGAGCTGCCAGTCAGAGAGGGACCTGGGGGGGGGTGATTGACAGCCAGCTGAATATGAGCCAGCAGTGTGCTCAGGGGGTCAAGAAGTCCAATAGCATCCTGGCTTGCATCAGGATTAGTGTGGCCAGCAGGGACAGGGAAGGGATCTGACCCCTGTACTGGCACTGGTGAGGCCGCACCTCGATTCCTGTGTTCAGTTTTGGGCCCCTCACTACAAAAAGGCCATTGAATGACTCGAGCGTGTCCAGAGAAGGGCAACGAAGCTGGTGCAGGGTCTGGAGCACAGGTCTGATGGGGAGCGGCTGAGGGAACTGGGGGGGTTTAGTCTGGAGAAGAGGAGGCTGAGGGGAGACCTCATCGCCCTCTACAGCTACCTGACAGGAGGGTGAAGAGAGGGAGGAGGGATGAGTCTCTTGAACCAAGTAACAAGGGATAGGACAAGAGGTAATGGCTTCAAGAAGGTTCAGACTGGATATTAGGAAGCATTTCTTTCCAGAAGGGGTTATTAGGTGTTGGAATGGGCTGCCTAGGGCAGTGGTGGAGTCCCCATCCCTGGAGGGGTTGAAAAGTCGGGTTGACCCAGCACTGAGGGATCTGGTGGAGTTGGAAACTGTCAGTGTGAGGTTAATGGTTGGACTAGATGATCTTTAATGTCTTTTACAGCTGAGATGATTCTGTGAGTTCCAGAAGTAACTGATGACTGTTAGTTTCATGCTTAGCAGAGTTTCTTAACACAGATCTCAGAAACCAAAGGGAGTCATCTTTGTAATTGTGAAATGAATTGGAATCCATTGCAGAGTCTGGGAAATAGGTAATAAATCCAGACGACTCTTTCAATATTGGTTGGAGTTCAAAGAAATTAAGAGACCTAATTAAGGTATGTGTTAAACACCTGGGAAATATATAAAAACTGAAGAAAAGTGATGGTAATGTCTTTGTTGTCCCCATGTAATAGTGGAGACTCCAAAACTAACGGTCATTCCGTGTTGTGGCTGCATATCGCAAGCTGGATATGCTACTCCTGCTTCTTTTCTTTTCCTCTTGTTATAAGTAATATGAATTCTTGTCTGAATTATGGTGGATAATTTGTATACTCTTTTGTATCTTCAGCAAAAGTTACTAGTAATTCTTGTTTAAGACAAAAAGATAAAAATCATCAACATTGCCAATGACATTAGAGAGTGAAATGTCCATTGTGGCAGTTCATACTGCACCATGTTTGTAACTGGCTAGTGCTGTCATTGCACACCCACTGCAGGAGAAAATGAGATGCCTAGTGTTAAAAGAGGAAGAGCTTTTTTAGTCTTTCTTAATAGAAGATACTGTTTTCCTTTGTCAAGGACCTATGTGATTAGATATTTATCCTCCTTTATTCCCAGGAGAGTGGACATTGTGGTTTGTACTTTCTGCTTTGTGAAACAAGATTTCATATAGATGATTACGTCTCTGGAATTTATGTCATTCTCCCCCTAAAAGGAATTAATAAGCAAATTGGCTTTCTAAAACATGAAAGAAGCCTAGGGCAAACTCTTTGTCATCACATTCCTGGTCAAATCCAGCATTTGCCTTCCACAGAGTTCCTAATATTTAGTAATGTCTGTGGTTTCCCACGGGATTGCTTAGGTGAACATAATAAGTGAGAGCTGTTGAAAGAGAAAAGAATGAAGACTAGCTTCATTATGAGCTGAATTGGGTGAAATCTGATTTGGATTGTATGTAGTGTTTTGTATGTAATTTTCCAAAATCATACTAGTGTCGATCCATATGTTTCTTACCTTCATGTTAAATTATTAATCAGAAAAATAAAATACCAACTATTAAAATATCCATAGATTAATTGAATTCTGACTCATGTGCTTCAGAAATTATGGGCTGATTATTCACATAATCTTAATTTTAAACGCCAAATTTAGGACTGCATAAATACCTGAACTGAACGGAGAGGCCAGAGGATAATTGCATATCCTCAGTAGAAGCATGCTTGTCTCTACTGACTGCGTAGAGAGCGTGGTCTTGTAAATGAAGTGCTTCAGATGCCCTAGGTAGGAGGACTCAGATAACCTCTGCATCCATTTGCTACATGTCATTTGACTGAATGTCTCAAACAAATTTTGAAGAGCATGACAGTTGAAAAAAAGGGAAGTGTCAATTCATCCACTGAGGTGTCAGTAAGTACTAGTTGCTGTCTGCAAACCCCTCTGATTTGCACAAATGCAATCTCCTAAACATCTGCAGTATCACAAATAAATGTGAGCCCTTGCCATAAGATGTGTGTCCTGAGCATGGCTCTGTATGTGTTTAGTTAATTTTTAGAACTAGTTTGGAGTTGAGAATGTGCTTTCCAAGAGTTGTACTGCTATAGTAATTTCTGGAGAGATTATAGGAAAACACTTGGACAAACCAGTGTGTATAGTCCTGAATAAAGAAAAGTTCTTGTCTTCACCTTCAGCTCGTTTCCAGCGTGGTAGGCAGAGAAGCCTAAAGGAGTTTTGTGTTTGTGTGTGCGCGCGCTTCTTTCCAGATACAGTGATGTGGGACTTCAGCTGTGGCTTGTGCCTGCACTTGGGGAAGCCTCTCTAGCCACGCTATAGTCCATGCCTGGAACAGCATTGTTCTAGCTAGCCTTCATTTGCTGGGCTTGACAAAAAGCTGGTCTGGCAGATCAGGGATCACTGATGTAAGTCTCAAGCAGATACTTGGATCTCCACTTTTGAAATCTGGGGAAGAATAATATTTGAGAAATTCCAAAGCTCCTTTCTCTTTTTCATCCAAAGGCTTTTGATATATTCACACACTAGTAGCTATGCAAAAGTGACAGTTAAATGGCTGTATAGTAGGTATAAGTACTTGTATGTAGTCTGAAATCACACTGCAGTCTGATGTGTTTTGTTGTGGGTGTTTTTTCTAGTTTGGGATAAATTTGAGCAGAGCTGATTTTTTTTTTTTTTTGGTAATAATTTAACACACAGAACATGAGTTTGTTCCAGCTAGGTGTTAGTTATAAACTTCAAATACTAAAATTACTATTTGAATGTCCAGAAGTAGCAGCATATTTCTTCTGCATTCTGTGTCTTTGTTTCTGTAAACTTTTGGAACTGATGTCTGTGAACTAAATGTATGTAGTTTACTTTTCTGTCTCTGATTGTAGTATTTGATTTGCAACTTTAGGCATGGCTGATGAAAGTTAATCACACATTGATTAAGATAATTTTCTCTTTTTTGTATTTCAAAACCACAAGATGCAGTTGCTCATGAATAAAATCTTAAAAAGTCCCCCAAACATCAATCAGTCATGAAATGGTATTTTAAAAACAGTTTAAAATTTATGGTAGCTACATCCTCACTGTGCTTTACTACTTATGCAAAAGTAGTTTTCATAGAAGATATTAAGGATGATTAAGCGATATTTTAAAATTATCTGGTTTACCTTGTTCATCATTCTGTACATTCAAATCTGAATAATGCTGTGAAAGTGAAATAGCATTTTAATATTATTATGGACTCAAAATAGCATATAGTTTTCAGTTACAGGGATAACAAAGTGACAAACTGAATGTGAATTATGTCTACATTTAGCAGGTGGCTTATGTATAATACTTAAACTAATCATCAACAAAAAATGTTAATATGTTTGAGTCAGCTTTGTCATCTTGACACTGTGTTTTTCTGAGTTTAACTTTTGTTGAAGTTGAGTTTATCTTCTAGTTTTGACGTGAGTGCTGTTGCCTGTAGGGTACTCTGGGATTAAAAGAGTGTTCCAAGGGTGAACTTGGTTATTTTTAGGAAGGTTAAACATCTGGATGTTCACTGCAAAACCTTTTCCAGGAAAGCATTTTGTTCCTGAGCAAGAAGTATCAGCAGAAATATAAATGCAGCACAACAACATTTAATCTCTGGCTTCCCAGGGGACTCTGATATTTTCAGACTGGTCTGTTGCTTAAAGTAACTGAAGATTACAGAAAGTTATTAGGAGGATTTACCTCAGTAGTATTTTTGTAGGTGGCTTTGAGACACGGGAATCCAGAACAAGGATGAAACCAAGCAGAGCTGCTGCATTAGAAAGGAAAGAATGGTTAGAGGGGACATAAGAAATAAATTTGTAATGTTTCTAAGACTGTGTGTTTGCATTCTGGCTGGAAAAAAAGTCAATTTTTCATTGAGATTGGTTCATTAATAGAAAATTGTTCTCTGTTGATGTTAAACAGTTTTCTGGATTCAGAAAATACAAAAATGTTACAAGTACAATATAGGATCGGGGGAAGAAAACTTAGATGGTACAAAATGGTTTTAAGGCATTCCCATATACCTTGTATGTGTATGGTTAAAAAAACCTCGATTGTGAAAGTTAAATGAATTAAATGTGTTTAACTGAAATAGCTTCGTAGAGAGCTAGACTTCTGTTTTATATGAGCTTACACCCTTGATTATACAGAATACTGCTTTAAAAATGTATCCTGGCTGCCTAGCTTGAACCTTGAATGTCTAGAACAAAAGTCTTATGCAAATATGCTAATGTATTTTCAAATTCCAAATTTCAGCAATACTGATTGCTAAAAAATTGTATTTGCATCTGAGGGGTATTTTTCTCCCTTACCAGTTTCCAGGTGCTGCTTAGAGAACTGTGACATTCCCTTTTAATTTTCTTAATAGATTTTTTAGTATCTTTAGCTCTATGCTTTTTTTCCCCCCCTCAAGCAGGATAAGAAATTTCAAATTTTACCAATTTGAAAATTATACCAATTTTCTAATATTGTTGATATGACAGTAAATATATTTGTGGTAAGAGGCAGTTTTTTTAACTAACTGATATGTAGGTGTTTTATATACCCCTTGAGGATTTCAAAACCTGTCATGCTTATGTATTGAAAAGCTTATGTCTCTCCAGTTGCATATTAGCTGGTCTAATAATAGATTGTTCCTCTCTACAAATACTGTTTGATTTTACTTGTAGGCATTATATGCAATAGCATGAGACTCTTGCTGAGTTGAAAAGACTAAGTTTATTTGAAATGCTTAAATCTGGTTACTCACTTTAGTTAGTATTTTGTTATTTACTACATATATTACAGGAAAATGTGAATCAAAATACATCCTGAAGGATCAGCATTTAGGCTTCCAGAATGTAAAATTTCCTGGAAAGCTGAGTCTTCTACTATAGCATCAGCAGCATGTCTTCAAAACCGCATAGTGTTTGTTTTGTAGTAGCTCCTAGATCCCAGGCATATATTAAGTCATTCTGAGCCTGTTGGTACATGGACATCCCTATCAAGCCCGGTGATTCTGTATTTTTCCTAAAAATATTGAGCTATTAATTCTCTAATCCTTAGGGAAATTATTTTAAGTTAATGTAAAAATTAGAGACTGTTGTTGTATTGGGTTTCAGAATTAATCCAAAAGTGTCAGTTTGCATTTTTCAAAGCAATTCTTTTAAAGATGGGAAAAATAGAACTTGTATTTATGAGTTTTCCTTTCTATCCGTGTGGTTGGAAGTATGATTTTTAGTAAAATCTGATGTGGCTGCTCCTGGCAGTGTTGGGTTGGACTTCTGTCTGGGTTAGAGTTGTGTTGCTGAAGATTTAATCTGACTCTGCTGTAACATTTAATGAATACCTAAGTAAAAACGTTTTTAGAAGTGCTCTGATGTGTTCCAGTTTTTCTAGTGTACAACACCCATTAAATGAGTACAACTCGAATTAATGAAATAAAATCGATGTTAAAGAAGGAGATGTGAACAGAAGTTACCATCTTGGGTCCTTTTGCTACGGATTAGGATGACCATTGCAAATTAATGGATGACCTGTGAATAGGAGAGAATTTACTTTCCTGTGTAGTGTTATCTTGCTGCCTTTTCATAGAAGTTTGCTTTTTAAAGGGCAAACATTTTGTCTGGTAAAAAGAATGTTTTTGGTTTTGTTTGGGATTTCTAGTAGCTTTTGAACTTAGTTATCCCTGGGCTTGCAGAAATATTAGACTAGCCCTCTGTGTTGTCTGGCGCTGGATTTGGTGTGTACGTTTCAATTCTGTGTTTGTAGAAGAAGGACATGATGAAATGATAGTATCTCTGATAAAAATTTAACTAGTTTTAGGTGGGTGTAAGTTGATACTGATCAAATATAAATTTCATTTGGTCCTGTACATGAACCCTCATATACTTCAATTTGTCCAAAAAGTTTACGTGATGCAATATTGAAGACTTGACAGCTGCTGTTATGAAAGTTTGCTGTTAATAAGCATGGCAATGTTCAGAGGCTCAGCATGTGGGATGCCTCTAATAATCTGTCTGAACATTATCGTTTCATTAAGCCTCTACTGTTTAGAATAAGCGAGTATAAAAGAGCAGTAGGACACGTTCTCCTTCTTTTTCTTGTTTCTCAGGACTGAAAAGGCATGCTGGGTAATACAGTTGGAATGGGTCCATTTTTGGTTTTTTTGTGTTGCTCGAGTTTTGGTTTCCCCCCCCCCAAAAGCACAAAGCATGAAAGTGGAAGAACTGCCATCTTGTGTGTTGTCACTAATGTTCATGTGATTATGGAGATGTTAGTCTGAAAATGAACTTGGATTTGAAGGGAAAAAAAATTGTTCAACTGGACCAGTTTACCGTTTGGTGTTGGGAAAGAATGTGAATTCCCCGATTGCTAGTAATGCAGTTTTAGGTCATTTTAATCTCAATAGTTCCCTCATTTGGTGTTTCTTTTTGCCTGTCTGATGGCTTCTCCCATTACTGTGTATTTTTCTAGGATAAATAAACTCAGTTCTTATCTCTCCTACTCATCTTAGAAACTCTTTTCTGCACTCCTTCCAGTGACAGGCTAATAATTCTACTCACACTAAAGCTAAATTCGCACTTAAATACCAGTTCCTGGCTTCCCCCTTTAATAGTCCTCTCTCCTTCCTGTGCTGTATTCATTATATGCCTTTACAAAATAGGATTAAAAAGAAGAGAAATGGAGAGAGTGCCTCAGGAAAAATGTGACGACAGAAGTGTCTATCCAAAATACTAGTATTGGGCTCAGTAGTATGGGAAAATCATAATACTCATAAGGTAAAGCCTTAATTGACTTCTGTACTAAATCATATGCAGTTTTAACAAGTTAATTGCATTAGAGTCTGTTTATATGCCTTTAGTGCCATGTTAACAATTTAAGCTGAAGTTCTGTTTGCTAGCTTCATGCTACCCTGAGTCACCGAGCCTTTGGCACAGGTGCCTTTGAAACATGCTGCATTGACTGTATGTATTTCTTTGTAGTGTGTCATTTTGGTGCTTTATGCTTAGAATTTTTCTTCCTGTAATACATGTGCATAGCTCCCCGATTCATTTGTTTCTGTCTTCTGTACCAAGTAAAATAGCCATTCTTTCCCTTTGATTAAGAGACTTTGTGGAGTGTGTCCTGTACTTGTGGGTGTGAAAATTTTACCTCGAATTAATAGGCAGTCAATGACTTGCATCAGAACAGGAGCAAAATCCCAGTTTTAAGCTTAATTTCTTCCCTCCACTGTCTCAGTTGTAACTGAACTAATCATGGGAATCATGTGCTCAAATATGGCTTTGTGCATTCTCTCTGGGTGGGATCCATTCAGCAGCAAAAATCCATTACCAGACATACTGGTAATGTAGATCCTAATGATGCTTGAATTTTTTAGCCTGTTTATAGGAGTTTATTCTTTTTAAGAAGTTGCTTTTCAGAAAGCAAAATATGTTGATGTTTGATTTTTTTTTTTTAGAATTACAATGCTGCTTTTGTGAACAGCAGTGCATTATTCCTCTGCAAATGAAGTGCTGCAACTGTGAAATATCATTACAATATTACAGAAAACCTGGTGTGAGATTTCACTTAAAGATTTTAATTCTAACTACATGTAAGGTTTGGGTTTGTTTATTTTAGTTTTTAATGTTTTAAACTACTTGATTTTCATGTGTATTGGAAAGTAGAAGGGTTATTGTTTTCAGTCAGTGCTTTTGCTTCAATAAAGAAATCAAACGTACCTTAAATTTTCTGGGTTGAAACTTGATAGGGTTGATACTTGAAGGTATTGATCCACTTGAAGCTCACTTGATCCATTTGAAGCTCACTTTTCCTCACTAGCACATTTTTCTTGTATTATCATGAATAACGATCATACTTTCTGCTTATATCAGTATGGCTTTTGATCAGATTTGTATTGTTGGAGAATAGATTGATTCATCTCAGGTGTTTTACTTTTGTGTGTTGTGTCTGCCAAAGTAATCTGAATCTATTGTAGAGCTTTCAGTCTACTACAGACCCAAGAAGCGTTTTGTTGTTCTTGAGATAAACAAGTGTAGAGCTAAAGTCTTACTATCCCCCAATTTTCTTAATTTTGGAAAACTTGAAGTCTGAGTGGCACGGTTTTAAAGTACTCACAAGTAAGGCTACTCCTGTATGACCAATTTTTTGAGCTTGTTTGTGGGTTTGGTGGTCTGTTTGGGTTTTTTTAGTGACAATTTTTTTGTGTGTAAGACTTTTACAGGACATACTATTGTCAGAGGTGGTACATTAATTGTTTGTCACTAGCTTGCAAAGTAAATACAAATCTCCTAATTGTGAGGCAGAGACAAGGCACTTGCTCACCATTGTCTTCCTTGTCCAGATGGAACAGCAGTGAAGATAGGGACAAATAATTCCAAATGATGACAACTCCCTTTTTTTATCAGTTTGGACAACTTTTAGTTACAGCTTAGGCTCCTCATATGCTGTTAGCTGAAGGTAATAACGTGTGCTGTAGTAGCTGTGTTAACAATGTTGAGTCATGATATAAATTGCTTGTCAGCATTTTCACTGCAGTGGCTTCTAACCCTGCTCGAAACAGGTCTTCCTGCTCCTGTAAGAGCAAAATACCTACACTGAGCCCACGCTGAGTTTGTTCTGACTGTACTGTGGCTGGCAGCAGTAACTGTTAGATTGTATATTTCTCACTATAGAGCTTGGATGGGGCTTTGTATTGAATGTGGGATTCTTGTGCAGAAGAGACTTGTATTAGTTCTTCAAGCAGTAAATGTATTTTATTGTAAACTGGAAGCAGGGAGCATCCTGGTGTTTTAGGTGATTATAGTCATTGTTAACGAGCTTTTCTGTTAAGTAGAAAAAGGCTTACAGAGATTAAAACAGAGATGGGAGCCTAAGATGAAGACTTTGGGGAAGTTACCTTCTTTCTGTAACTAGAATAAGTGCCGTGAAATGAAACCTAGCACTAAGCAGTCTTCTGTCTAATGTAGAACTGTACTACCAAGTGATTGATAACTCTGGGTTGCATATATGACTGGGATATAAATTGATACTTTTATAACCCAAAAAGGTCTTACCTATCAAAATTTGAAGAAAACTTTCCTGTGCCAGGGATAACCACTGACATTTCCAGTCGGCCCTTCCTGAAAGCACAATGTTATTTGGATCATAATGAGACTGTCTAGCATAAAACTGTAGACATCTTGCACAGTGGTTGTAGACTTAAATTACAGTAACCACACCCTTGATTTGCCTTTTTTCTCTGATGTAAAAAAGGGCTATATTTGGAAAATTCATACGGTTGAAAGTGGTAATTTAGATAGAAGAGCTGTTTCAGCAAAGCTTTGGGGTAGGCTAAATATTGGGCTGATCTTTGTAGAGTTCACTGGTCTGTTGGAATCTGAAAATTTACATAAAGAAATATGCTTGTGGCTCTGGCAAGGAAGGATTATGCATAACAGATCTTGGTTTGACCTCCTCTCTTCTCCCTCCTTCCAATCCTTCTTTTGATTATTTGTGGAAGCTGGAAACAGTTTTCCAGATGAGGAAAGTCTTCCTATGTGGTCAGGTTGTTCTTGGGGCTAAACTGCAACCTTCTTGCTTTGTCAGATGTCTCATACATATATTTATCTATATTTTCGTAGTTATGTATTTACATCTTGTTCAGATATTTGCTGATCTTAATTCTTCCACAGAAGCATTATCTTCATGTGTTTGTTTGGCAATTTATATAGTGCCACAGCAAAACTTGAATCTGTGCTCTGCAGTATGCTGAAGTCTATAAATTGATGAACTGTGAAGATAATTACAGACAAGACAATTGCTTTACTTAGTTCAGCAAATGAGTCTTATCTTTTTCTTATTCTCATGAAACATACTAATAGTTTGGTCCCTGCAAATAGTGTGGCTACAGAGTACCTCACTGAATACCCTTACGTGTATTGGTGCTGGGGTTTACTTGACAGTCTCATTAATGGATGGCAGTGCTTCAAGATGTTATAATGACTGTAGCAAAGGTATCTGGAGAGCTGGGGGTTATAAAAGTGTACGGGTGCTCAAAGGGCTTGTGGGGACAGATAACTTTATATTAGAGTTTTCAGGAGATGGATGCTGCTTGCATGCTGCAACCATAGAGTTTACTAGTGAAAACAAATCTGGAAGGACTGAAATAGCACAAAATATTATAAAATGTCATCATAGATTGTGGCAAGTACTGTACCTGTGGTCTGTTTTGAAAACTAAATTAAACCAGTGCTAAGTTCTGCCTAGAAGTTTAGTTAGAGGGAAATAGAAAGGTTAGTTTTGTTTTATTTACATTAGCTCCAGTAAAGTTGGATTACAGGTGTGTGTTTTACAGTGTGCTTAATCAGACCTAACTGTAAGCTGCTCCTGTAAGATTTTTAGTCCCACCATGTCCCCGGCCACATGTTTGACTCCTTTCGTCTTTGCGTCATACCTAGTAATTGTGCAACTGCTGGCTTGAATGAAAACTCGCTTCACAGAAATGATAATTTGCCAGGTCAGCTTGCTGGTTTGCTGGGGTATTTTTTCCACCTCTTTCTTCTTTTCCTGCCCATGAAAAAAACTAAGTTTTACTGGCAAAACCCAAGCTAATTGTAATGGCAAATGTTTGAAAAAAGAGGTTTTGTTGGCAGAGCTCTATTAATGCACTGAAGTCAGAGGTGAGTTTAAGGTGGCTAAAATTTACAGTGTAGGGCTAGCTTGTTAGTCTTTCTTGCCTCAGACTTTTGATTTTGAAACCAACATAGGCAAATCCTATCTTAAACTGGAGTAATTTAGAATTTAATTATCAAGAAGAGATAAAAGTAATAATTGCTTTAAAAAGTAAAACCAGGGCTGTACCATGTCTCAGCAGTTTTGTGGGGCTGTAGTAGGATGCTAGTGTTCTGGGACAAGTTAGCTGGTCTGAAACAGCTCAATTAAAATAAACATGATGCAATTAAAATACAAAATTGTGTAAAACATTCACTACTAAGAGGCCCTGTTTTTATATTGAAAGTTTTCAGTTTAACTAATTGAAATGATACCTGCTAACTTTTCTTCCATGTGAATCCGTTATTGCAGACATTATTGTATGGAAGTTTTGTTCAAATTTTCAAAAAATGTTTGCAGTTGTATATACTTGTGATACAGTTTCAAAATCTGCTGCTGGAGACGATCCCTTGGCTGGTGGTGACATACATTTGTCAGTAAAAGCTTACTCTGTTTTTCATGACATCTTGGTTTTTCTTTCTTCAAGGAAGGAAGAAAGGAGGAGAGGTTCCCAGGTCTTATTTCTGTTTGTCTGTTTTAGAGCAAAAATCCCAACTCAAACCAACTCTCCTCAAGATAACAGTGAACCTCAAAAAAGTAAATTTAGTTTTGTGTGCAGGTAAGATTATGTATCCAGGCTCCCAGTCAGCCTACAGATCAGTAATATGAAATACAAAAGCCTGTATTTTTTTCTTGCAGCAATGTCAAAGACATTCAGTAAGTTTTTTGATATATATTCTGCCTACTTAATACTCAGATATGTGTGTCCAGTACAATTTATTTAAAGATGTAATTTTTCTCCATTAATTTTGCTCCCAAGTAGGTGGGGAGATCAGGAGTTGAGGATGCTTTTAAGGTACAGGGATGCCGTTGTGTGTTGGTTGGAAATAATGCTCCTTTGAATGAGTAAGGTATTCTTATGCTTTCATGCAGGGACTGGAAGTCGTGCTCCCATTTCTACAGGGAAGTGAATGCTCCAAGCTGAATGTGAAGTCTGAAAATCTTCCAGCTACTGTAATTCTTAAACACTGTGAAACATGTGAATCTTTGTTCTGTTGGCAAACAGTTGGGTGGACCAAAGGGTAGCTCAGCTAATGTTTTTAACAGAAAATGTTTCTTTGCAAGGATGTCTCTCCTGATGCCTTATTGGCTGTATACTTCAATTTCCTCCCAAAGTGAGTTCAGAGGAGTGTTTTGTCTTAGCAGTTTAGTTAGGAGCTTGGCCTTTGGTTTTAGGGTGAGAGTTTTAGGAAAGCAGCTTTCTGGAAAGGGTAGATATGGTTTGGAGCTGTTCAGAATAAAGTGTGAGTTGTTATGATTGAATTCTGCATTATTGGTGGCATCTTCAAATTATCAATATCTCATTAAAAAAAGAGAAATGCACCTGGAGTTTAGAGGGGAATTGATCTGATGTGGTTTAATGTTTATTTGTTCTAATCTGTTTGACATGCATAATGAGCTAATCAGTTTGGTATTACACTTTTGGTCTGCTTTTGAAAACTTTTGAGAGAAGAAAAGTCTGACGTTAAGGAAATCATAACAGTCATAGATTTACGCTGCAACAGTTGATACAGGCTTTAATAGCAGTTTCTCTTGCACTTATCATTAATGTTCCAAGAATGGTATCAATTTTATTTCAGCTGTTACGATATGTGGTGATTTCATAGTCTGGTATACAGAAAAGTACTGAGTTGTTGTACTATGCTGCCAGAAACATAAAATTTTCTTCTTGTGGGATGATATCTGCTCGCTCTCATATCATCCAGAAATACTGCATTCATCCAGAAAGTCTGGCTCAATTCAGTAAGAGCAGTGGCTTTTAGCCATGTTTGTGGGTTTGGTTTAGTTGGGGTTTTTAAACTCTTGATTGGAACACCTTTCTCTGCTAAGAAACCTAGTTTAAGATCTTCAAAGCACTTTGATACAGGATTTCTGGATGCCTGTCATCTGATACAAAATTGTGAAGTTTATATGTGAAATTCATACTACTAAACTTCTCTGCTGTCTTCTAATTACTGAATAATAAGGATCTTGATTTTTGGTAACTTTTATAATTATCTTGGCCTAGATTCTTCTCTCAAATATTTTTGTATTAAAACTTCTTAAAATTCAGGGATGCTATATCACTGTCATATTAATAAGCCACCTATCACATATATTTGCTATTTCACATGTCAGTCTGAAGGTAATTTTTTTTTTAAGAATATTGGATTGGTTATTTAAAAAATAGGAAAAAGAAAAAGTGGTGTTGAAGATGGAGGGAAGAAAGAAATCCATGGAGGAAACAAGTAATTTTGCTCCTTCTTCATCATTCTTTCACAGATGGAAAGAAAAA
>NW_020799121.1:4349327-4393179 GCF_003259725.1 Athene cunicularia | reverse complement strand
TTCTTTTTTTTTTTTTTTTTGACTTCAGACTTGCTTTGTTGGTTTTTTTTTCTGATATGATCCATGTTTCCATAAATTACTCAGACTTAGCAGACCTTATCAGCACATGACAATGAGATGAAATTGTAAACTTACTTTAGAAAACAAGCTATTCCTTTAACGTAAGTAAAGCCATAGCAATTTGCTTGTTTTTCCTATGAATCACACTAAAGAATGGAATAGTGTTGAGATATGTTTACAGCTGTGGGTGCCATGACTTCACGCTTAAAATTACACCTTTAACTGTTACACTCAGATTTAACTTTGGTTTGGCAGTAAGCCTAATGGAGGCTCTTAAATATGTATATATCTTGCACATGTAAGTCAGTTGAAAGAGGCTTTTTAGTTATACCCTTGACCTGGAATCCAGTAAAGGAAAAAAGTAGTATTGGTTTTACCTACAGAGTGTGTCCTCCCCCCAACCAAAATTAGTATTTTTGCAATTAACTGTAATTGATCATTGTGTATATGGTGGTGCTCTTCTTTCGTGTGCCCTAGGGCTGTGCTCTGGAGTTCTTGTTTTTGATTGCTCGTCTTAATAAATGATGCTACAGTGGTAGCTCACAAACGAATTGTGAGTGGTAGCATCAAAAATGAATTGCTTTTAGCAATAAATTGTCCTGACCGCTGTATTCTCTCATACTTCTCTTAAGGAATAAAATAGTTAGTAGAATGCTTGGAAAATATCAGAGACATAAATTCAGAAAAACATTTTCCTCATGAGTGGCATAGTCTTTCATGATCAAAAGAAAATAGATGCATAGGGTCATTGCAGCAGTGTGAAGGTGAATGTTGATTTCTGCCTACAGCTGATAGCTCCAAAAACCAGGGGTGGGGCGGGGGAAGGGAATTGCAAAATATTCTCCAACTTGCCTTGAATTTACCAACTAGTATTTCTTGACTTTCTGTTTTTCTATTGCTATAGCAATCACTGATGTAATAAACACTAAAAACATTTGAAATGTATGAAACCCTTGGAAGAGGGGGAGGTGGTAACTTTTTCCATCCTTGATTTTAACATTTAACACCAGATCTCCAGCAGAAGTTGATTGTTGGGGTTTGGGTTTTGTTTTTTTCTTTTTTTTTTTTTTTCTGTATCCTTTTGAAAGAATTGACTGCTGAAATGAGACCCTCAAACTCAATGCATGCATTCAGCAAGTTCTGAAAACTAACAATGAGTAAGTAATAGGGCAGGGAAGGAGATGCTTCGTTGTCACCCTTCCAATGCTGGTACCTACCTGCGAGGAGTTTTGTTTTGAAGAGGATGGAAATTGCGAAAGTTGGATACAAGTTTTGGTGGGCATGGATTATTGTCGCTTACCTTGTGAGGAGACAGTGGACATTTGATAATGAAAGTGATATTTGAAGTGTAGGTGAAGAGTACCTTATTGATTGAATAAATAGTCATGGCTTTTAATGTGGGCTGAAGAATATTTGAAGTTTTGTGTGGTCACTTCTCAAGCAGCCACATCTTTCAGCAACTGAAATATGCAAGTGAATTCATGTATGGGTCCACTTTACCCCAGCTGTGTCTGGTATGAGAAGCTCCCCATGAGTTTTGAAGGACTTTTTGTATAGGAAAAAAAGTATGGACTAAAATTGTAGTCAGAAAGACTTACATGTCAGGAAAAGTTTTCTAATTTCACCAGTGAGTGTTTTAAACAGCAGACGAGGTAGATGTGTCATGACTGATTGATTCTCCCAGATTAAATTATAACTCTGTGAATTCAATGATCTCCTTACATTCCTGTCAGCGTGAATTTCTGTGACTCTGTGGTAAATGTCTGCAAGTTGCAAATTTGATTCTGCTAAACAAAGTAAAAGCTCTTCTATTTTAATCTGCCCTTACACTAGTTTACCTTCCTTTTATAGTTTTATTTTCCTTAATCTTGAAAGTGCTTGGATATTATGATCACTGATAAAGAAAAATAGCCGATAAAATGCAGTCTCTCCTCATGTGAAGTTAGTTCACCTACTGCACTTTTCAAGCTGATGTGATTTATTTGTTGCTCTATTGTTTACATTCTCGTATATGTACAGTAAATGCAGGGAAAGTTTATCTTGCTGCTGTTGTAACAGCTTTTGTATGAGAATGATTCATGTCCAAGGCCTTTAGCCATGCATTGCTATGGAAACTTCAGTGCACAGGCTTCTCATTCCCCCTCAGCAGAATTCTTCACAATAATTTGTCTTGTACCTGGAAGTCAGGGGAGTGATATTTGCTACTGAAACATCGAGGGGCTGAATTTCTTTGATCATACATTTAGTAGGCATCTTGTGCAAACAGAAAGAGGTTTTTATTTCGATTACATAAACCTTCTCTGATTGCTTAGGCGATAATTCTGGAGTACTTAAGACAATGCTACCACTGAAAAGTCTTTCGTCTTTGATTTTTATGTCCAGAAACATGCCAGATCAGGAATCAATCCTTGAGAAACCTTCCCATTCATTCTCCATCATTATTCAAGCAGACAAGTCCCCTGATCTGGTTTTCCATGTGGTTTTGCAAATGGTTGTGCTGGCACAGGATGAAGAAAGAGAATAGGTGACTGGTAAAGCGTGAGAAGTTGTTTCTTTTGTAATGGCAGTGTTGGCTTGTGGTCACGTCAGACTGGCCCATGACAAGTAGGTTGTGTAGAGGGTAGTAATACTCTGTGCTGTCATCAGGAGACATGGTTGCTAGTTCTGTCTTCCTCTGGGTATTCATTGAACAAAATGAATTGCAGATACTTATCGCTTAACACAGAGGGCAAAAAGAAGTACCAGGCTTTGCCTAAGGGACTCCTGCTGGTTTGCAAGTACTGTTGAGACTCTAATCAAGAAACTGCTTATCTTCTGGTGATAAGGAAGAGCTGAAACATGAAAACCAGTGCTTGCATTAACTGAATGATTTTCTTGAGTGGAAGTACAAAAGAAATAACAGAAACAGAGAAATTTAAAAAGTAAGTACATAATAGGAAAACAAAACAGTGGGGCTAAAAGAGGGGTGTTTATAAGAAATTCCTGAGCAGCCAGATGGCAGAGACCTTGTAGGGTGTATGTTCACAAAGACAGGTGAGCTTGGACCTGGGGCGACAGGGAAAAAGAGAGCTTGACCCATGGCTGCTGATACAGAAAAAAGAGAGCTTGCAAGTGTGTCTAATGTAACACTATTACTGTTGTTGCTGCAACTTTATGTGCTGGTTACCATCTTCTCTAGCTGGGAATGAAGGGGGTCTCTGTTCCCTTGGGAATACAGAAGTTATTCATTTTTTCCCAGAAGAAGGGAGAGTGCTGCTTGGAACGCCAGCTGTAAGTGCTGTGGCGTATTTTGCATGGTTACTGTTTGGGATGCGTGGACGTGGTGGTGTGTCGCAATGGCTGGGCATCCCTGGAATTGTTCTGTAGGTAAAGGTCTATGGAGCAGTCTGTGCCAGGCTGGAGAGCTCGCTGCTTGGATTGTTGTCGGACAATACTTTCACTGTATAGCTGTAGGGCTGACACACAGAATATGTTATAGAACAGTGCTTGCTGTGTCTCTGTCTTGGCATGCCTTAGCAGGCTCTGTGTTGTAAGCACTTGCCCATGAAGCTGCCAGAAGTAGATGCCTAATGGCAGAGAATTTGCTAAAATTGATTTCAGCCATGTAAAGATGCAGGTTCAGAGTGAGCTCTCAAGTTGTAGAGAAGGCGGTTGGGGAGTTACCTCTCATTAGCTGGCTGAGAAAAGGAGCTTAGAGAGAAAAGTAAGCCATCAGTGTGTTTGGTTTTGTAAAATGCTTGGTCTAATATATGGGTCTAATATTCTTGTCTGATAACTATAGATAGTTATTTGTTACTTGACTGAGTTGGCAAGAATCTGTTGGATAGCCTGATTAAATAACTTGCTTCTAAAACAACTTCCTTACATGGATGTTGAATTTCAGGTGTGGTAGTGTAAGAATCCTAAAAAATGTACTTCCCTGGGAAAACCAATGGTGTCTTTGTATTTTAAGCAATGTTCTGCATATTTACTAAAGTTTAGAAATGGTTCGGTAGTTGTTCTTGTAATGTGGCTAAAATAAGTCCTTCAAAAGACAGTAGTCTTGAGCATGGCCTTATCTAGTATTAATTTGCAGAATGAGAATAAAGGAAAGCAATCTTTCTTCATGAATTGTCATGTAGTAAGTATGAAGAGAACTGCTTCTGAAATAACTATTTAAGTCAAGGGACGACTATGCATGTGCTTGTTACAGGCATTTCCCATGCATATGTTTTCACTACTTGTTCTGAGATTAAACAATTTACAAAAATACCTTGTAGAAGAAAGATGGTTTCATTTTTATATGTGCAGTGGAAGGCTGGTTAAATCTGAGTGCACAAAGACTACTCCAATTTCTGAAAAAATTCATAAATGGGGGGTTTTGTTTTGATTTTGGCTGATCCTGTTTGAGAAGAACATCGTGCTGATGCCACGTCTGGCTGTGGGAGTATGCAAACATCCATGCTTGAAATATGCTTATAGGAGAATCCAATTATATGCATATGGACTCTGTTGGACCTGTAGAAGATCATTTAAATTTCAGTTAAAAATAGGAATGGATTTGCAGGTCACTGTCTGGCATTTTGAATAATTTTAAAAACTTTGAAGTAATCTTACTTCTTGATTGTTTCTTGTGATGCTGTTATTAGGAAGCAATTCTGTTTCCAGGTTTTGTGCCATACTTTATATAATATAGGGAAATTAGATTTTTTAAAAATGCAGAGTTTTATTATGATGAACTTCAGCATTATAAAATTTTTCTTCACATTTGCTTGTGGGCTACTTGTGTTGGAAACTTTGGATGGAATGTGGACGTGCCTGTGCCGCTCGCTTGATTCCTGCTGTGTGGTTACTCTTAGACTTGCCATACTGTGTGTGCTCTGTGTTGCTGTTTTTCTAAGTGCCTCAGGAAGAAGGAAATTGTGAATATGTCTCCTTGGCCCTGTTTGCTGGGGTATCAGTGAACACGAGTTCTCCCAGACCATAATTGCAATAGCAACATTGAGTTTTTAGGATGTCTCGCTATAAGATCTCTGCGGAGAAGTCAGGAATCATCACTGCTCTGCGATGAGTTTATAATTATATTATTGCACTTTTCTTGTGCAGGATGAAAGGACTTTAATTCTTGTTTCTTCCTTGCTTAGAATCAGTGGATAGCTGTCAAATCATCACTGCAGCCTATCAGTAGGGTTATGGTATATTAGATCATTGTTTAGAATGAGTTTGCATGTATTCAATTTCTTTCCTTGTACCAAAGCGCTCAGAGTTTGTAATACAAAACTCAATGGATTGTGCACCAGGCTGATCCATGATCTGTGTATCATCCTTATTTTATCTGTTTTATAAATCTTGCTAACATTTAGAGCCTTGTTTTGACTAATGTTTAGTAATTATGATGAAATGGTATTTTAATTATCATAGCTTCCAAAGTTGCCAACAAATGATGAATTATGTAGAAAATATTGTTCATCACAAAAGTAGTTGCCAATTTATGAAGGTGTAATTTTATGAACATCAGTTAATAAAGTTCAGTGCATAACCCTGGGTGTGTTTAATCCCAGTTGAAATTCCATTCAATCATTTTGCTTTTTTTATAAATTTGGAGTTCCTGAAGGTTCTTTTAATAGATACATTCCACTATTTATCCTCAAATCCAAACAGGATATGGTTTCCCTTTCCCTTCACTCGGGATTGGTGAGGGAATGGTTCTTCCTGAAATTGAAGCTAGTAACAGGTCATAAAACTAATGTGCTCATCCTTAAGCCATTTCTTCTTGATGTCTGCTTAGCTGTAATCATTGGCTAAAAATAACAGGCTATGAATGATACTGTATATAACCTGAACAGCATTTATATATACACTGATTGGAAGTGCTTAGTTACATATTGCACATATTTGCAATTCAGTATATTGATCTTCATTGATGCTTTTAAGACCTCTGTACCACAGCCTGGAAACTAAAGGTCAAACATGACTAAAATTAAAAAAAAATATATACAAAGCTTAGGATCGTCTTTATGTGTGGGCCAGCTTTATGAGCAAATAAGACGTCTGGTTTTCACTTTCAGTGCAGGGTAATGTTGAAGTTATTTATGGTAATTAACAAAAGTAGTTTCTCATTCTTTAAAGGCTTATTCAACAAGTATATAATTTCATCTCAAAGAGGCAGTCTTTTTCAGTGATGTTTCATATTGAATTTCAGTAGTAGAAGGTTCACATTTGTGTTTAAAATATGAAGTGTGTCTAGTGGTTTGGTAATTTTCTCTAAATTGCTTTTAAATTGGGAATGGGATGAGTGATTCCTTAACTGTCTCCTAGCTTTAGTTTTTATTTGCTTAGTGATATTTAATTTGGAACTATCATGTAATTCAATTATCTTTGTTCCATATCCACAGTCTTGCTTGAAATTAGGCTTTTTGGTTGGTTTTCAGAAATATTTAGGTTTTTAGTTTTGGGGTTGTTTTTTGGGGTTTTTTTGTAGCATAAGACTAATGCAACTAACATTGGGCATTATACTCTTTCTTTTCCATTACTTTAGCACAAGTTGTTGAAAAACTGTTGGGAGCTGTAGTGTCTCTCCTGGAGCCTCTCCTCATATGTTGTATCCCAGCCAGCATGGTGACCCTTTGCTTGGCTTACTCCAGTGTGCCAGCGCTTGACTTTTTTTGGGGCCCCCAAAACTGTACGCAATACTGAAGATAGAGCTTCACAAGTGCTAAGCAGAGGGAGTGATCATTTCTCTTTCCTTGTGAGCTGTTGTCTTCTTGTTGGTCCATTCCTCAAGGTCTCCCTCCCTTAACTGTCTCCCTCCTCTAGTATATAAATCCCGCTCTCCCCAGGTGTCTTCTGGGAACTTGCTGAGGCTGCCTCTGTCCCATTGTCCAGATTCAAACAAATTTCAGTATAAGCCACAGAGTAGGGTTTGGTCTGTAAAAGATAGGAAAAAAAATCAGCAAATATTAATATTAGTATTTCTGTGCTTTAGAGCACGAAGGTGTGTTGTATCAGGAACTAAAGTTTTTAAGCCTCCTGCTGAAACTTCTATTGGGAATCCTGTATGAAGTGGTCTGCAAGATGTAATAGGGAAGTAATCTGTGGTTTAATAAATGCATATTGCAGCTTGTTGTGAGGTTTGTCTGCGTTTTTTTTCCTTTTTTTTTTTTCCTTTTTTTTTCCCCCCCGGACTAAGCGAACCTTTACTACCACATTGCAACTTAACTATTACCAGTTAAGACGTAAGAAGTCTTACAGAACTAGGATAGTGTTATTTACATGCAAAGTTGCATTAGTTGCAATTGAAGCAATTTTAATGTGTTTGAGGAAAAAAAGTCTGAATGTGGTGAGTTCAGAACAAGTTACCATAGACTTTTGAATTGTCCTTTGGTTGTTGTACAGCTTTTGCTTGCTGCAGTCTTGAACATAAAAAGATAATTTACAAGCTATGGGTTTTATATTCATAGATGATATGAGAACTTCAGAGAGCGCTGCAGTAAAGATTTGTCATTCAATTCTCTATTTGTATTATACTAAAAAGAATTTGCAGATGGCACCGGAGAAATGGACACTTGTGATGACAAACCTGCCTTCTTTTTCCCAATTCCAGGGCATATTCCCTTGTGGATTCCAGTCAAGTGTCTACCTTCCTGATTTCTATTCTTCTCATAGTCTACGGCAGTTTCAGGTAAGAATTTTTCTTTAAGGTTCTGCAGAATTTTTCAAAAAAAAATATGGCAAGTGACTGAGTACAGTTTATGCCTTTTGTTTCATCATACCTTTGTCCAACTGATGGCTAATGTGAAGCAAATATTTCTTGCTTCTGAAAAGGAAATGGAAAAGGAAGAAAAAGTAGCTAGTTGGGGTTTCTGAAAGATGTAATTGTATGTCAAGTTACAAGCATATACAAGATAACTTAAAAGTTAGTCCTTGAAGACTGTAAAGGTATGTTAAAGGTATGAAAGGATTGTTGAGAGGAATGTAATATTATCGATAGTAGAATTTTATATGTAACATTTCAGTGTTGGTTGATTCAGCATGTCCTCATTGTGATTGCAAACAAGCTTGTAAAACAAAGATTCCCGAGTCTTAGTGCTATTTACTTGAGTGTGAGTAACAGTGTAATAGGAAAGTGGGAAACACCATCAGTGTTGAATTTCAGCAAAGAGTGTGTGAATCGCTGCAGGATAACTTTGAATCTTCAAAAATAAAATTTTTCCCATTTTAAAAGATGAGTATAATTTAGAGAAAACATAGTTGTCCCTTTTAGACTTGCATCTTGTATTACAGTTTGTTTTATTGTATTGGCACCAAAGGAATGAGATTCATACTGACATATTAAGAAAAAAAAAAATTAATCACAGCATGAAAGTTATTTTTTCAAACTTAAGTACAGCATGTTTTTGTTTCTGTTTCTGTAAGAACAATTTAACAAGTCTATGATAAAAGGCCACACATTTCCTATGAAGTCTCTGAACTGCTATGAGTATTCCTGAAAGAGATGATAGCCATGGTCACACGTATGATGTAAGTTGCAGCTGTTAGGATAAGAGGTTTTAAGTCACCATCATAAGTTAATAAAATCATATAATGAAAGAGCAAATTTTTGGTAAGAGCTGTTTGTTGTTGCTGGCAAGTATTAGGTAACAGCACAGCTGATGGAGTTAAAATAGAAGGCTTTAGGAAAACAAAATGTAGAGATGATGAAAATAAAAAAGAAAGAAAAGGTTTCATTTGTTTAATTTTTTCTTCAAGTTTTGAGTCAGTCTAACATATAGTTGAGGGAGTAATTCGATTTTTAACTATTTGAATTTATGCACTTGTGTAAGAAGGAACTATGCATCTGGCTGCAAGAAGACATAGCATGTATTAAAATTCAATTGTGAAAACATAATGCAATATAAAACAGCAGGAGTGCTTGAACTTAAATTGCCTGCCCTTCTCAGAGCTCCTTGCTCTTAAAAATTTTCCCCTGCTGTATGCCATTCTGTTCCTACATAGACATGCTGTTTTAGCATCTTGTCCTATGCTTTACATTTAAAACTTCTCACATAACAAGGACTTCAAACTTCAGAAGAATTTAACTTACTGGATGAACTAGTGCAATGGTGATGGATACAGATCATTTGAGGAAATGCCCTGTTCTAGTCCACTTCCTTTGCATGTATCCTGAAGACCCCAAGATGCAAGGTGTTACGTACCAAGATAGGGTCCCAAAGTTTTAAAATTAATTTCCTAATTGATTTCCTACATGCAGTTTCTTTAGCAGATGTCTGAGCTGAAACCCACAGTTATGATGGTAACTTGGACAAATTCCCATTCTGTTTGGGTAGCAAGTGAGCTGATGCAAAAAAATTTTTTACAGAAAATTGTACAGGGCTGTTAACAAGGGGGTCTATGATACAGTTATTTAAGAAATTCAAGTGTGGTAGCAAGTTGCAAAATTATGTTCATGTGGAAATTCCTAAAGTAGTAAAATAAAAACTTCTGGCAAAATGGGTGGATTTTCTTAGAAAAGTGACTTACTGGAAAGATGAAAGTTTCAGCTTAGGGTGTTTGTTCTCAAATGACAGCAATGATGTCTTTGTCTAGATTTGAGTGCTTCATCTCAAATGGAGCTGTCATAAGAAAAAGCAAATAGCATTCCTTAGTTAACCTTCATGTTGCAGAAAGTGGGTTTTGTTTCTGATTTTCAGTCTGAAAAGAAGCAGAGTTATTGTGGTATTGCTAGCAAGTGACTTAAACAGAAGTGCAGTAATAGGATCAGAAAGAATTGGGTGGGTGAGTCATTAGGATAAAATCCACGTGCGTGGTGGCTCTAATCTAATACAAGAGGTTTCAGGGGAACAAAGGAAAGCCTTGGTCCACTGTCCTTACTCATAAAAGCACCGTTTGTCCAAAACCCAAACAAACAAGAACCCCAAACCCCCAAGATATTCAGCATGTCTAATAGATCATGGGTAAAGTCCGTATCCAGAATGAACTGCAAGTTGAGTTCCCGCTTCTCTTCTTATGCATGAACAAGCATTTCCTTCCTCCATCACTGTTGGTTCAGGAGTTTTGGCTTCAAGCTCTTCTGAACATCTCTCCCATACACATTCTGACTGTCTCTCAGTCCTTGAACTGGATGTACTTTATTACTGACTGCCGAAGGGACAAGTATAATCCTTTAAACTCTTACAAGCTGTAAACTGGACCATGCAAGTATATGCATTAGTTAAATTTTTTTTAGAGGTGAGCTAAGCTTGAAATGGATTGTTTTCTGTGGGTTCTTGTAAGACAACCATGTATTCTTGTCCAAGTGTTTCTCTGTGATTTAAATGTTGGGGTTACTTTGCAGGCAGAAAACAGCTAAATCTTCTTCTATCCTGTCACATAACCATACATGGTCTCTCAGCTTATGTAAAGCCAGATTTAACCCACAATCTCTCTGTTCAAGTATCTGCTTTTAAACCAAACCACTAAGCATGGGATGAAACTGGTGTCTTCTCTCTCTAGGCTTTGGGTACCTAAAGTACATGTGTAAATAGAAAACAGTTCCAATGGTGTCCTTATGGTTGGCTTTATGACTTGACATTTACAGAAATCAGAGTACATATTTCACAATAAAACTTAAAAGTCTGTGGAGTTCATAAGCATCAACAGCTGCAGTGCTGGCAGGGTGGAGTTGGGGATTGGGACAGACCTCACTGAATGCTACAAAGGTTGTCTGCGTTTGTACCTGCACAAATGGGTGCACATGAAATATCTGCTGAAGGTGAGGTGTTCTTAGCAGAGACGTGGGACTGGCATTCTTACTCCATATAGGCAGTGAAAACATTTTTACGTGCACTTTCTGCTATTGTTTCCCCTGTTCTTACTCCTGCTCCAGATCTTGCATTGGAACTTGTACTTTACCCTCACAGCAATGTTTTAGAAATGACTGTAGCAATGTTAGAGCACATAACATATTTTAGGCTTGCTCTCTATATTATGGATTGAGATTTGATTGATTTAAACTGTCTCAGGTAAATGACTGATTCTGATTGTAATTTTTTATTTAGAGCAATTGAAATTTGGCAATTCTGTGGCAACCCCCAATTCTCATCACCCCAGACCTGTCGATAGGTGTCTGTCCTCGCTAAGCAGAGCAAGAAGAAACTTCCCAATGTATTGCATCTGCAAGTGTCTCTATAGATACATACTTACTTTCCTATTTCCTCCATTGTTTCATAAGAATATTCTCCTGTAGGGTTTCCCTGAAGCATTACTGCAGTGGAAGCGATCCATAGTTGAATCTGAACTTTTATGATAGTAGTGTGCCAGCAGCTTACTCATTCCTTTGGCCTTAGTGTAACCCTACAGAGTGGTTCCCTGCGGGAGGCTGAGCCGTGCTTGCTTTGAAACACTGTGCTAGAAATCCTACCAACTTGAACTGTAAGGACCCACAGATGAAACAACTGTGTAGTTTATTGCCCGATGAATATGGTCCTGGATGAATATTGCCTTTGGAAGCCCAGCAGAAACCAAAGGTTTCTCAGTTTGAGATTTCTTTACAGTCCAGTAGTTTTGAGTATATTTTATTAGAAAATACAATTTTTGCCTTTCTTGGAGGATGGTTTAGAGATCACTTCTCAATTTTTTTATTATGTTATTGATAATTTGTAGCAGAGAGAAGAGCCAAATCATAAAACAGTTGGAGATTATTTAGAAGTTGTCTTGGATCAGCAGCTGTATTGCTAATTGAAAGTAATTTCCTAATTTATGCTTATTTTTGAGGTATGGATGTTTATAGGTAATAATTGCTAACACTGTTGCAATGAAAGGAGAGTAGTAGATCTAATAGTTTATTTCCAGTTTTCTTTGCTGATAGCAAGCCCTTAAATTAAGAGTTGCCCAGTGCCACTGGGAGAATGAAGGTGTGAAGTTCTTGCTAATCTGTGCTAATTCAGAGAGGTATGAAACGCTGCACTGAGAAAATAATTATCCTGTTTGGCTGAATCTTGGATCAAGTCCTGGAGGGTTGTCAGCCTCCTCCTGAATTTTTATAGCTTGAGAGAAAAATTATGAAGCTACAATGCATTACTGCGGAAAAAGGAAGTGTGAATGAACGATAAAGGCAGCTGAAACAAGATGCAGAGCAGAGAGATCTTTACAAGAACAAGCTAAGAAGAGAAGATTAATTTGTTAGAATTTTAGTGTTCTCCATTGCCTCTTCATATTTTTGATAACATTTTAGTTAATGATCCATAATCTTTGTGGAAGTACTGTATGTCTGAGGTTGAACCTTCCTCATAATTTGCCTGAGCCCAAAAGATACTTTAATTTCGTACCGCTGTTTGAGAGCGCTTACATAATAGAAGCAGAAGCAGCAAACCAGTTTTATACTGGAAGAGCTTTTTTCTTGGTTTTGTTTTATACAGTGAAACTGCTCAACCACCTCTAATACACTGTGCTTATCTTGATACTATAGACTTATATGTGCTTGATTTCAGGTTGTGTGACAGCAGCACAAAATTGCTTGCCTGTGCATTGCAGTAGGTAACCTATACACTAAAATGAAATCACTTTGGTACCTGTAAAATCATATAGTAGATTGTGGTGTATTTTTTAATTTGTCTGGTAAATTAATAGAATTTATTTACTTTGCATGGTGCAGTTACTGACAGTTGAACTTGAAAAGGAGTTTAATGCCAGTTGACCTGCTAGGTTTTTTTTAAATATGTGGATGCTGCTGTAGACTTAAGTCAGGAGCTACACAGTAGAAGCTGTACAGCGCTTCTGGTGGTTCTCTGTAGCTTATTTGAATAAATAAACATGCAGCTAAATCATCGATAACATGCATGTATCAGAATGAGAAACTATCAATGGTAAACTTGATTGTTAACATTTTTATTAAAAGCAACAAAGAATTTAACAATAGAAAATAATTGTTGGCCAAAACAGACTTTAAATGAAATTTCCCTGTTTCAGAAAGTTATGTCAAAATTAGAATATAATTTAGAAGTTGCATCAAAGTAAAGGGCCGTGGCAAAAGGGGTGGAATACTGTGTTATTTTAGAACTTGTAAAGTGTGTATCAAAATGGAAAGGTGAATCAGGTACAGCTGAGCTGGGAACATAGAGGAATGTTGTCAGCTCCTGTGGGTTAATTAAATTGTATCAATTTGTACTGTTTATTCAGAGCTTCCTCCAGTCATCTGTTCTGCCTGTATGTAAAATATATATCTGGTTACTTTCTAGGTTTTGCTGAAACTTTTTCCATGGAGTAAGACCTTATGTTCAACAGACGATTACTTACAATCTAGTTTTGGTCATCATTCATAACAAGATTTAGAGGCAGGAAATAATACTGTTTTAAAAATGAAACTTGGTAGTTAAATTTGAATGGAAAGGTCAAAATGAGAACTTGGAAAGAGTTCAGATTCATCAGAGAATTGAAACATTTGTTGCATTTCCATGTGTTCTATATTTCCCAGTAATGCAGATAAATATATCTTTGTTGTGGTTTGTTGTTAACACTTACTGGTTCAGACACTGGTGACTAGTCTCGCTATTAGAACCTGTGTGGTTTGGTGCCTCATCTGAAACTGTAAGCTGATGGGTTTTTTAAGTTTTCTGGTGTGTATGGTGTTTTTTCTAATAACCAGCATTAAATGGCTTTTTCAGAGAGAGTGCTGCAGTAGAATGGTAATGAGACCCTAGCTGATGAGCCTAAATAGGCGTTTGAAGCTTGTCTGTTAAATTTGCTTTGTTTCTTGCAGGTCTCTTAACATGGACTTTGAGAATCAAGACAAAGAGAAAGACAATAGCAGCACAGCTGGGTCTTTTAATGGCAACAGCACCAATAACAGTAAGGGTTAGCTTTACTCCTTATCTTTCTTTTGTCACTTCAGTGTGCTGCATCTTCTTGTGCTTTATCCGTCCGTGTGTTTCACCCATGTACGTTGTGGATTCACCTCATACAACGGAGCTGTTTTGTCTAGGCACTTACCATCTTGCTATGCACTAATACTGTTATATAGTTCATGCCCATGGAAGCTAAGTTTAAAACATCAATGTAATATTTCCATACTGCATAGAAATTGCATGCTGCACATTTTTTCAGGTTTTACTGGAATGGGAACAGCTTTACTTTTAAGAAAAAAACCTCACCATACAGTTATGAGAAGGGAATGTAGTTTCTTTTTGTCTGGAGTTTATCACTATGACATATTAGTCAGTCTGTAAGCAATGAAAGATCTCATGCTATGCTAACGAGTCCATAAGGATGATTCAGCTTTATCAATAGAGAAATTGAAGTATAGAGTTCACATGGCTTTGGGCAACTCATTTATAATGGACAACAAAATATGTGTCTACACACAATCTATTCAGAGTGGGGATTAACATGTCAGCTCCTACATGGTGATTGTCCCCTCTGTAATCTATAAATAGATTCCAGGCAGCTTGGCTATTTGAGATCCACTGTTTTTCAGGTAAAAATATGTACATGTACTGTTAGAGTGGAATGTGTTGTACACTGTGTGCTGTAAATTCACACCTGAGTTTAACTTTCAGCAAGTTATATGGCCACATTCTGAGAATAGGCTCTAGAATTAATAGATTCTGCAAGTTTAGAAGACAGGAGTGAGATATATGAGCAGCCCTGTGCACAAACCCCTGAATGCTAAGGTTGTTTTGCTTAAAGTAACAAATACAGCTGAAAAACTATGAAATAAATAACATACGTTATATTGTATGTGTCTTCTACTTTTTTGACTTTTTCCTAAAAAAAATTACAAACTCTTGGAATTTACATAGTTGTCAGAGCACTGCTTCTGTTGACAACACTGAGCAAAGAGGTTACTGTGCTTGGTGATTCAGCAGTGAACAGTTGAGGCTTTTGGCATCTGGGAAGTAAGAGAAGACAGATTGGGGCTGGGGAGTAAGCACATTAAGGGGATTAGCTGTCAAAATGATCAGAAATGAAATTAAGAACTTGGACATTTAACACTGCAGGCACTAATTCCCGTATGCCAAGGTAGTTTGTAGTATGTAATTTCTGGGGTTTGGTTTTGTTTGGTTTTTTCCCTTGGGAACTTGAAGGGCATGTGAATAAATGCTCAGTTTTAAAGCAGGAGAAACTAGGTCTAAATCACAGATTAGAACACAGGAATTTCTGTGTCTTCACACTGTCATCACTGGCCTGTCTGTATTGTGTTTACCCTTTTGTACCAGACCTCAGTAACATAGAAATCCCAAATGACTGAGTTGTTCTGCTTTTTATTTTAAAATCTATTGTACTACTTATGCTTTAAGAATAATAGATCCCTGACCTGAACTAATGAATGACCATACAGTGCAAGCGTCATGGTTTCCGTGCTCATTGTTCAACTTTTCTCTTATGAAAATGGTTAAATACCTACTACAGATACTAAGTTGCAGTGAGTGTATTTCACATGTGTTTGGGTTTTTTTGACATACTCAGATACATTGGTAACTACGAGTTGTGTAGGGAACCCGTTATTTAGACAACTACCACTCTTCCACAGGAAAAATTACAATAGGCACGTTCTCTCACACACTATCAATGTGTGTATATTTACTTGTATGTGCATGTATACATGCATACGTACATATGTACAGATATTCTGCTTGATAACCTAAAACCTTATTCTTAAAATCCTGGGACTAGTAAAACCCTGCTTCATACAGCAGTGTCTAATTATTTTGGGATAACATAGTGATGGTAAACTGGTTTTAGATCTCATCTAGGTCTGAGTCTTGTATTAGTTTTTCATTAGAGACATTTTGGATACCTCTTATCAAGTGACTACTTCAGATGTTACCGGTTATTTTAATGCTCTACAAGTATAAGCATGTCTTGTATTTTTAATTGGGCTACTACTTAGAGCTTGTTCCTCCCCTCCATTCATCATCAAATGTAAATACAGCTACAGAGGCTGGTTAAGTATTAGAATTTGCAGTGTTATGTGGGCTTTTCCAAGCTTATCTTCTTAATTTTGTTAGTAATTCTAAAAACTCATGGTAAAATATAGTAAAAAAAAATGTCTGTCCCATTATTAATATCCGTAATAGTCACACTGCATGGTTGAGGTGGGGGAAATAATCAGAATAAAATACCTCAGTATCTCTGCAATGTTTAAAATTGCTTGCAGCTATAAAACGTGAGCATGATTTTTTGTTGGGTTTTTAGCATAAAAGGCAATTATAGTGCATACTGAACTAAGTTGGTAGTTTCATAAACAGGTAAATGACTTGAGTGGTTTTTGAAAACTGCCCTTTGTTTTTAGGCTTGATGTTATCTGGTGATTGCAGTCAGTGATGCAATTTAAGTGCATGGTGGCCTTCACCCAAGTGGAATTTGAAGCTGTGGCACCCTTTTCATGAGCTCGGTCAGCCTAACACTGTCTGCAGCTCTGCTGTTGGTCAGGCTTTTTACCTCATGCTGAGAGGTTAAGTAAAATTTCCATATGCTCTGTACAACATGTTTGTGTTGCTCGGTGTCAAATGAAGCAAATCTGTAATTGCTGTGTGATTCATAATCCCTAAATAATGTTAATTTTTGTAACTTATTCATTCTAGCTATGGCACAAGAAAAAACTCATACATTTTCTTTCAACTGTCAGTTCTTGGATTCTGCAAAGCAGGGCTGTTGCTGTACACACCCAGCCACTGCGATCTTGCAGTTTAGCTGGAGTGTTCTTGCACAGACTGCTATGCTTGGTTATGATAGTGCGTGAGGATCTCAGAGTAAATGTTGGTTTCAGTGGCACTGAAAGGGAATTTATTGCCAGAGTCCTCAGTTGTGTTGGTGAGGACAGGCTGTCGATATATGTGTGGTAAGAAATAGCCCAAGTTAAATGTCACTTTCCTTCTTCTGCAGGTATTCAAACCATTGATTCTACCCAGGCGCTGTTCCTGCCGATCGGAGCGTCTGTGTCTCTCCTAGTTATGTTCTTCTTCTTTGATTCAGTTCAAGTTGTCTTTACAATATGCACAGCAGGTGACTAAGTTTTCTTCTCTTTATAAGAATTGCAATAGAACAGAAAGCATTGATAAAATACTGTTGATAAGAATTATAATACATGTCATAGTACCTTAAAAAAAAACCCTCATCAGGTTTCACAGTTGTATTTTCATGTCTCCGTAGCTATTAATAAAGTGACAGGTATTATTTGAGAAGTATTTTCCACTTAGAGATTTGCTAAACCTACTGAACTATAAATTGCCAGAGTTTTGAAAGATGCCCAATGAATTATTTTATGTAAAGTTCACTTGTTTATAAATCAGTGCTCAGAACTGTACCTGGTATTTCATAACTCCAGTGCTTTATAGGATCATAGCATAACCATGGAGTTTCTCTCCAGAGACTTCTTTTCCTAGCTGAATTTTGAGGTTTGCTTTTATGCAGTTTTTCTTTGTTTCAAGGGTATTTCTGGTCTCACTAGCATTTTGAGTATTATTCTGTTGTACTGCTTGAATTTAGAACAAAAATTAAACTGTTGTCTGCAAATAAACTGCAAGTCCTCCAATCCTGTTTATTTACATTTTGTCATTTAAGTAAATACCAGGGCTTCGAATTTTGGAAAATTTTGGCATTTTGATCTTTTTACAGTTTTTCTAGAGACCAGCTGCTGTTCAGGGTAGCAAGATTCTTCCTACTGCTTGAAATGTGCATCAGCTTTTAATACTTGTACTCCTCAGTCCACATACAGAGTCTGAAGATTTTTAAACCCCTAGCTCTCATCCTTCTCTATTTCTTGTATATGCAATGCAGGATTTTCCCTCATGATTTAACTCCTGAGCTATGCATCCTTTCCAGCCCTTTAAAAAGGACTTGATGTTGATGAGTGAAATCTAAATTTCTGCTCTTGACATGAGTCTGAGACTCCTATCTCTAATTCTGGAAGCATAGTCCTGTAGAGGTCTCCTGAATACTGCTTTTACCTATGACACCTATGTTCTTTCTTATT
This sequence comes from Athene cunicularia, assembly GCF_003259725.1. Classification (NCBI taxonomy): domain Eukaryota; kingdom Metazoa; phylum Chordata; class Aves; order Strigiformes; family Strigidae; genus Athene; species Athene cunicularia. The sequence goes on along the minus strand of NW_020799121.1, from coordinate 4,375,190 downwards.
AAAAATAAATTACCAGATTAATTCTACTGTATACTAGGTATTAGGGGAATATATATACACACCTATATAATAAGATATTGTAAAGGAAGACTTATGACAAAAGACAGATTTAATTTGGCAAGCTTATTTGTCCATTTATTTCCAAAATGACCTTGACATTTGAAACTTTATTTGTAACGTTTGTGGTGTGTAATTAGGCGATATTGTGTCAGCTGGAGGTTTTTGCAGGTTTAAGAGGATTAAGTCTGTTCGGATCGGTGCACTTGGGTATCTTTATTCTTGAACCTGGTTTTAGGATACTTTTGTGCTTTTTCTTGGTCTTGCATTGGGGAGCATCATTAAGCTCAGGGGACTTTGGCCCCAGAACCTCTAAAATGCAAAGCTTTGTTAGAAGCTATAGAGCAGGGTGGGGACCCTGATGGGAGTTGGGAACCTCCAGCTGGAACTGTGGGACTTTGTCCCTCTGTCCCCTGAAGCTCAAGTAGTGCTGTGTTACATCCTGTTTTTGTAGACTTTAGAGGCTGATGCGGGGGAATTTCTAAACTATAACGGATGTCTGGTTTCTTAAACCTCTCTTAAATCTTCCTCCCACAAAGATTTGCTATTCAGGGAAGATTTGGGAGCCAGGGTAGGTGCAGCAAACAGCCTAAGGCCAGGACTAGCTGCTAAGCAGAGGCCAGAGCTGAAGAGTTGGCGCATTGCCTGCAGACAGGAGTTAATCCGATTGAATGAATAGGTATTGAGGGAAAAGTTATGATTGGAAGCCCGGACAGTCATGAACGAGATTGAGAGGGCAATGTGAATCACTGTGATTGCATTTTAATTTTTATATTCTCTGAACTAGCCAAGCTTTGGGGTGGCAGCAATTGGGGATACCAGGACAGGAGGTGCAAAGAGCTGAAGGGGAAGGAGAGATGCCGAGGGCGATGAGGGGTGGTTTGGGGTGAGGAAGGCTCAGTCTGGCAGTGTTAGAGGTGGACTAGGGAGCAGGGCAGGCAGGCAGGCCAGGGGTACGGGTTTTGCTGTGCAGCGTTCTTTGCCATGCACCTCTAAAAAGGTTCCTAGTTCAACATGTGTAGGGTTGCCACGCTCTCCACGCTTTCCCTACCCCTTCTGCTTTTTTTTTTTCCTCCTCTCTGAAATACTGATAGAACTGTGAATGTCCATGGCACTGTTTTCATACATTTTTTTCTTTTTATAAATGAATTGATTGTTGTTTGTATGGTTGTGTTTTTTGTTTGTTTTTTTTTTAATCTTCCACCCACCAGGAGGGCATTGAGGAGTGGAAAGTTGTGGTTTAACCAAACCAATTTCTTTTCTCCAGTTGGTTTAAGCTGTGTACTAAAGAGAATATTTGATTCCTTCTCATTATCTTAATTTGAGAATTTAAAAAAATTCCCTTTTTAAAAACTAACAACCACCACCCCAATTTTTGTAAGGACTGAAAACAGCAAAAAAATTTGATTTGCAGCATGCAGAAAATGTCGAGCAACTCTTCCATTTTCATTTCAGTCTGTTCTTGCTACAGCAGTTTTGGATGCGTGCTGCTGACATGTCTGTGTCTCCACACCCTCATTCTTCAGCAATTAAAACAGTCCTTAGTACAAATTCATTGCTATTATTTTTTTTAAAAAACTAGAAGGAAAAAGAATTATAAATACCAGCAGTTACTAGACGTTTTCACAAATGTGTGGGTGGGATAAGTATGCTTCTTAAAAAAGAAAATGTTTATGGAAATAGTCTATTTGGATATTTATGTATTTTTATCATCCTATTTTCAAAACCATAAAGCACTTTGTATTTTTAAAAAGTTAAGTTGCCAGCTATTGGATATAACTTACTTTAAGTTCTTTTTTTTTTTTTTTTGACTTGTAGATTATTTGAAAACTGTTTTTTTTTTTTTCCTGACATGATCATGAATAGCTTTAAGACTTCTTTTTTAAGGTTTGGGGATGGGGTGTTTAATTCCTTTGAGAGCTTTTATTCTGATGGAGGTTTGAAAGCGTACTAACAAAAGTTCTGCGGAAAACCTTGGAGCCTCTTAGCTGCTCTTGCTTTAATAATACTGCAGCATATGATAATAGGACATTGTTGCAAGAGCTTTTTCAAATTGGAGAAGCTTGTTTGTGTAATGTAGAAATTAGGTCTGAATGTACTAATATTACCTTTTCTTTTTCCAGTCCTTGCAACAATAGCTTTTGCTTTCCTTCTGCTCCCGATGTGCCAGTATTTAACACGGCCATGTTCACCTCAAAACAAGTAAGGACTTGAGAAATCTTATTCTCCTCTTCTTGTATGTTGTATTTATTTCTTCTAATGAGACTGCTTTAATAATTACAAGCATTAACCTCAGGGCTTCAGGGCTGATGTTTGTGCATATTTTTTGTGCCAACACCATGTTTCCACTTTGAAACTAGGAAGCACAATTTCTGCAAGTCATATGTGCGTGCCAGCTGGGGAAATGCAGTACTGTTGCAGGGGACTAGATTTCTCAACAGTGGTTTTTAAGAATTTTGGCTGAGATTTCAAGAGTTTGGGAGTTGGTATTGGATTTTAATGTTTGTTAACATTGGACTATGGATTTTAATTCTGGCTCTTTCAAAGACTGTAGTTACATTGGTGAAAATTGCAGATGTTAATGTCATGTTTTGAAACTAATTTTGTTTTATACCTTGTGACTAGAGTTCATGCTGCAAAAAGCACTATCTTGGATGGTACTAGGAAATAGCATTCATGGTAACAATTTCAAGAGGGGTGCCAAGATTTACAGGGTTTTTTCTGTCTCTGTAGTTCAGGCTTTATACACATTATTTGAATGTGAGAGAAGCTTTTATTTTGTTGCTGTTTTGGTACCTACTGTGGCAAAGGAACTTCCCTTCAGTTGTTCTTGGCATCTTTCATCAGCAGTTGAGCCTTGTTCCAACAGTGTCCATTTTCTGTTCTTTAAATGGAAACATAAAGTCTTCTAGCTGATGTTTATATGTTGTTCCTAGGATTTCCTTTGGCTGCTGTGGGCGTTTCACTGCTGCTGAGTTGCTCTCATTTTCTCTGTCTGTGATGCTTGTCCTTATCTGGGTCCTAACTGGCCACTGGCTCCTTATGGATGGTGAGTATGTGAATTAAGGGATTTTACTACTGGTTTGTGCCTGTTCTGACACATCCAGTCACCTGGTGATGATTGGTGAAAATTGCTAATATTAGTGGCTTGCTGAGTTGTAATACTGTGTGGTAGACTCCCTGAAAACAAATGCTGTCAGGAACATGTCAGGGTAGTGTTTGGGACACCTGTTTTTCTGGTTTGTAAAAGCTTCCAAGGAAGTGCCAGTACACTCATGAAAGATATTCTGCACCTGTGTGGTGTAGGGTGAATTGGCAGTTTTAGTTAAAGATGTGTGGAGACAGTGGTTGTTTATGAATCATAACTTGATCTTAACAATCTGGTTATTTTTTGCTGTGCATCTTGTTGTTCATTGGTTCAGATGATCAAATAATTTGTTGTGAGACAATTCACAGTAGCTGGTTGTCTTTGATCTCTTTGATGCTTGCCATAGATGGTGAGATGGGTGAAGCTGGCAGGCATCCAGCTGGCTTGAAGGTGTGATTTATTTTTTTTTCCCCCCTCCATGCTGGTTGAACTGAATTCACAGCTTAGTGTTCCAAAAAGGAGCTTTCCTCTTCCCCTTCTGCCTTCCAAATCTCTTGTGCTAGCTCTGGCACTCATTTAATCACATGGTAAACTGATTCAGCTCACTAGAATGGCAGCGTACTCTTTTTTTGCCAGGCTATTTTTCTGCTGCTTCAGTAAGATGAATTGGATTATTGTGCAGTCAGGTATGTGCTAAATTTGGCAAAAGGTAAGTGGCAGCATGATGGGATCTGAGAGGATGGTGTGGATATGATGGCAGAGGGATGAAGGGGGTAGCCTGGAGCAGGACCTCCACTTCTCAGCAGTGTCAGGCAGCTAAATTGGCTTAGGACACCTCACGAAATGGCACCCTGAGGTTGTGATTGCTTGAGGAAAAATAGCAGGGACAACATTATCTGCCCTTGAAATGGTTTGTTGCAATAGAAAACATACATCGCATCAGCTTTCCAGCTCCTAAATGAGGTAGTAGCAGCAGCAGAAAGTCCTTAGCCCTGAAGGCTCTTGTGGCACCTTGATTATTTCCTTTGTATATAGGTGTTGTTTCATTTGTGTTTTTTGCTGCATTTAAAAGTTCCACCTGTTGTGTCTTGGGGAATACCTTTTAAAGTACCCAGATACTAAAGGAAAAAATGCAGATGAAGTTTGTTTTATGCTAAGCAGAGTAGCCCACCATGAAATCAAGGGTGATTTTTTTGGTCTGCAGTAGCTACAAAGCTGAATGGAGTGTCAAGTGTGGATTTTGACAAAATCTGAAAAGATCTCTACACTGAGATATTGACAGAAGCATTTACTTAAAAATAGATATTTTTGTGAGTGCTTCACTCTGAAATAGTTGCCTTTGAGGTAATTAATCCACGGAACTACTGGTGCAGAGTGGTTTCTGGGTTTTATTTCTCTTGGTGGTTGTTTATGATTTACTGAATTCTGTTGATATTGTCTAGCTTTGGAGTATTTTATGTAGTTTATATTAAGGGAGCTTGAATTTACACAGGTAAGCCTCCTGTCATTTGTTCAGACCCAATTAAATCAGTATTTGTCAGTGACATTGAACAGGGAACAGCACTTAACTGGCCTTCGTCAGGGAAACAGACTGTATAGTTTTACACCTCATACTATACTGCTGCAAGTGGGATCACATCATCTCTGCTTTTACCCTTTGCTCCTCTGTAACCAAATACTTGAGACCCCAATTAATCTTGTTTGGAGGGAAACGTGGCCAATAAGTACTGCTGGGTAATATATGCAAGTGGAGCACTTGCTGCTCTTTAAGCCAGTGCCTGCCAGCTGCTGGGTGTGCTGTGATCTACCTCCTCCTCCCGCTTGAACGGGGATGATCTTCTGTTTCACTGTCGGCAGAAAATGAAACAGATGTTGTGAACGTGCTTCTGGGCTGGCGGCTGGAGGGAGAAGGCGTTTAACAGTACACCTCGATTTTTGTGTGCGTGGTTTGTTGGTGTGCAGGTGAGTCTCTCTTTGTGAGAGAGTATTTCTGCTTCAGAGCTGAGTGAAAGGGAGGGGAAGTACTTCATGGTAATTTCCAGTCCTTACAAAACCCCCGATTTGGAATATATTTCAGTGGAGATCTGCCATATATAGTTTGTCAACACCATTCATGAGCTTGGATATGGATGACTTTGTTTCTCATATGATTTCTGGATTTTTTTCATTGGAAAGGAAAGCTGGCTTCCCTTTAGAGAAGCCTGTTGGTGGTTTGACTGCACTTTGGCCTTTATTACTCGTACTTGTTCACAGGCATTCTTGCTTCTGTTTTTTAAATTTGCCAATATTTCTTAAAGCAGTTGCAAAACTGCATAATTACTAGCATGTGTATGTCACTGTCATCTAATGGACTTTTTTCTATCTTCTTTTCTACCCGGTATTTGCTTAGTTTGAAGAAGGTGTCTTGTGGTCTGCCTGCATTTGTTTCGGTGATAGAGAAATAGAGTGTGTGAACAATAGATAAATCTTTTTGCTGGTTAAAATATTTCCACTTCTAGTTAATTATAACCTGGAAATCCTCTCCTAAATATAGGCTTGCTTGAGCTATTATTAACAGTGGCTTTAGAGAAACCTCTTTGATTTAAGACAGACTGTTCCCTTGTATTTGCTCTTCTGCCAGAGGAAGTCTGTAACTGAAGGCTATATTGAATTACTGAATGCAGTTCTTTTTCTTGCTGCTTTGCTGTGTCAAATTCTTTAAACCTCAATAATTTGCTTACATTTTATAGCTAGTTACAGTTATGCAGCATGATTTAGGGTACATTTTTATCTGAGTAATCCTATTACTTCATTGAAACTGGCAGCCAGGGCACTTGGCGTTGTGCTAAGCTTGTCAGTTCTCAAAAGATAAGGTGGGTTTGGCAAAGTCATTGCTGGGACGCAGCCCCTGGGCACTGCAGGCAACCATGCTGGCAGGTGTTTGGTGGCGCTTTTTTCCCTTGAATCTGTATGGAAATGTTTCCTTAGTGTTTTGATGGAAGAACTCCACATCTTTCAGGTGAAATGCAAGCATAAAATAGTTTACAGTTGCGTAATTACAGCATGAGAATCTGAAGGGTAAATTGTAAATTTCAGCCTTAGTCGAGTTGTCGTGCTGGTGAGCATATTATATAATGAATCGATTTTCCCTGCAGTTTCACTTGGTCAAAATAGGATTATAACTTTTTACAAATTCTGTGTCACGTTAGACAAACACATTTTGCTTACAAATGTCTGCATACTTAAGTGTAAACTGGTCCCAGCAGGGCTCCATTATTCCTTCTAAATCTACTGATACCATAGATGAAACAATTTATTTTTAAAGCTTTTTTATTTTAAGGATCTCTTTAGGGATTTACTTGTAACCAGTTGAAATATATTAAATTGTCAGTGGAGTATCTTTCATAGCTAAGGCTAGGCTTAAAGAAACAGGAAATCACACGAATGTGAGGACTGGGAATTTTTTTTTTCTAGTGTAACATCTTTGTTTTCTACCATGACAAAATTCCCCTTGGAAGAGAACTAATATCTGAGCTGTGGTGTGTCATTCAGCTTGTTGAATCTGGCTGAAAACTCACCCTTGGGAGGAGGGCTAGAAAAAGACTTGCCCATATTTTTTTCCCCATTGGTAGGTAGGCTTTCACATAGATTTTTGTTATTGGGAAATCCCTGTATATCTAAACAATAATCTTTCATAGTTAGTGTTTAGGAAGTCTTACACAACCTTGTCCAGATTGGTTTCAGTGGGTTTTTGTCGTATCACATTCTAACATGTCACATAACCATGCTATTTCTGAATTAAGAGTCAAGGATTTTACTTATTTTACACATTTACAAGAAAACCTCCTAAAGGTGTAAAAGAAGAGTTTTATGTTTGGGGCACAAAGAATTCAGACTTGTTGCTTCTGTTTTGAACTGGGTAGCCAGTGTTTTATGCGGAGATGGAGTCTCTAGGACGCAAGACATGAAAACATTTCTCTGTGGCAGGTAGTGGAAGTTGGGTGGAATGGGCAGCTGTGCCTGCAGAGGGATTTCTGCCTCCATGGGGGCATGTTCACAGTTGGCAACTGAATGTATTTTGACTTTTTCTTAACTCTGGTAAGGAGAATGTCACTATCTGGAAATAATAGACAGTCATCTAGCGCATGCGGTGCTGCACAGGTGCAAACAGAGGCTGCTTTGGGGTGTTTTTTGTGGGGGAGGTATTGGCTTGGGTTTGGTTTTATTTTTTTGTTTTGCTATTTTTAATGAACTAATTATGTGCTTGCATTTTTGTAGCTCTGGCTATGGGCCTGTGTGTTGCAATGATAGCCTTTGTTCGGCTGCCCAGCCTGAAGGTTTCCTGCTTGCTACTCTCTGGGTTACTAATTTATGATGTCTTTTGGGTAAGTGTTTTGTTTGGTTTTGCTAAAACTGTTTTTATCCTTTGGATTTGTAATTGGCCTTGAGCCATTTTTTACACAAATTGTACTAGTATGAACTTGATGAAATCTGGCAAAGCCAGAAGATCAGCTTCATTGCTCCATTTCTGAGATGTTAAAGTCTGCAGCAGATACAGAATGATTTCCTCACTAATTAGTTGACAAAAGCAGAAACATGATTAGAATATTTCAATTTTGGCATATTATTTAAAAAAATTAATTGGACCTCAAATTTTGAAAGCCTGGCTGAAGATCAGAACAAGCATTTCCAAGTAAACACAAAGCCTTCTCCACGCTTGCACAGTATGCACATGCCAACTTCTTATTAGCAGTGAAATGTGCAAAACAGGAATGCAAACTGATTTATAGCCAGTAAGGCTGGCATAAATCTTACTGCATTTTTCCAAGAAACCTGACAGAATATATTTTGTAATACTGAAAGGATTTTGTTTTACCTTTGCATAACACTGAGCACTGATCCTGGGAAGCTCTTGCTGACAGCTCTGGCAGCCAGTCAGTTTCCCAGTGTGATGAGCTTGTTTGAAACAAGTATTGCATCATTCCGTTTATGAGTGAGCACTGCACTTACCTCTTCTCTGCTTTCAAGCTTTCTCACGTTTTCAGTATCCTGTTACCAGCCTTTGTAGCCCTGGACTACCTACTGTAGTCTGGGCAGATCCTTTGCCAAAGGATCTCAAGATATTGATCATTATCTTGATATCAGAAAGTATATTCCAGTTATTTCTGAGGATTAATAGTGTAAAAATCTTTATCTGAATTTTTGAAATACATTTTGCCTTTTGGCATCATATGTACAACATATACATATGGAAATTTTGGATAATATCCTTTCCTTTCTTGAATAAGCAAAGCAAAATACACGCAGCTTTGAGTTGCTATATAATTGCAGTTTGTAATTTCTTGTGATTTCCTTGCTCCATAGGTCTTTTTTTCTGCCTACATCTTTAACAGCAATGTTATGGTGAAGGTGGCCACACAACCAGCTGATAATCCCCTTGATGTTTTATCCCGGAAACTTCACCTTGGACCAAATGTGGGTAGAGATGTTCCCCGTCTGTCACTGCCTGGCAAACTTGTATTTCCAAGGTAAAATCAGAACTTCTTTTACTGATTATATGAGAAAAATTCTTACTCCCTGTACTCTGTAGTAGCACTAATTCTCTTGGAAAATACCAACTGAATTCCTTGTTTAATCACTCCCTCTTGGTGACAAAAAAGGTATGTAGTGAGTAGTGAGGATTGGATGCTTTGCATTTGCTGACTCACAGCACGCAGAAATGATCCTAATTAGGTTAAAAGGTGGCCTGTTCAGCGCAGGATGCACATATGTTGCAAGTGTGAGTTCTACAGTTTAATGACTGCTATTATAGGATTTTTGTCCTTTTGCTTAAAAGCAAAAGACCTGAGGTTTATTACAACATCAGAATAGTCTCGATTACTGCATAATTGCAGTAATTAGAAACTGATCTAAGCCAGGAGGGTTTACCGGGTAAGTGCTGTGTTGGAGGGAGATTATTCCACATCTCTTTTGCTGCTGGTGCTCCTTGATGTCTCCAATTTTTAACCAGATATGTGTAGGCCTGATCAGGCAGTGAGCTCCTTATGCAGTAGGTTATCTTGGCATATTTACTTTATCCTTGTTTCTTTAGATGTTGGGATGCTGAAACTGCAGAGTTTTGGAGTTGATTGTCTGCAATGATAAAACCAAAATTGTTCATTTTGTCATAATTTGGCTTTGTTTTCATGAAAAATATCTTGGATTTAAAATATTGGGCAATTTTAGTTCTTAATCTACTTAACAATTGGCTCTTTCTGGGAACCTGGCGAGACTAGTTTTCTGTGTCTTTTGTCTGAATGAGGCCAAAGATCCAAGAAGTCCATGAATTGACTTCCTGCCATGTATTAGAGGCAATCTGTTCACACAGGGATGAAGGTGCCCTGCCTATCAATGTTAATCAAACAGTTGGATAAAATGGTCAGCTGGCACCTCCCATCAACGCCTAGGGAAGAGATGATTGAAACAGTGAGTCGATGGATCTGTTTTATTGAGTGAGTTAAGAGCAAAAGCAGCTTAAACACTACTGGCAGAAATAAACTGCTTTGGAGCAACATGTCATTACTCTCAAAATGGATATGTTTAAAACTGAGCTGAGGTGGTGGTGAAATCACTGAGGGAAGAATCTTCAGTAGCCAGCATTTAGCTTCTATTCTATAAAAGTTTGTTGGTAGAAAGAAGGAATGTGCACAATGAAGCTCAAAACCAAAGTGGAGGAGTCTAGAGCTCGTCCCCTTGTATTCTGGGCATGAACCCAATTTCAGTTGCTCTCTAGTTCCACAGGCAGCCACTTCTCCATGCTGGGGATCGGCGATATTGTGATGCCAGGTCTTCTGCTCTGCTTTGTCCTGCGTTACGATAACTACAAAAAGCAAGCCAACAGCGATTCCTGTGGTGCCCCAGGGCCAGGGAACATCTCTGGCCGTATGCAGAAGGTCTCTTACTTTCACTGCACACTTATTGGATATTTTGTAGGTGAGTAATTAGTTTAATATGGATAGCTGCTTAGTGAGCAGAAGTGGGATTATTGTAGTAGGTTTAAAAGGTGATGAAAGCAAGTGTAAAGAGGCTTTGAGAGAATGCTTCGTTATGTTCTTTTTTTAATCCTCCTCTCTTTGGGTTTCACTGGTGTGGTCTAAGGAGAAAAATCCTCCTACAGTCTTCTCTTTAAGGTTTTTTTTTTGTTTGTATTTTATTTAGAAGATGAAAGAGATTATCAGTGTATTTTTGTTAGCAGCTTTTTGTACTTTGCTTTACTAGCATAGCAAGTGTTGTTTGTCATACCTGGGTTATGGGAAAAATATGGGAGTTTCTAGATGGACTGTGCTGGGCAAGAGTACAGTGAAGTCATTCATCCAGATAACTCCTGTGTTTTTTGTGTTCGACTGTTAATGCTTATGATCCTGAGACACTTCAGTACATACAGAAAATTGTAAATAGTCTCAACTGGAATGCTGTTTATAATTTATGGAGCCATCCATCTCCTCCCTAACATAAAATAGATTTTTCCGTAAGGTCAGGACATGTGTGTGCATATCCTGACCTCCTGCAGTCCTTCTGAGGATGAAAAGATCACTTCCTACCAACAGCCATTCTCTTCCCCCTCCTTGTCTTTTGCCCTCCATTCCCTTTCAGCAGATCTCCAGGAAAATCATTCCTGGTGTGTGCAACCCTTCCTCTTAGCCCCCTGTTTCTCAGGCGAGGGGCCTCAGACTGACAGTCTCAAGAGGTCCCGGCTCTGGAGCAGCACTTCAGTGTGGTGCATTCAACTTCCCTCCGCCTTTTGTTGCGTTTTGTTTGCGTTATTCTTAGCTTAGTCTTTGAGATTCAAAACTGGAGCAAGTGGCTCAACACAGCCTAATATTAAAATAGAATAATTTTTCACTGTTTTGTTTGTCTCACTCGTGTTCAGGGAAGGCAAAGCACAGATAAGTAACTTTTCCACAGCCTGTCTCTTAAAATGGTGAGGAAGGGAGCCACATGTGGATGAAATGATGAGAACATCCATATGCAACCTAAAGATATTTGAGTCCCTTTTTTCTTTTACAGGTCTATTAACTGCAACAGTAGCTTCTCGTATTCACCGGGCAGCCCAGCCTGCCCTACTCTATTTGGTACCATTTACTTTATTGCCGCTCCTCACCATGGCCTATTTAAAGGTAAGACAGGATTATGGTTCCGCACAGGAGGCTCTGGGGGTCAGCTGGAAGCAGGTTCAGTGTTCTTGCACTGGGCAGCAGCTCTCACGAGGAGAGAGCGTGTCCTTAACAGCCCTGGCCCAGAACTAAGGTATTGCTGCTCTTGGGCTGAATCTTCATTTTAGAGAGTGGAGTAACTGAGAGATGCAGTTCCTGAAATAGAAGATAATTTATGTACATAAAGTACCAGTAATTATAAACTAAATTCTGAAGTATTAAATGCTGTTTGAATTAAATAAGTATATTTGTCCTCACCCAGCTGATGGTGCAAGAATGTGTGCACAAAGGTCAAACAAGATTGGAGAGGCAGATCCTTGTTTACCTCTTTCCAGTCACCCGTTCTGAACAGAAATTTTAAAATGTAGCCTTTCCTGTTACGGGGGCTTTTGTTGAAACACACATCTAGCACTCTGCAGAGTGGAGCATAGGAAAGAGCAGAATTTTCCACCTGCATAAATGTTTTCTTCCCATCAGAAACACATTTTGGGTAGATCTACCACCAAAATAACATGTTCTGGCCTGACAGGGAAAGGATTTTTTTTTTTTTTTACTGTCTTTATTGTAATTTGCAGAACAAGTGAATAATACATTTGCTTGAAGACATGCTTGCAATTATAAATGCATTTTAAAATCTGAATTCTAAGTGGACTTTAAAGGTTCTGAGGGGATGGTCATTCTGCTGTTTCCCTGCCTAGGGGGATCTACGTCGCATGTGGTCTGAGCCTTTCCACTCCAAGTCCAGCAGCTCCCGTTTCCTGGAAGTATGATGGAACAGACAGAAAGTGACCTGAACTTCTGCCTTGGTCCTTTACACTTTAACTTGTGGCTTTGTCGTCTCCTAAAGCTGGACTGGCTGGTACTTGGGAAGGTACCAGTTGTGGGACTTGTATGAAAGGACTTCTTATTAAGAGGAGGAAAAGGAAAAAAAGCTAAGAACCTGGAGCTCCGCGTGACTCTATCTCCCTGCAGCTGTGGAATTGGGGACCCTTTGTGCAACTGCAGCCACTTTCCTCTTTTCCTCACTCGGATGAATTAGTACCAGACTATTATCTTTGTGAGAGAGGAAGAGACAGACTTGAAACTGAAAACGGCTTGAAGTCGTTCAAAAACTTGTGAACACTAAAAGAAAAAAACAGTTAAGAAACTGAAGCTTCTTCAGAGAACCCCTCGTGGACATTGGGACCAGTTTCCTGCTGGACTTCGGTTTTGAAATGAACTGAGACAGAAGGTCTTCTGTCACAATATTGGGTTTTTTTTGATTTATTAAATATTTCCTGTGGTGTGAGGTTACTTATTAAATCCACAGACATTGAGTGACTTCTTGCAGTATACATATAAAAATTTGTTGTAACAAGTTACATTTCCACCCAGATGTCATGTTGCAGTGAAAAAGGGCACGATTTTTATACATATATATATACACACATATAGATATATATATGAATAAATAAAAAGGAAAACCTGCTAAGATCATGCTATGTAGCAGACAGGGGCTTGCTGTAATTTTTAGCATGTAGAGCAGTTTACTATGGCTTTCTTGTATATGGATCTACAATGAGCAGCTGTTTTTTTTCCCCCCTCCTACAACTGAACCTGCAGTTTAAAAACAAGTGTAGTATTTGTACCGATTGTACTTACGGACTTTAGGGGATATTTGATTTTGATCAATGTAGCAAACTAGGGAAGAAAAAATTTCCAACCCAACCCTGTTCGTTTGAGGGGGGAGGGGGTGGGGGTGTCTTTTTTTTCTTTTTTCTTTTTTTTTTTCCTTTTTTTTAATTTTCTTTTTTTTACAGACAGCTCCCTTGCAGGTTTTTAGTAGTTCCTTCTTGACTCAGTGCATGTATTATAGCAGCAATTGTCTTTGTGCTTTCTGATCATAGTAATGTATCACTTGTAAATACATTTTTTCTATTTTCTATTTTTTTGTATTTTTTGCATTTTGTTTCATTAGTGTGCTGTATTTTTTCCATGCCCCTGCCCCTTAAAGAAAAAAAAAAAAAAAAAAAGGAAAAAAAGAAAAAGAAAACTGTCCTTTACTGTTGTTGTGACTGGTTGGAGTTTGTGTGTTGACTGCTTTGTACCTGTAGCCTGTTAAACTGTGGATTTTATTTTATTTTAAACCAGCGGTTCCAGTTCTGTTATTTTAGTGACTGAAAGGCTTCCCTGAGGTAACGAGAGCTTTTTTCCTTTAAAATATTCTGCCAAATTGGGTTTGGGGGACTCTCCAGAAAGCTTGTAGCTCTTGTGGTTTCATAGATGCTCATAACTGTTAGCTGACTGGGAGGAAAACAGGAATGTCTCAGGATGAATCTGACCGAGCAGGACCGTTAGCTTGGGGTACAGTTTTGCTGCAGCAGGTAAGGAGGCTTCGATGAAATGTCTGTTCCTTTCTGCTCTGTCAGATGGTACCAGAAGAGCATATTTAGCATGGTAGAAAATTTTTTGCAGCCAGGTATGTGTATGGTCGTTAATTATCGTCTTCCTCTGTTCGCAGGCAAGTCTGTGGGTGCTGACAGGCAGAAGGCCTGACGGCCTCCGGGCTGGCTCCTGCACATCCCTGAGAGGTGACACAACGCGTCTGAAGAAACAGTAAGAAGCAGCAGAGCCCTTCGGGGGGGTGGGGGGCTACAAGATTTAGCAAGTGTGGGAGGGCGGGTGTAGCAGAGGGGATGTTGTGACATTTTTTTTTTTTTTATCCCTAGTTCATCTTTCACTTTGTTGAAGAAATTTCCTCTAGTGTGTGCCTGCAACACTCATTGTCAGGTAACTGTCACTTTTTAATGAAGTAAATAGTTTTTAATTAAAAATCTGCTTGTACTGTTCATAGCAGGTGTTAGGTTCAGGACTTGCAGTCAGCTTGGGACAAAAGACATCAGTTTTCAGCTACACACCTCAGACTTAAGGTGAATAAAATATTAATGCGGATATTCAGAGAGAGAAAAAAAGACACTTTTTGGAGTTTTTCCTCCAGAGGTTCCAAGCAGTGGAACTGGATGTTTAGATCCAGTTTGCTACTGCTTTGTCTTCCCACCCCTTCCACCCGCCCGCTAGCAATGCACATCTTGGGTGCATTCAGCTTCTCGGGACTTACTTCCTCCTGCCTTTTGGAATTAAAATAAAATTTGGTCTTTTGCTGTTTTTCAGTGGTGTTTTTAGTCCCTGCCAGGAAAGCATGCCTCTGAGTTATTTTCTACGCTTAAAAAGCATTCTGGAAAAATTTCTAGAAGTGCTAATTGACAAATGCTTAGAACTAATTTAGCTTTCCAAAAAATCCTGGCCTTCCTCTTTAAGCTGTACTGCCCTGCTACACACTGTGACTTTCTGACTTGCACCAAGGTAAGAGACCGAGCTGTACCTGCAGCACTTTGTTCCTGAACCCACAGCGCTGAGCCGACTGCCCAGCTTCCCCGGCGACAGCACGAAAACTGGACTGGAAGGTGTTTGCTGCCCCTCTGCTGTACAACAGCAGCCACCACTGGCACGAAAAGGATTTTGGTGCCTTGCAGAGGTTAACTGGGGCACAACTGTTCTAAATACAAAGCTATTAACGTTTGCAGAGGGAAGAGCATTCTCCTGGGTTTTCCGAGTCAGTTAAAGCTGTAAAGCTTTGTCCCACAGTTCTCCCGTCCTGAGCAACCTCATGTTTGGGGGATCAGAGGCAGATTCCTACCTCGCTCCTCAGCTGCTGGGCGCTCTCTGCACGGACACACCTTTTGTCCTTGTTCCTTCCATCTGACTGACTATGCGTCTTCAGCTCGAGGATGGAACTGTGCAAGCTGCTTTGGGTTCTTTGGCTTTCTGGAGGCCGTGTAGGGCCCAGGCTTCCCTGTCCCTCCGGGGTCTGGTACAGCTGTGCAGGCCGCTTTGGTTTAACATTTTGTTGAAATCTGAAATAAACTACTTGACCCTGCAGTGAGACTACCAAACCACCTGCCCTTTCTCTTCCAGAGTTGTCAGGAAAAAAAATTTAGTAATTGTTTGACTATTATAAGCCTTGTAGGAAGGTAAAAGGATACTGGCAAAAGAGTGACAGACCCCAGAGCATGTTTATAGCACGGGACATGGACCAGAATGGTAACATGCAGACTCGGTAGCAGTTTTGAAGTCAATTTTCTGATGCATCTTTCGGAATAGTCAGCTTAGAAATTTTACTGTTTGTCATTTTGAAATTTCCCTAAGATCACACTTAATCTTACAAACAGTACGAGTTCAGAAATGGTGAAGTGTGTTAGGAACAGGAGATGGTTGCTCTGTGTTGGCCTGTTGGGACAAGCCGGGACGTGGCGGGCTCAGCCCGCCCACAGAGGCTCGGGAGCACACGGGGGCAGCCAGCACTGCAGTTTCCATCGGGTGAAGTTCAGAAACCTTTTGCTGAGATGAATGTTTCCTGTCCTGAGCGTGGGAGTAGGGTTTGTTCTGTGTGAGGAGGGGAAGTCACCGAGGCAATTGGGAAACACACCCTGACTGCTGGGTGGCTTCCCCAGCTTTGCATTGACCTCCCTGGGGAAGCAGAGGGAGGGTTCCCAATGATTTTTCTTTTTATACAAGTAGTGAGTGAGTAGAATTTGAAATTAATTTTTAGCTGAACAGTAGTAAATTGCATTTTCCAGGTTCCAACACTGTCATGCTTTCTTACCTCTATTCCATTTCTTCCAGTTATTCTTCATTATACTGTTATAGTACTTTGCTTTTTTACTTCAGGATGTCTTTCAAATCCGGTATTTTTCACACTTTCCAACATCCCCAGCCTAACCTGCACGTGTGGCTGTTGCCAGGTCTGTGTGTGTCATGAGGGCTCTCAACTTAGGCAAAACAAAATTTTAATTAAAATAATCTGTCCTATTTTATAGATAACACTGTCAGAAAAGACTGGTAGAGGAGACTATTTTGATGTGAAAGCAGTACTACAGCAATTTCAGCTGAGTGCTGTAAAACATTTTATACACTGCTTAAACTTGGAAGGCTGAGATGGCACTTTGGGGTTTTTTTTTTTTTGAAATGGTGTGAAGTTGAGCGGCGAGTCCCCACGGGCTGCGCGCCCCCGCGCCGAGGAAGGCAGATGCTCGGGGGGGGGAGCCAGGCTCCAGGCAGCTCCTTGGGCCTGAGGGGGTCGGGCCGAGAAGGACGTGTCTGGGGTCTGTGCTCCCCTGGAGGAGCAAAGTATTTCTCACCTGCCCATATTGAACTGTGACAGCCCAGAACACCTCGTCTCTTCCTTCCCTCTGTTGGGAACTCACATGAAAGGGACTGTGGGCTTTATCTGGGATATAAAATACATCAAATCTGAGGGGGGAAGTAACTCCTCATTACTGTAACTGTTTCCTAACAAAGGATTCTGGCTGGGCTCCCCCTGCTTCCTTCCCAGCAGCCTGCCCTCTGCCTCCTAACCAGTGTCACGTACACTTGGAGCACTCTGGGGCAAACCCCCAGAGCTCTTGAGAAGTGCAGCTGTGGCTTATCTCCTTCCCCACCTCCAATCTATGCGTGACCTATTTTCCTCATCTCGGTGCCCTGACTTTGCAGTGTTGGCTGAGTTTGTAAATTGATAAAACCCCCTGTAACTAGACCCTTTTCTCCCAGGGAAGCCTGGCCCTACCCATCCTGGCCAGGTTAGCGCTGTCTGGGGGCGGCTCTCGAAGAGCTCCCCGTTCAATGCTGCAAAACTTGTTTGTGTTTCGCACTTTCAGCAGTTCTTTTCTCTAACATCCCTGAGGAGCAGACACACGAACATTACAGCCAAAATTCTCTCTGCCAGCAGCAGCGAGGAGTAAGCTCTTAGTATCTTGCTCTGAGAAAAACCATCTCGCTCTTTGCTCTCGGAGCGGTGGGTCAGGCTTTGTGTGTAACCGTGCTGTTTACCCCAAAGCTGCTGTGCAGTGCTGGGTGACTGGTCCCTCTTGGGACCTGTGGCAGTGGGGAAAGTAGTGGAAAACTTTTGTTTGAAAGCCTTTGCACCCTTAAAGCATGTTTTTAGGTAAGGACAAAAGGGAACTCTGCTAATAGCACATCTGTAAGTTGTTCCTAGGCTCAGGAACCTGGCTGGCACGTTGTACCTAGACTGGTGGGTTCTGACCAGCTCCACCCTTTTTGTCATCTGATGATGTGCCCTGTAACTTGATCCAGACTATGGCAGCGGTTGGGTGCAGCGGTTGGCACCAAGTCAGCACTAGCAAGAAGCCTGTGACCGAGGCGGGCGGTGCGTGATCCAGGCTGCCCCCACGGCAGGCTCTGTCCGGTCAGAGGCGCAGCAGCAGCGCTCCCCCAAGAACAGCCGGTCCCTTGGTGCTGCCCCCGTATTCTCTGCGGAAGGTGCCCGGGATTTGGCACACCTGGTCCTGGTGCAGGTCCTGGTGCTCGCTGCCCGCAGAGCTGCTCTGCCCCTTAGGGCAGCCCTGGTGCCACAGAGGGGCAGCTGCACTCTGCGCCGGGGCAGAGAAGTTGTCATTTGGCGCAGGTAGGCAAGGGAGGAGCAGCTCTAGGAGAAGCAGCTAGATGGGGAGAGGGGAAACTGCCGCAGGCACAGCCTAAGTGTGACCGACTGACTGCTTGGGCCATGAGGGCTTCAGCTGGGGCTCAGCACAGGTCAGCAAAGACGAGCCCTGAACAATAACTGCATCCTGAAGTCCTCCCTTGCAGCCAGCAGCCCTACAGCTCCTCTTCTAGCTGGGTGACAGCAAGAAGTGTGAAATATTATCACTTCCTCCTACACAATCATAGAAATGAGCCTTCAGCAATGATCGGAGGTGAGAGGGGCTGGAATCAAGCTAGAAAAGTGTGTCTCGCTCCTAGAAACCCTCCATAATTTACAACACACTTAGCGAGCACGGTTTTCCAGTAGAAATGCTCTTGTTGCAGGCCGGGCCTGGTGCTGTTTCTGCTAATCCTTGGGTTTGCAAGAACAGCAAGAGAAATCAAGACTCGAAGACTTTGCCCCAGGACACAGTTGCCCTCTAGCGACCTGCAAGGGAATTATTTGTATTGTACCTCAAAGCCGTGTCTTAACTGGTGCCTGCAGGCCCTGCTGGTTTATGCTCCTGTCTCTGTCTTGTGACTGGAAGAAAATATTCTAAATTAATTCACATTTGTGTTAAAAAAAAAAAAAAAAAAGTTGTGAGGCCTGGTGGTCCTTTAAAATCAGGTTTTATTTGTCTTCTCTGCTCTCTTACGTGTAATAGAATCCTGCTGTGTTTCCACACCAATCTAAATAAAGGGCACCACAGGAAAATACCTCATGTACGCGTCCTTTAGACAAGGGGGCAGATCACACCTGCTCTAGTCTTAATCCTATCCTTAGAGCTCCTGAGTTTAGAGCTTTTCTGTTGGCTGTTGACTCTTCTAGAAGTTACTTTCTTGCCAAAGGTAACTGATTAATGATATGTGCTACTGCTAAAGCTTCCTGGCAAGGTTTTGTGTGTTGTATGTTCATTTCCTCGTTGTTGCCCAAAACACGTAGAGATTAAAGGCAGTTACTGCCACTTCATGCACGTTCCTGTTGGGTGGCTGTTGGTATAGTAAAAGCAGCTTTGGGAGCACTGGTTTTGGCTGTTGTTTGGTTTGTTGTTTTTTTTTTTAAATCAGTCTTGGGCATTGCAGCTTTTCTGTCCTTTGCTGTTACACCTACAGCTGTAAGTGGCTGAGGGTGCAGGCTGCTGGGCAGGAGCAGGGCTGCTCGCTGCCCTTAGTTTGCACAGCCAGCCCCTGCGGAGAGCCCTCTGCGCGGGCAGTTCCTGCGCCCTCCTGCCCAGCTCCTCTCCTGCTGGAAGGAAGTGAGGGAAAGAGCAGAGCTGCCCCAGGATCTCGGTCTGTGTCCAAGCAGGAGCTCACACACAGGAATTCACGGTCTGATCAGGAGAGGCAGCCTGGACCAAGGCAGAGGGATCACCCCTCTGTGCCTCCAGTGCTGGCACTGATCATCCCCTACCATGTAGTGACAGGTCTTTGCAGAACAGGCCAGGGCTGGGAAGTGCCCAAGGGGAGCTGCTGCCTTACTGAACAGCAAAGTGCTTTTGCTGCTACCAAGCCAAGCCAAGGCTCCAGTTCAGGAGAAGACCTACGCTCCCCTGCAAGGCCAGGCTGCCTCCTCCCTCCTGTACTCCCAGCTATCACTTACAAACCCAGACAGGGCCTTCCACGCACCATACTTTGTCCAGAGAAGAATCAGCACATTTTAACAAGAGGGTCAGTTACCCATTGGTGAGGAACACTTCAATCAGTAGCCTCATTCGAGAGCGCCTCAATCACTGTTGTTACAAGGCACTCTGGGGCAGTGTCATGCTCTAGTTGGCTGTTTCAGCTACGGTAGGCCTTCAGCAATTGACCTGCTATCACCAGTCTCTGGATCTCACTGGTCCCCTCATAGATTTCGGTGATACGAGCGTCACGGTAATGGCGCTCTGCTGGCATCTCTGTCACGTAGCCCATCCCGCCCAAGATCTGGATGGCCTGAAACAAAGGCAGGGGGTGAGAAGGGAAGCAGGGTCAAGGAATTTGTTTTCTACAGAACACAGCCACCTTAAAAGGAGCTAAGTCCACTACAAGCATAACCAGGGAACACATGGGGATGACTGCAGCCCCTTTGCAGTCAGAGGAACAAACAGGATTTGAGCTGGGCAAGAGCAATTGGGATGTCCCAGGCAGAGAATGAATCACTTCAGAGGGACCTGGTAGTGATCCCTGTTCAGCTAAGACACTTATTAAGGACAAGAGAAAATAAATGCAGACACCAGAGGTCCTGCTCCATTTGCTCACGATGTTGCAAATGTACCAGTCCCGAGTGGCGCACCCCTGTTCTCTCCCAGAACTTTGACAGGGCCCTGGGCAGCAGGAGGCACAAGAAGACTTATACAGCTGCTACAGGGCAGCATAAAGTCTCTACCCTCCCTGTCCAAGAAAAATGGCTGTGCTAAACAGCTTCAGCCATATGGGTCTGTTTATCTGTTTTGGTGGGGTTTTTTTAAAAAAAATCAATCTTGTAAATTCTGTCCCACCTTCCCCAAGCACTTGTGTGGCAACACAAACTCCCTTTCAGCGTGGTGTTATCAGAGAGATGGCAACTGAAGTAGTTACCTGATGAGCAATGGCCGTTGCAGCTTCTGATGCAGCCAGTTTGGCCATTGCTGCCTCCTTTGGGGAAAGAAAACATCACTGAGGGTGCAGCTGGCACAAGGAGCACCTCACTTCGAGGAGCAGGAACGCTCAGACCAGCTGTGCCAGCCTGAGCACTGGTGCCAGCTGAGCGCAGCCACCCCTCTCCCCTTGGCTAAACCCAGGACTGGGCTCAGCTGGCGCCTGAGGAGAGAGCAGCTGGGTGGGTGCTGGTGGGTTAAACGCCAGCAGCGCCGGGCGGGTGCCGAGCGCAGCGATGCTCTACACACCGTGTGGTTTTCTTGCCTCGAGCCCGTGCCCTGTGCCGTCGCCGCTAGGCAGGCGCAAGGCTGGCGGTACCTTTGTGAAGGGCCTCCCGTTGTCCTTCAGCATAGCCGCTCTCCAGGTCAGCAGGCGCGCGCCCTCCAAGGCCACAGCCATATCTGCTAGCTTGAACTGCAACGACAAACGCTGCCTTCGTCCTGGGCAGTGGCCTCTGCCTGCACGAGAACATGCAGCGGAAGCCTCCCACCCCCAAGGCCACTCTTGCTAGAAACAGAGCGCTTCTGGCCCCACACTCCGTTCTAAAGGTATCTGAAAAAAAGAGTATTACCCTGTTTATCCCAGAGAGGGTAAAGTGCACTGCGTGCCTGAAACCCTGGGTGAGAGCCTGCAGCAACATGCCACCAGCACCCACCGTGCCTGGAACCGCCCCGCCCGTACCTGCACTGCCTGGAGCTTTGTGATGGGCGACCCGAAGGCCATTCTCTTTTCAGCATAATCCACCGCACAGTCCAGAGCTGCCTGTGCTATTCCAAGTGCCTGTGAGGCAATACCAATCCTTCCGCCATCCAGAGTTTGCTGAGAAAGACACAAAATATATGTGATCAGTCAAGTCATTGCATTCCTGATCTTGCTGGGAAGCTGCTGTAGCCCGAGTATCCTCTGGTGAGAGTCCTCCTGGATGCAGCATATTCTGGTTAAGCAGGAAGACCGAGGTATGACATGCACTGGGCACCGCAGAGAGAGGCCAGGGGTACAAGAAGGAAAGCAGAGAGATTGCTACTTATTAACTGGGGAAAAAGAGGGGGTGCCAAATAAGGGAAGCACCACGCCAAGGAACTCTGGAAGGGGCTGAAAAGAACCCTCCAGCTAGGCCCCTGGCTCACTGTGCAGATCATTTTACTTTAACTAAAATACCAAAAGGAAATCTGAGTTTTATTCTTTGCCCTCATCATTAGTACACACTCTGAAGCATTTCTCAAAATGACTGAATTGAGTCAATAACCTGACTTACCTCAAACACCTGCCCATTGGGCTTTTTACTGCTTCCCTGCCTCCCTACACACAGGGAGAATTTACAGCACTGTGAGAAAAGGTTCTCGGTCCTGGGCTGAGCATCTTAAAGTGGCCAGTGGCTGGTGGGTTCTTTTTGTTTTGGACATAATGGAATGGGCTGTTCTACAGGGAGCTCAGCCTTTTTCAGAAAGTCAGGCCAACAAGCGGTGTTTTGCCCCTGCAGAGAGCAAGGAACACTTCCAAGGGGCAGCATGTCACTGCAGGGAACACGCTGTTCCGCAGCTGCCTGGCTCCTCCTCAGACATCACACACGTGCCCTAACTCAGGTTTCATCCACTGTTAGACACTAGGCAGAGGTTGTCCTGGGCCTCCAGGGCAGCTTTCCTCTCCCACAGTATTAGGGAAAATGTCATGTTTTCCCTTTATCTATGGGTACACACTGAAGGAAGAGGGTTGGGAAAGGAGAAAAATTAAAACACAGCACCCCTGCTGACACACCACCTCAGTGGCATCAGTGTTCCTTCATCGAGAACTGCCACACTGACTCTGCAATAAAAGTGCTGACAGGGATTTACAGTAAATTAGTGATGCATCAAGCTCTGTGAACGACTTCTCCCACACTGGCAAAAGAGGTCAACTGGTTAATGTTACACAGAACAGCTTCTACTAGTGGTTCTCACCAAAGTGATCCTAAGTCTGAAAATGGTTTTGAAAATTGTAACCTTGGGAACTACAGCTTTAGACCACCACAGCTGCACCCCGATCCATCTCTTACCATGGCGATTTTGAAGCCCATTCCCACCTGCCCCAGTAGGTTGGCCTTGGGTATCCGACAGTCCTCAAATATCAGGTTGGCAGTGGAAGAGGCTCGGATTCCCAGCTTGTCTTCTTTCTTCCCCAGTGACAGCCCAGCAGTTGGCATGGGAACCAGGAATGCGCTAATACCCTGCAACAAGACCCAAACTCAGGATGGGTGCCAACTTCCCACTTACCTGGCTGTAAACAGGCTTCCTCCAAACATTTTTCATAGAAGCCACATGTCTAAATAAGCAGGAGAAGGGAGGGGAGAGATGAGATAGAATAAAGCCAGTCACACATCAGCCCCTCCTCTGCTCAGTGCCTGCACCGCTCTAAATACAGTGTCCCCAGGGCCTTCTCAAAGTGCTTCTCTGCACAGCTCCTTTACTCCCGCCCCTTTTTCCTGATTGACCCACATGAACGCACCTTGTGCTTCAGGGATTTATCCGTAGTAGCAAACACCACAGCGGCCGAGGCGTCCCAGGCATTGGTGATCCAGGCCTTGGTGCCGTTCAGCACCCACTCGTCGCCATCCAGGTGTGCCACTGTGGATGCTGCACCCGCATCGCTGCCGTTTCCTGAGCAAGGCGCCAGCAAACACAACTCAGACGAATCAGTGGCAGCCCAGGGTGCAAACCCACCCCCTGCCCGCAGCCCCTGTCAGCTCACGGCACCTCTGGAGCTGCGGTAGGGTCAGCATTGTCCCTCCCAGCAGACCCGAAAAGGAAGGGGAAAGGCCCATGTGCCTAAGACATGTCCATCTGCAGAGCTCTGCTCACAGAGGGGATGAAGATTTTCAGCATGAACCATGGGGATGGCAGTTAATACCCTGGGCATCGAGACTTTGTGTACACAGAATTACTACAAACCACCTTTCTACAAACTCTTACGATTTCACAGAGCTAAAGTCCATCCTAAACCTGACTATGGAAAGAAGCTACCCTATGTTCTTTGCAACAGGAACAGTAACAGTCACATCACCTGGTTCACTAAGGGCAAAACACCCAATTTTCTCTCCAGTGGTGAAGGGAGCAATCCACTTGTGCTTCTGTTCTTCAGAGCCAAACTTGAGTATTGGTCCTAAATACAGAGACTTCAAGAATTGAGAGCTGAGTTAATGCCTCTTGAAGGTACAAGCAATCCAGGAACTCCCTAATGTCTGAGTGTTCTCCAACACACCAGAACCCACCTCAGGAACAGATCCCCTTTCTTCCCCACACCGATCATGCCCGACGCCAGCCTCAGCTCACGCCTGTCCCTCCCACATGACCTGAGACACTTACATTATTGACACTGACAATGACACCTGTGGATGCGCAGCCCCTGCTGATCTCCTCCAAGGCAATGGAATAGGCCAGGTAGTCGAGGCCTGCTCCTTTGTACTCCTCTGGCACGTCCATAGCCAGCAGCCCTAAGCCACCCATCTTCCTCACCTGCACGTAGGGAACGGAGAAGTAAGACCCTTTGCACCATCAGTGTCCCAGCAAATCCATGTGGATACATGATGGTAAAGACATAGAAGGGCTACACACAACTCCTGGTGAAATGGCAATCTGACTGGACAAGCTGACAGGTGTCCCCAGGTCCCGATGACTTCAGCAAGAGCTTGCACAGTCACTGAT
Organism: Athene cunicularia; assembly: GCF_003259725.1. Classification (NCBI taxonomy): domain Eukaryota; kingdom Metazoa; phylum Chordata; class Aves; order Strigiformes; family Strigidae; genus Athene; species Athene cunicularia. The sequence goes on along the minus strand of NW_020799121.1, from coordinate 4,351,065 downwards.
GCCTAAGACAAGGCTCTGGCTTATTTAAAGAGCCCTCTTCAGTACTGGGAAGGAGGGAGCCTTCTGAAGGTGAAATAGGGAGATGCAACCCCAGCAGCATTTCCTCAGCCTCCCACCAAAGCTCTTCCCCTTGCATATCTCCTGTCAGTAGGAAGCTCTCAATGGGAAATCTAAGCTGATAAAAATCATTAGAACTTTACCTTTGAGTCTGCTGAGCTTCAGCCTAGGACTGCACAAGGGAAGAATTTTACAGAATGAATAACTCACAGAATAGTTTACAAGAAAGTGATTTTTCATTCCCATTAAAGCCATGTCTTGCTTCCCAGAGAATTTAATTGTTGGCTACATTCCGAATTATTACACCCCAAGTTCCTCAGCTGGATCCCTGGCTTCTTCAGAGCACCGACTGTCTTACTCAAAGTCCCTTGTTAATGTTTGGCAACACACAAGAGAAAAAACAAACTTCCTCCATTTTTATATTTACGATGCCAAGCTTTTGGTGTTGCAGAAATATGCATGTTACCAGCCTCTGCTTGCTGAAGCAAACCAAGAGGAATCTTTAAACAAATATTTTTCCCTCCTGTATGGGCACCCAAAACACTAGTCCTTCACATCAAATCCAGAGGATGAACAAAAGACAGAAACTAGTTCTATGTATGTTGCTTTATCTTAATAAACAGTTTGCGTTTTGAATTTTCCCCTACCCATTCAGGGTATTCTCAGGTAAGAACAGTAAAGTATTTTCTTCCTTAGCATGAGTATGACTTTCCCAGCTATCCTCCTTGCTCCTTAATAGAAAGAGGGGTGTCTGACAAAACTCACCTGTCTCAGACTGTGCTTGCCTGGAATCTTTCAGGAGCTCAATATTTCATTGCAACAAAACAGGTAAGTTAGTCTGCTCAACACGGCACAGAATGTACTGCAGTGTCTGTACTGCTTTTCACAAGAGAAATCATAGGTTTGACTGGAATTTCAATTTCTTCACAGCCCCAGAGGATGACCAACATGTATCTCCTATGTCCTGATCACTTCACTGTTGGAAATGCACTGAGGTCATCTACACTTCCTCACTATAAACTGTTTTTATGGTTATGTGCAGTCTATAAAAGTATTTCATTGATTTTGTAAGTCAGCTGTATTACAGCCCCCAGGAAAGCCGGTAAGAGAACTGAAAATTCAATGGTACTAAGGCACAGACAGTACACAGAAATGCGAGTTCAAAATGTTCTGTAAGCATTACAACCTCCACACTCAAAGAACCTTGCCAGAAGCTGGTCTAAACTTCAATTTTCTACGAAGCCAGAGATCAGTGCACATTTTGCTTCAGGCCCAGGTGTTCCTGCCGCAGCAGCAGAGCGAAGCCAGGCTCTGAAGGAGCCAGTGCGCCCCTGGGGTGCCCACCGCCGGCGGGAGCAGCACGCACCTGCTCGGCCGGGAAGCGGTGCTCCTTATCCAGCTGAGCTGCGACAGGCATCAGCTCCTTCTCTGCGAAGTCCCGGCACGTCTGACGCAGCATCTGGTGGGTTTCTGGCAGTTCCACCGTCTGGTACACGGTGTGCAGCCGGCGGAGGCGCCCGAAGGCCAGCGCTGAAAGGAAGGGGGGGAATTGAGGGCCCGGCCCCAGACGGGGCTCGAACAAACCGGTGTGGCGTTCCCCCAGGTACACTTTGCCCACGACAACGGTGCCGCGGGATGCAGGATGCGGGACCGCAGCCGGGGCAGAGCGGGCCGGGAGCTC
>NW_020799121.1:4342572-4349277 GCF_003259725.1 Athene cunicularia | reverse complement strand
GCACGGGGGGGCCGCCGGCACCGTGCTGGGACCCAGAGACCGAAGGGGCACGGCCAGCACGGCGGCCACGGCCCTGTGCCCGAAGGGGACGGCGGGGAGGAGGGCAACGCGCCAGCGGCCCAAAGGCCACGCTGTGAGACAAACAAATACGTGTCCGGTAACAGCACGGAGATCCAGGCAGACGGAGATGGTGTTTGCTGGTGTTCGTTTTTCCCTCTGCTGAGGGAGAGGTGGTGACCCCGCCAGGAAGCCGTCCCTGTGCCTTGTCCTCATCGGGGAGAGTCCGAGGGTTACACCCGACACCGGCCACGCTCTGGGGCAGCACAGGGCTCGGTACCTCCATGTGCAGGACAGCAGGGCAGAAGACAAACACTGGGAAACAGCTGAGGAGGATGTAACAAAACACAGAGCTGAGAAGTAGCTACCACGTTTGGACCTTACTGCTTCACCACCATGACATCCCTCATGCGTTTCTGACTTCAAAACGCTTGTTTTATTCTTCCGGAACTCTCAGACAAGTGGAACAAACATCCTCAAGCGCCAGAGGGGAGGCTGATGCTTCTCTGCAGCAAGAGACATTGAAAATCCTAAGGAAAACACACAAAGACACTTCCTACCAAAAATGGAGGAGAAGGACAGCAGTACCCAGTCCATACAAGACGAGACGACCTTCCTTCACAAGGTGCAATGTATTCCTCAGTAAATCATGAAAATGGCTGTCCAGGAAACCCACTTGTATGGATTCTAAGCACTCACCTCAAAAATGTGAAAAAGAGGTCCTGGTGCTAAGAGGACAAATACTGGTAAAATTTAGCATGAGTTTGTGGGTTTGGTCCCTTTTTTTTGTGAGAGCAGAACACAGTATGATGCCAACTCTTTTTCCAACTCAGCACATGACCTGAGAGAAGCTGTCTGCACAGATACCTTTTCCCTTCCTCAAACTTCAACCAACACTGAAAGCACCTCCCTTTCGTTCAGCACCTGGCTAGGACAGACCAGCCACCTGACAAGAATGAGATCCCACTGGAATTTCTTCCTAGCTCACTGGCATGAGTAGCTTTGACCCATCATTAAAGCATCAGAGCACACAATCCAGAAGGAAGATGCTTTGTTAAAACCATGTTTACCAGAGACATCGTCCCTGCCACAAAGAGAAGACCCTTTATAGAAAGCATCTAAAAGAAAAGGAACCTTAGAGAAGCAGCTGAAGTGGGGACAGGAGTTTGGAAATCCCTGACTTTTTGGATTACCATCCACTTATTCAGTGCTGGGTTGCCCTCTTGTAGGGACTTCTTTCTGCAGCATGCTTTTTGGGCAAAGACCTTCTAATTTGGCAAAGCAAATTCTGCAAGAAACTGAGGGGTGCTACTGCTGCCTGCAAGTCTTCTGGTTTTCCTCCAGTTTTCCTGTTCTTATTGCTGAATAGATGATACATTCTCCAATGGGAAAGCAACTGCTTCAATGTTTTTTTGTCATCACAACTGGCAGAGGTAATGACTAAAGACAGGAATCCACTTTCCTATCAGCATCAGATGCCTCATTTACATTTGGCAGAGCTGTCCGGCCGTCAGTTGCACTGTGCAAAGCAGCGGCTAGATGGCACCCACACCCCTGCAAATACTCCGACCGCGCAGAGCTGCACGGTGACTCCTACCAACAGCTCACACAAGTTGGTATTTGCCCGCACAGTAATTTCTGCTGCTCGCTCTGGCAACAGTCCATCTTCCTTTTAAGAACCTTTACACAGTGACATAGAAAACAGATGGGAATCATCACACTTATAAGAAAAGCAAGAAGTTGCTTCATGCAGAAAATGTGATAAAAGTAACATTTAAAGGCACCTGGATTTATATTACATACAAATTCAGCTCAGTATGCTAAAATTTCCTAGGGAGTAACTAGCAGGCTCTTTAGATTCTATTCTGAGCATCTCAGAACACTTCAGGATGAAAAACACACTTCCAGGCAGTTCTGCCTTGTCACAAGTAATATCCAGCAAATGTTTCTCACCTCACCGGCACGGCACGAGGCCTTCTGAAGACAATCACTGCAAGAGGCATCTCCAGCTCCACCTTACAAGCAGCTTTAACTGATTCTGAAGCAACAAGACTGCCTAAGTGCCTTTAGAGATGCTGGAGGGGACTGATGGTAGCAGAATTGTTCTTCATCTTTCAACCCGGCAGACCTTGCCCCTCCACATTCCCAAGACATTTGTTGTGGTTGCTCATGATTAATGCTCCACCCAGAACAGGTCATTTGTTGTGGTTTATCGTAATTAAATATCTTCCCAAGAGGTGGAGATTCTTTCATGGCTGCCACCCCACATACTCTCACTGCTTACCCTGATGCCAGCTGATCTTCTACGCCAAAGTTAATATCAGTAATCTGCAAGGTAAAGGCAGTGGTTTCCTATTGCTATATGCATTAAGAGGCTCCAGGCTGTGACGCCCACCCCACTTAATCCTGCTAAAACATAAGCTATGTTGAATCTTACTTAACACAATAGGTAACCAACTGTATCCACCAAGGAGTTAGATTTCAAGGAAGAAATGGAACTAACTAATACTAGCAAACATCTCTAGTCTAGACACAACATAGTCTCCATGTACAGGAGACACAACTGACCAGCACAGTGAGGGGACAGAAAAAACGCCAGTCTTGAGAGACAGTAAAATAGGCAGAAAAAGGTTTTGCTAGCTGAGATTTTGCACGGTCAGGTGTTGGGGCCCAGCATGGCTGCTGGGAAGACACGGGTCTCCTCTTCCCACTGCATGATGCTATTTCCTATTGCCAGATCCCAAACTGTGAAGTACATCTGCTGGTCTGGCAGTAACAACCTTGGCAGAAGAACTTCCTAAACCATAAACAAGCAGCTAAGTAGGCAAAGCAGTGATGGAAACTCAAACAATTAAAAAGAGACTCACATAAATTCTCACTTTTTAAGAATCCTGCTCTGTAACACTGAGTGATCTGACCCGGGAAGCTTTTAGCTACTAATTTATCAACTGAAACAAAGCAAATGAGATGGTAACACCACCATCTCTCCCTCCAGCACCTCTGACAGATCATTCAGGTTTAAAAGTATACAGAGATTGAAGCCTAGGAAGCTTGGCTTCCCACACATTTTTCAAGAGATTTTCCACTTTCTTCCTTTTTCCTCTAAGCCCCACTAGACTGACACCTCCCCTCCACCCCAGCTAGACTGACAATGTGCTGTTAATGTGAAAAGCAATATACTCTGTAGCAAGAGCCAAAATTCCTACACAAAGGGAAGCAGGAAAAATGATAAATATAGTATTAACTTCAGCTCTAAGGTTGACCCCTGAGCTCCACAATGCAACAATCTGCTCACAAGAGCTCAAGTAGAAATGCTATCAGACTGACTCGATGACCAACCTGGATAAAGTCCCTTTTTCCCCCTTATCTCTTATCTCTAGTGAAATCTCAGGTAAGACACAGACTAAACTGCTCTCATGAGCAGCTCAGGACCTGGAGGCAGAAGGAAGATTCCTGCACTGCTTAGAAGCTGAATTGGTCTCTTATTTTATCCTTCCCACTGGAGAACACTGGGATGCACCCTAAAAAGCAATGTCAGCCACGCTACAAACTAAACCACTGTGCCCTAAAGAGATGAACTACCAACTGAAGAAGAGATCTGCTCTTCAGGGATCACTGGCTACTTAAAAGGGTGAAATTTTCCTGCTAAGAAATAGCTTACCCAAACAACCTGACCTCTTGGAAGAGGGTGGTCACCCAACGGGTGAAACATCAGAAGCACTAAAGGTGCAACCTAACTATAAAGACTGTAACAGCAAGAATTTTCTAATAGTGCTTCTGATCCAGGACCTAACCATGGTACCAGAAGGTATCCAGAAACAGAGAATGAGAAGCAGGATACGCTGAGTGTCGGATAGAGAAGTGTTGCAAGGAGATTTCCTTTACTTTCACGAGCTGTCGTCTTTGCTTCATGTTTTCAGCCTCATGCAAGGAGAAAAGTTTTGGCAAGAAGCCTTGTTGCACGAGACAGCAACTCCCGTCCACTCCTGGACATTTGGAACGGTTAACAGCATCACAGCATCCAGTGGAAACAGAATGATTACTGTCCTCCATTGTAAGCATAGTCGGCCTTGTTGTGCATAATCAACTTGTTGTCCACAAAGTAAAAGCTGTCTGAGCGGGTCTCGTATGGATTTTCAACCATCAGACGGACTGTGAAAGAGAAAGCTCAATTACATTCAAAAGCCTGCCACACTCCACTGGACAGCACAAACTCAGAGTAAAAAAAGAACTCTGCCACTCTGCTGGATTTACCAGGCTGATGATCTGCCCTACGCAAGAGAAGCAAACTGCTCTGCTGAGCGCACTTCAAAAGTTCTGGCCTGTCCCCTCCTATTCTTCCTAATAACAGGACAAGTGTTATCAAAAGCAAAGGAGGATTGAGTAATCTCACACAGGATGACCTCAGAAACTGTTAGAGCCACCACTACAGCAGAGCAGTAATCATGTCTGTAAGCAGGGAGGTAGCAACCTGCAAACGAAAAAGCGGCGTCATCCCCCACACGCACACAGGCAGGGTACAAGCTCTGCGCCTCCTCCCCACACCTAGGCAGCCACAGAAGGGCCCATGTGCTCCTGCTCTGTCCACCCCCCTGAGGTCAAACATATCCTGTGCAATGTATATTTGCAGAGATCTTAGTAGGCTCAAAAACACACCTCTCAGAGAAGAGCCAGTTCTGTTCCAAAGCCGAAGGCTCAAGCCCTAACAAGCCCTCAAGTGCTGTAAACAGATGTGTGGCTACCAAGAGAACCCTTTTCCAGGGTTTTGTTATCTTCTGGGCTACAGTGCTAGGCATCAGGCACGTCAGCCCTGTGATTGATCCATTCTTGCAGCCTGTGACTTGACAACACAGGTTGCCTTCAGCTTTCGTTTTCAAAGGAGAATTTGCAGCACAAATCTGTAATTCAGTCAAGATTACACACAGCTTAAGCCAGGAACCTGTATCTATTTATTTTTGTCCCCCTCCATCCCAGTCACAACTTCTTTCACAAGGAGACAGAGGGACAAGAGGAGCATATGCACACACACAAACAAAACACAACTCAGTATGGGAAAGGAGATACTTACTAAGGTCTTCTGAGAGCTGAGGGAATTCATAAATGTGTTCACATGTGTTCCTGCTACTGGGGATGCAGAAACCAAAATCAAAGTCAAAGTTCTTCAGCAAGCGATCTCGGAAGTAATGTCTCTCAATCATTCGAAAGTTCGACACTGGCTTTTCTCCCACTGTGAATTCCACTCTGTATGCAAAAAGTAGGAGAAAACCAGCTAAGATGACATACCTCTCTTCCCATTGGGAAGGACAGAGCCTTGGACCCGAGGCTACACAAGAATCCAACAGGTCATTCCAGAGAGTGACATCTGTAGCGTAAGATGGGTTCTCGCTTGTCTTTGACTCAGTTTTGTTACAAACTGTCAGGGGACACTTTGTAAACATCTGATTCTCCCTTCTTTCTATGAACTCATACTCACGTTGCACCAACAGTCCGAAGACGGAGGAATGCTGGGGTGAACTGGTAACGAACAAAGCGGCCTGCACTAGCGTCCAGTTCACTGTTGTCATCTTCATCCTCATCATCTTGTTCTAGAAAACACAACAGCTCAAAGTTATTCTGCTAATAGTGTACACGTAAGGTAATACTGGCTAGCAGGTGTATCGGGACAAGCTGCCTATTACACAGGCACTGAACGTAAAGGTGTTTAATGACTGGTCTGAGACTTATACTGGCACTAAATAATAAAGATCTGCTGTGACGGTACAGCCTTGGTGGCTCTGGAGCTGAAACCACACAATCTAACAGGATATCCCCCCTCACAATTGCCAAAGCACACGAAAGACACTCGGTACCATAACCAACCAACAAGGGAAGATTTGCAGTTGATAGTACTCTCATCTCATAATAACCACTTCGTGGTTTTATGACAAGTTTCTCAGAGAGGTAAACTCACAGTTGCTGAGTTTACCTGGAATTTCAGAGGAATTTAGTCACCAGGACATATCAACGGTTATCTTTCTCCTTGGTTTGCATGGGTCCTGCACTGCAACTTCTCAGCTTCCCTGAAACGTTAGCATAACCTACCTGAAGCAGATGGCTTTGCAATTTCAAACAACACTGTTCCGGTTTCAAGGTCTCGGATCTTAAACCTGGTGAAGTCAATGTTGTAAATGTTGTCCTCGGGTTTGCATAAATAATCTAGAAAGAAAGAAAACATAGAGTACCCTTTCAAAAGATCTACCGAGCAATTACCCATTGAACTTTTTTTTTTCCCTCACTCCAGACTGTTAGGATACATACTGCAAGTTGTTTTGCAGAAGCTTTAGGAAAGCAGGACAAAATTGAGGCTAGGAGAAACAAAGGCACACTAGGTGCCAGAGAGCAGAGCAAGAAAGGGAACGAATCGGGACAGAAAAGCAGAGATCTGCAACCCAAGGGGGAAAAAAAAAACAAAACCAAACCAACCAAAACAAAACCAACAGAACAAACCCAAACCCGAAGCACACCTCAAACTTTCTGGAAGTTGTAACAAAGCTGCAGGCAGGAGCACACGGCGCTGCTGCGCAAGGCGCACACTCCTCAGCCGGTTCAAGGCCGGCGCACCGGCTGGCACCACTAACGCGGGGCGCCCGGGCTCCGCCGCTCCCTCCT
>NW_020799121.1:4329196-4342522 GCF_003259725.1 Athene cunicularia | reverse complement strand
ACCCACCGGGGCGGCCCCGGGCCCGGCGGCGACGCCTCCTCCGGGGGCTGCGCGCAGCGGGGCACGGAGGGGGGCGGAAGGTGGGAGTTACCTGAGGTAAAGAAACGCACCGAGCCGGCCCCGCCCGCGCTGCTCCCCCTCCCCGCAGCCCCCGGCACTGTGAGGCGCCACGCAGAAAGGCGGCAGTCACCCCCTCGCCGCGCGGCGGGAGCACCCGCGTCTCCCGGTAATCAAATCACGGTCTGATTACAGCAAGCGGGTGTCCCCCGGAGGGCCCTGGTCCTTTCAGGGGAGAGTGACAAGCACTCTTCAGCAGGGGGGTGCCATGGAGGGCACACCCCACTGCTGCCCTGGCCTGGGGACACCCCATCTGCTGTCCCCGGGGAGCTGGGACCCAGATCCAAGCAGGAACAGTGCATCCCACAGGAGCATCTCACTGAGGAAAGGATCTTCCCAAAAGAGGGGCTGCCCACCAGCCTGCCAGAGCCACTGAAGAGCTGCTAAGAATCACCTCCATCCCTTCAGGGAACTGGGGCAAGAACAAGAAACATCTGCATCCTCGTTTCAGACTCCAGCCAACATTCAACATGTTCAAGATGACTGGAAACAGATTTAGAACAGTGGTTAGTGACGTTCACTGCTGCTTGTAAGCAGCACGTGCCTGCTACTGCCAGCTGAATGCTATTTCAAACAAGCTTGCCCATGCCAGTGCTCTCAAATCCTCCTCGTTGCATCGGGTTTGGTCCCTCCATCCTGCGCCCCAGGAAGGACAGACCAAAGACCCAGGCTGACTGGAAGAGCAGCTGCTCTGCATGGGCCAGGGTCCCTTGTCCCCCGAGAGCAGGCACACAGAGAAGGAAAGTGTAACTTTCTGCTCCAGCTGCAGCCTTCTGACCACCTCTGATGCAGTTTCAAGCTGAAGTCGGGGCAGCTTGTAAAACCCCAAAGGTAGATTACATCTCTGGTGTTCCTGATCTGGGCAGGAAGCAACAAGGTCCACATCAGCACTTTTAAGAGGATGTTGTACTGTTCAACTTGCACTTAATCGCCTAGAACAACTGGCAAGAGAATACTGGAGCTACACCCAAGGCAGGCAGCGGCAGGGAGAGGCTCTGGGCTGCAGCAGTGGTGGGATGTTAAACTGCATCTCGGCGGCAGCCCGCAGTCCCCTCCGCAGTGCAGTCAGTCGCAGCCTCCCACACCGTGAGCCGTAAAGCACAGGGGGCTCCTCTGCCCCCACCACTAGAAAAGAGGGACCACCTCATCCAAGTGACAATATAATTTTGTTTATTTTCCTTTAACACACTGCTGGTTAAAACTGCCAGACAGTAGATTTCAGAACATTCCCTCAACCGAACATCCTGGGGAAATTAAAAAATAAAACCGCTACCATGTACCAAAAATAAAATAACCCACCCCCACACCCATCTTTTCCCCCAAACTAGTCCCTGCAAAGCCAATGCAATCAGAAATAGACATCTGTGCTTTTCACCCAGGGCTCAAGCTTGCTGCAAAATCAACTAAAAAAAATGTCACTGCAAGTTGTTATAACACAAAGCAATGGACAGTAAAATAAAAAAATCCTCCTTAAAAGCCCATTGTACTGGTGACAAGTACAGATGGAGATCTCTCCCCACACTGCTTTAGCCTTTACAGACAACCTAGACCTGCAGCTTCAAGTAGTTTGTGACACGTCGTTAATGCCAAGGGCACGGGTCACTTCCTCGCGTCCCAGCTTACACAGCCGGGCACTATGGAGCAGTGGGCTGACCTGCCAACGCTACAACCTGCTACGACAACGGGACCCAAACATCAACGCCACCTGCCCAGCATCTCGCAGGCCTGGCTACTGCTTCCTGGCACAGAGCACAAACCCTGCCTCTGCTCTCACAGTCTCTGGGGCTGCTTTACCAACCTGGCTGCTTCTCAAGCGGGAAAGCCCCAAATACATGAAGCCCTTGTAGAAACCACAAAATATTCAAGTCCCCACTTGCCAGCAAGTTTCCAGACGCTGCTCCACTGCAGTGCCCTAGCTGAGGAGTTGCTATAGTGTGACAGAACAGCCTGGTAGCCCAAGCAAACACATCCCCACTATGGGTGACTGGGAACAACCCCAGGGCAGAGACCCTGCGTTTCCTCCATTCACACTCTCCCCAGTTAAACGGATTCAAGCTGTACTTCACCCCTTGCCTTGAAAACGCCATCACACAAACTCTTTAGCAGAGACTTCTGGTGTCTGCAAAAGATTCACATTTTCTAATCAGCCAGTACTGTTTCTAGGAGGGAGGAAAGCACTTCTGTTTTGTTGATTTTTTTTTTTTTTTAAATAAAGCACTTTTTTGGGAAAAAAAAAAAAACTATCAATAGCCTGCAGTAGCATCCCACTGATCAGACTGGGGACAGTGCCACCACATCCCTCCCCCTCCCACATCTTCCCCCCAATCTCCAAAAATAGTATTTAATATACAGCAATAAACTCTGAGCAAGCCAGAGCCCCGGAAGACATGGACCTGCTTTCACCTCTCCCATCCAGCCCAGCACCATTTCAGTGCAGTTGCTACTATACTCCTGGGACAAATCCGTTTGGATCCAAGGTGAAACACACATGCCCCAGCCCCGCTGGGTAGGGCGTGAAGCAGGGGTGCAGCACAGGAGGCCTATTCGTGTAATCATGTTTCTGAGCCTTCACAACTCCAGCCTGGTGGTGTGTTTGTGCTGTTGAGAATACTTGTTGGAGCCTATTTGGGACTAGCCAGTGAAGACAGACTGGTGGAACCAGGCTGACATTAAAAAAAAGCATCCTTGAATTGTATTAGACTTTGGCATTTGTTGTGGAGATGCAGAAGCGTCAGTAGGTAAATTAGCTCAGTGCTGGCCCAGCTCCCATTTCCCTTGGATTCTCAGCAAGGATATTTCCCTCCCCACCAAGTAAGTGCAAGAAGCAGACTGATCTCTCCCACGTTCAAGCATCAAACAGAGCCTGAAACACTTGGTACTTTGCAGCTGCTCGGAACCTGTCTCACATCAAGGGCTGAAGCTGCTCTGCTGGTCCTCTCTCTCCTCCTGCTGTTTTCTGTCAAAGACAGGCCTGTTCATACCATACTTCCCATATCAAGACATTTCCCTGGCTGTTGCAATTCCATTTCAACTTAAAGGAAGGCCAAGGGATAAAGCACAGGTCTCTGCTCCCTGTTCAGACCCAAACAATGCAGGGCAAGCCTTCAGCAAGTGAGCTTGGGGGGCAGGACCCCTCAAGCCACACTGCACCCAGAAGCTGTGAGCACCACACGACAACCAGGACCCAGCCGTGACTGACTCAGCTCCGAACTGCAGACACGCAGGCACCAGACTGTCTGGAAGTTCTCCATCCTGCCTTCAGGAGATTTCTGGGGGGAAGACCAGACCTGAAGGAGCTCTTCCAGTTCTTCCATCCCCTACTAGTTTGTTTTTTTTTCCATTGACCTCAAGGGCTGGAACCAAAGATACTTGCTCACAGTTCTCTGCTTCAGCTGCGACCTCTGGAGCTGGCATCCAGGGACAGTGAGACAGTCCCCAGCTGATCACGAGGGCAGGGAATGTCTATCCCTTGGAGAAAAAGAAAAAACAACTCAGAAGCTCCTTAAAAAAAAAGAAGCTTCTTCAAATAGACTTTTATTCAAAGTCTGAGACAAAGGCACCAAAAAGAGAAGGGAATTAATTTGGCTTTCTGCTTACTGCCACCTGGGATACTCAAAAGGGTCAGAGCGCTGTTGTTTTAGTCACACACACAGAAGGGGAAAATGTCCTAGCTTAAAGGTACAAGAGGGGCTGATGAGGGGGTAATTAAAATAGGCTTTGGAACCACTACCCTGCGGCTGGATCCAGGCCCAAAACATGACCGAAGGTGTCACCTTCCCCTTTATTAAGTGAAAGCTTTATTAAAATTGCCTTACCTGCCTCCATCTACACAACTGCTCCACGAATCAAGCCAGGGTCTGTTCTGACCCAGCTCCCCACACTGCTGCACAGGGACTGTGCTTCATCTGCCTGCTGCTGGCAGGAGGCAACAAAGCACAAACAGGCCTGCCTCTAACTGGTCTCAGTTAAACGACGTCTTGGATATTCCCTCTAACACCTGTGCTGGAAAGCTACAGTCAACCCAAACTTTTTCTTTCCCTGGTCAGGACCAGGTACCTCATTATACCCATCTGGCTGGCCTGCAGATGCTAGCCAGAGACAGCAAGGGGAGCCAGCCTGAGCATACCATTCCCAGTGAAGTGCTGACTGGTTATCCCCCACCATCCTCCCATGTTCCTACATGCTTTGTTTGAAGGCTCCTTCCAAGGCAAACCTGTCAGGAGGGGATGGACCAACAAACAAGGAAAACTGCTCATAGCACCATAACAGGATCAGGAACTCCCCAACCATCCAGATGCCAGCTTTGTAGTCAAAGATGCATAAAACGAGAGCCAAAACAACTAAATTGAAGTCATGAAGGATGTACTATTTCTCTCTTATTCAAGTAAGAAAAATTAATTTGAACTGAGCAACTGGAACACAACAGATCACCCTCTGCACAGCTTTGCTTTAGGGCGGCTGATGGCACCAAATGGGTGCCCTGGTTGCCAGGAGAGGCAGGGATAAACTATCCTAGAAGACTTGTCTGACTTTTGCCCACCTAAATGCACGCCCCTTTTCTCATACTAGGCAAGGTGCAGAGATTACTGGGTGAGCCACAAGAAGCTGAGTGATTCCTTGCTTCAAGGATGCTCAAATAAAATGCAACCTAAAAGGCCTGGAGGAAAACAGCTCCTTACAGAGAAGCTTGCTGCTTTCAAGCCCAGGTTCTTTGCTTAACAAATCAGCGCAGTTCATGCTTCTCAAAACTGATAAAGATCTAAATGTCTCCTTGCTCCAGTTACAGCAATCCCCAAAACACAGGAGAATCTCTGCAGGCACTGTCACCAAACAAAACAGAGCTCATATTTTATAAGAGTTTTCTAAGTACTAGGATTTTAACAGCAGCTAGAAGATGAAGCATACAACTTCAAGCTTACCGCCTTCTCATCCTAAAGTTTGTTCTTAAGATCTGCTCTCTCTAAATCCTGTCTTCTTCAATGTGGCAGGGACCCTCTTGCTTCTCCCAAACTGGCTGTTACCACTTGTGCAACTGGAGAGAAGGGAATTGAGGTCCTACTACTTGCTTTTCAGCTCAGACACAGAACTAGGGTCAGGCCTATAGCAGCGATGTATGCAATCAGAAAGGCAAGGTTCGGTGCCACTGCTGCAGAGAGCAGAGCTTTGACACCTCCCCCAGCTCCAGTTCTGGAGCAAGTGAGCTGGCATCTCACATCACAGCTTGAGGGTTAGGAGGAAGCAAAGGATTCAGCTGCTGGGGCCCAGCAGACCAAAAAGGCTGCTCCTATGGTTTCCTTTCTGGAAACTAAGGAATTCTGCTGACCCTCCTCAGCTCAAAGAAAGGCTGAGCCACTGCAGGGGATCAAACTCCAGAACAACCACTAGGAAAACTCAGGCCCAGGAGGGAGGAGCAGCAAGGGAGGATACCACCCAGTGCCACTGCTCAGGGTAAAGAGAGAGCACTTCTGAGAACAGAGATAGCAGGAGGTAAAGTGTCTGTGAGCCCAGAGCTCACCAACATTGAAGCTGACCCACAAGGACCCAACCCTGCCTGGCACAGATCCTGCTCCAGCACACGTCTCCTGCCAGCCCGAAGTGCTCAATATGTCAGAGGCCAAGGCCACAGGAAGGCAGCTCCCTGGAGCCTGCAGCTCTGCTCAGCAGGCACAGCGAGGGCTTCTGCTCTGCTCAGCTTCTGTCAGGCAGACACAGGCTCTGCATGTGGAAACAGACACCTCTTGCAGAAATATCCCCGGGGGAAGCGGGTGACCTTGTCTCCAGTGTTCTGCTCACTTCCAGATCTCTGGAGGGCAACAAGCCACCTTGCTCTACAGTACTGAAATGCTGGACACCTGCCCCTTGACTACAGTGCCCTGATACACAAAAGGCCGAGCTAAGTGAAGCCGCTGACCAGCTGCACTGCACTTCCCAGTGCTGCAGGCAGGCCTGGTCCCTGCGACAGGCAACGAGAGCCCACAGGGAGCACCCGCAAGGTTGCTTCACTCTGTCCTACGGCACAGCCTGTTCACAGTCACCGGGCAGGGAGCTAACCGTTAGGAAGGTCAAGGAATTAGTCCAGAACCTCCTCTCTAGATCACCTGATTCTCAGCTTCTTCCAAAGGAGAGGTCACTTGCTAGAAAGGGCAAAACAAGGAACTGGGCTTAAAATGAAACCTTTGAAAAGAAAAGGATATTAAAGGAAATAAAAGCCATAATCAATACAGAAAACTAGTGCATCTGATCAGACGCTAACGTCAGCCTCTTGCAGGCTACAGCAGAATCCCTCTGCGACAGATCTAACATTACAATTGCCAAACTAGGAAAGTCTCTCCCAACTGGTGCAGCAAATCAGGCCAGATAAATCCCTCTGCTCCTGGCGCAGCTTGCAGTCTTAGCAGGGGAATGTCTCCACAGAGGCTGAGCAGCTAGCTGGAGTCTTGGTATCTTTGTGCAGGTGAGTACCATACATCCTGTTGCACACATCTGGGGAGATGCTGAGCCAGGCTCCGTCCTCCACAGTTGTTAGTCACCCAATGGCACCACAAAACTTCCACACTTCCGGACAAAACGTGTACCCAGGCCTGGTTTTAAGGGCTGCTTCCCTGCTAAGGAACCATATTCCACCCAGCAAAGGCAGAGATCTTGCAGCACATGACTTTCTCTCAGTGTCGGACGTGGCCCAGGACTGGTAGCATCAGCTTTCAACAGCCAGGACTCAGTTTACTCTTGGATGCTCCAGGGAGAATCAGAGGCTGCACATGGTGTGAAGGGGAAGGCGAGGGCCTCACTGCTTGCTGGCAGGGGGAAGGTAAGCTCCCTCTTACCTGGACCTGCTATTCATTCCAAATGAATTTTTTTTTTTTTTCCTTAAATTATGAACAATATGGAGAAATTGAAAGCAACCGTGTTTGGTCCAACTCCTTCCCTCCCAGCCCCTTGGCTGATGCTCTGTGGGGCTTGCTCTCACAATCGGCAGAGGCAGAAGAGGGTAGGAATGAAGACACCAAAGGCCACCAATATAGGAAACATAAGGCTGCTGTTGTCCGAGGCATAGGGGTTTGGTGTGCGTGGGCCTGACTGAACCCGGTTCTTATTTGCCTGTTTTTTAACACTGGAGCCATCATCATATTCATCTTCATCATCATCTTCCTCTTTTTTCTCCAGACCTGGGTGTGGCTGCAGCTTTGGAACATCTGTTGGAGAAGACAAAAGGTTGCAAGGAGGCAGAATGTAACCTGGGAAATGACCTGAGTCACTCCCTTCCCCTCTCCCTGATCCAGCATGAACACAGGCAACAGGGCACCCGACACCAACCAACACCACGGCCAGAGCACCCCACAGAATAGGAGCATCCTCCCTCAGCAAGGCTCACACCACTATTCTTTCCTCTGTGACGCAAGAGCATCTAAAGACCCAACTACAAAAAATCCAGCATCTACCTCATCTACACGTCACATAGAAGTTACAGCACAAAAGCACGCTTACAGCATACACAGATACCACAGCTGCTCAGTGAGATCTAGTCAGGAACAAGCACCTGCTGCCTGTGGGACCAGCAGATAGCGGTGCACACAGGAATAACCCTTTCCACAAATGGTCCTACCTCAGATCACTGCATCCCCTCAACCCCAGACCTATCAGAGCAGCGTGGCCCAACCCCACTCAGATCCACTCCTCTGAGCCTGGAGCCTGAACTGCAGAACCCACACACAGTGAGGTGCCACCTGCCCACAAGGTTACACACCAAATCTTCAGCAGCACTTGGCAATCCCTGACCAATAGTAAAGCAAATTGATGCTTTGGTCAGAGATGGGTCCTCAACCTCCCCAGTTCAGGAGTGAGAGAGGCTCCAACTGCAGCACAGACTTACAAAGAGGGTGATGAAAGAGCAAGGACTTGACTAACACTCCACTGCTATCCACAGGAACTGATACCTGGGAAAAAACACTGCCTTGTCCTCAAGCTGAGAAGGCAAAACAAAGCTCCAGGTAAGAAACACTTAACTACCAGCTAAAAGATCTCTGTAAATTCCTTGTCTGCAGGGCTGCTGCTAACATCCAAGGCCAGAGGGAATTTATCCGCAGCTATAAGCTAAGACTAACCAGACATGTTCCCTTCTCCTCTGCCCCACATGCAGGAAGTCCTGAACCATACATTTTCTTTTTTTCTTATTCCAAAAATGACACAGCTTTGTGCACTTGGAGAAGCAGGAGGACACTACACACCTATTTCACTCTGCAACTGCACTCTGTGGGAACTTGCTGTGAGAGAAACAGCTTTGCCAGAGGCGGGTCAGCAAGAGCTATGATCTCATGGTCTGAGAAGCAACAGGCTGCTGTCCAAGCAGGAAGAGCCTTCTGGCTCAACAACTGTGCTTACCTTCCACTGTTCCTTGCAGGATGTATAGGGCACAGATTTTTGGATTGTCATAGTAGCCCTACAGAAAGAAAAGAAAGAAGTCAGTGCTGCAGCTTTGAGGCAAGAAACTCTCCCCACCTACTACCACCTCCTCTTCCAGCATACAGCTGCATCACATGGCTGGGGAAGAAGGGGAAAAGGAAGATCAGAGCTCTGCCCAGAAAAGCTTATTACCTTTACAAACTCAATGTGGAGCTTCCCCGTGAACGTGGAAACCTCTCCCTGGACACTTAGTTTCCCCTTTTTGATACTCATGGGAATGATCTCATCGTGAGCTGTGCTGTGTCCAACTCTGTCAAAAATGTCCAAGTCCTTCACCACCACGTGGCCATTCAAGCGAACATCAAATACCTTCAGAGTGGAAGAGATGACAGTGTGTCAGAACAGATTCAGGCACGTGATGGTTGAAGGGTGAACAGAACAGGAAAGGTCTCTGCTCATTATACACCCAGGACCAGAAAGTACTGCAGCATGCACTGTCCCATCATGCATGCTCCACTCCCTTGGGAAGGATTCAGAGCCCAAAAGCAGCCAGGTAAAGATACTGAAGCTTTAACATTGCTTTCAAATACCCTGAAATCTGCTGCCTCCATTTAAAATAACCCCTGCATCTGCTGTTCAGAACTGAGGACAGCACAATTTTATTTTGGTTTATTCATACTTTTCTTTCAAAACCCTCCTTCAACCTACTGGCTGAGGACCTGTTCCTAGCACCCCAGGGTGGCTGTGACACCCCACACCCTAGGAAGTTAAACCATTTCTAACTGACAACCTGCAGCAGAGCAAAGAGGAACCAAGCTGGTGAAGGATATGGAGTTTGAAGGAGATAAAATGTTAAACTGCTAACCACATCTGTGAATTCAGAGTGAAAGTCCTCCTCAGGGCTGTAATGACTCAAACTTCACTCACCATCTGGGGAATCCCAGCAGAACCACATGAAGGAAGAGGAACCAAAGATGCCTCAGTCCTTCAGTTTAATCTGAGGCCGTTTTTTGCATCCATTCTGTAAGTCAGCCCCACCAGTTCTGTTCCCTGAAATACTTCTCTGGCAGGAAGGCAGCACAGTGCTTAAGATGAAGTCAGGGGAAAGCCAGACTAAAACACACACCACTTCTCTCCCAATTTATCACAGGGCTTTGAGTTCTTTGTGCTTCTGCTTCCACATCTTTACATAAGGAATTTCAAAAGTGGACAAGGACTGTTCTTCTCTAAAGAGCAATAGAGAGGGTTGAATTTAACACTGTGCTTTTGGGATCAGTTCAAACGAGTATCAAGTTTTATTACATTTGTAAAAATTGCTTTAAGTTAGTTATTTAACCCAGATCACTTCCCTGATTCAATCTGTGCAATACTTCCTCCAGCACAAGCATGCTGTCAGGTCAGGAACAAGTCTTCAGGGAAAAAACAAAACTACTTCTTCTCAAAGTCATAACAGCCTAAACAGATCGTAAACCTCTAGTGCCAGTTATGTTTAGTTGCATGTTTGAATACTCTGTAATGCAGTTTTCCAGGCCAACTGTGTATCTGAAATGTAGAAGAGAGCTCAAAGTTTCAGAGCCCATAAGAGCTCTAGAAACTGAAGTAACTATTAGTGCCTTATTTCATTCCTTCTCCAGCATGCAAAGCAGCAGAAGCAACTTGGACATGCACAGTCTTAGCCAGGAACTCAAATCAAAATGACAGGCAAGGAGCTGTTGCTTACCTTCTGTTGAGACTGGGCAAAATAGACCTCTGCAAACTTCAACACCAGCACATAGTCACCCTCCTCTTTGATGGGAACTTCATAGCCAAAGGTTTCCTCATTGTAACGCTCAGTCTGGTACAGAATCTGATCTTCCGCATTGGACCGCAAGATGGGCAGCTTCATACCGTAGTCAGAAGCTGGGTTTCAAGACCAAAACAGTGAGAGGAAGGGTTAGTTTCTAAGGCACGTGGAAGAGACACTTTATATACTCTTGAAGTGCTTACCTCCCTAAGTGGGGTTAGCATTTGTCAGACCTGTCTCCCCTCCTTGCTCTGACCAGGAGGCGGCACTACTGGAGCAGAAGCAGAAGTAGCCAAAGCCCTAGAACCCAGGTCTTGTAGAAAAACAGGTCTGGACCTGCTGCAGTTTAAGTAAGACACAGTAAACTCACTCATACCATTTCAGAAAGAAGAGTCTGTTTCACAAACAGGGCACAGGGCCAAAGGACTTGGCCATTGACTCCTGCTTCAAAGAGGAAAAACACCTAGAACATTTTTACAACATTTTCAAATTACAAACTCCGAGGACAAAACCCAAACAGTCAACATAGGACTGACTCAACTCATTCATTCAACAGATCTTAAGTTAGCAGCTGATGGCATCAGGTTTGAGAGACTATCCCTCCTCAGGTGAAAATCTGGGGAATGGCAGAAGGGTAAAAAGCATAAGATATCTTAGAAAACCCCTTCTCACCACAGCCACACAACACCTGCCAGCTTGAAGACAGGAAGAAGGAAGCAAGAAAGATTAACAGAAGGGTTTCAAGAGCACCAGCAGCTCCATCAGCTGCTGTTCTCACAGCCATGCAGCTGAACCGGGCACTGTCTGCAGACATCCCAACAGCCCCCTGAGAAGGGCCCAAACAACATTCCCAAATGGGACAGTAACTGAGAAAAATAACAGAAATCATAAAATTTGCCTCTTCTCAGTCATTACTTCACCACCTCTAGAGCAGCCCTCAAAAGACCTTAACCCAGCTTGCATTTCAATGTGTCAGGATTACTGTACAAATGCAAACTGATGCATGTCTTGAGAGCTCAGAATCAAGCAACCCCCCAGTGAAGCAAGGGCAGGAGGGAAGGCTGTGGATACCACCTGCCCACTGGCATTTCAGACAGGAGTTGATCCAGATGAAGTTCTCTGCTGACACTTACCACTTCCACCCACCCCCATTTCCATGGGAACAGACACTGCATTGGCCAAGACAAAGCAAGAACTACTAACCCGGCGCACGTTGCCAAAGATGGAGCCAATGCAAACGAGCAAGAGGAAATTAATGCCAGTTCTTAGTCTCCTGTTTCACACAGAGCTACACTCAGGCAATCTTCTCTTTACCACTCAAACCTGGGCGCAAAGGCTGAAGACTAATCACTAGAAATAGAGGGTGAAAAGTTTGACCTGTCCTACACAGATATTTCAGCTACATATTGCAGTGATAACAAACCAAGGACTCCACAGAAGTCAGCTCCTAATTAGAGAAAAGCCTCCATAGGAAGAAAGTCCTTTACTATCCAAGAAGGTAACTGGAGAGGACTACCTGTCACCTGCGTATCAGAGGTCTGTTGACACAGCTGTGGAAGCGAGCCTGATTTGACAGCCCACTGGGTGTGCTGAGGTAGCTCAGAGACAAGCAGTAGGCATTAAGCTGCAACTCAACTATGCTTGGCACCTGGCTATTCTGTAATTGCCATCAGCACATTTTGTCCCTTAGGGCACAGTGTCCGGACTGAGGCTTGAGGGGAAAAAAAAAAAAAGGGTTTAATTTGCCCAGAGGTAGTACAGCCCAGAAACGCTAGGCCTAGGTTGTTTCCTCCCAGTCAGCCACATACTTCTGCTGTAGCCATTACATGGTTATCAACACTGAGAGGAGCCCAGAGTAAACTCAACAATGGTGCAATAAAAAGCCACTGAGGGAAAAGCAGCTGAAAGCTCAAAGTCTCCTCTGCTGTGCCTGGCACCGCTGGCTGAAGCAGGATTATTGGAACTGCCTGTTGTTCAGAGGAGACACCACAGGCTTTCCCCAAAGGAAGAACATGCCATAGTATGCTTGAAAAAGACCCTTTTTTCTCTAGAACTCAAAAATAAATTGTTCAAGTCCACAGGTCTGTGAAGGGAAGCTGACCTACAGCAATCAGGGCACCTTGTGCAACTGGGACACCAACTTCCACAGGTGTGAAAAACTCCTAACAAACCATATTAATATTTAAATGTGACCTCCCCTGTACCCATTGTGCACAAACAGCTCTCCATTCGGGATGGCACTCACTCAGGGTAAGCAATGGCAGGCCTTGCTGTATAACACAGGATAATCCTCACCATCCTACAGGGAAACAGGGAAGGTTAGACTTAAAAGTCAACAAAAAGCTCATCTTTTCTGCACTCCAGCACTCACCTGTAACTGACAGCAGGAGCAGCTCAGCACAGTTCACTTTTCAATAAATTTCTGAATCAACTAAGTTTTTGTGCACCCATTATCAGAAACACGCAGAAGTCACACAACCAGAGTGATTTCAGGGGAAGCAGGAAAAGGTAATCCAAGTGCAATATTAGTTCTCCATCCTATCCTTAGTGGTAGATAGAAGGTTTTACAGATTCAGTAGTTAGAGCAGCTGCTCATATCCCTTCTGCTTCTACTTCTGCTTCTGCCCCTGTCCTGCTCTTGAACACCCTGCCAGGAGCAGTGGAGCAGAGCAGGCAGCTGCACCTCCCTCCCGCCCGGCCCCAGCGCGCAGGCTGCGCTCTCCTCCCTGCCGGGACCGGGCTGCTGGCGTAGCATCACCCCGCACCGCCAGCGGCTCAGCTGCGCAGAGCAGGCAAAGCATGTTCTCACTTTGCGGCGAGCGCTGCGGGCTGGGCTTCAAACTGGCAGATCGTGCTGTGGAAACTGGGGTCTTTCAGTGGAAAATGGAAAAAAAGGAGCCAGGCGGCTACATGCGGCCGGTTTGGCAGCCTGACCGCTCCCGTCACCTTTCCAGCCGAAATTCCACTCCAGCCCGCGAGGAGCGACTTCCCCTCCGGCATTACACCTGTCTCTTATACACCTTAAC
>NW_020799121.1:4303417-4329146 GCF_003259725.1 Athene cunicularia | reverse complement strand
GCGCTGCGACAGGACGGAGCGGAGCGGCCCCGGGACCGGCTCCCGCGGGAGAGGGGCCCTGCGGAACGGCCCGGGCACGGCCGCGGAAGCGGCCTGGAGCGGAGCTGGGGGAGCGGGAGCTCCGCTGCCGCCGGGGGCGGCCCCTCGTTACCTCCCGGTCGTTTGGTGTCCGCTGCACTCCGAACAGCAACTCCCGACAGCCGTTCTCTGCCTCAGGAAAACACGCTGGTTCCCCAGTTCGCCCCTGCCGTAGGCTGCGGGAAGAGGCAGGTACCGGCCCGCCCGGGAGGGAGCGAGACAGCTGGGTGGCGTGCAACCGCTTTGGACAACAATAGTCTGCTTGAAAAGTAAAACAGCCAATAAAAGAGGAAGGTGGGGGATCTAACCGTTACGTTGCCAGTGATCTTTCTGCCTGTGTTGCATTTTACAGCAGAAAGTATGATCCTGGAGTTTTTTTCTGGAGGACCTTGGCAAGGACTTGGGAGGGCTGGAGTGAGAAATCACAGATGGAGATGGGATCAAACTCACTCACTACACGGTGGGGGAGCAAATAACATAACGTTTGCCGCTGTGTTTGCCTTTCTGTATGATCTTGGCGTTCCTCAAAGCTTCAGACACCAGCTGAGCCTCATGTCCACGCTCCAGTTGCCAACCACATTAGTGGTGGCTGCTCCTAAGTCCCGATGACATTTTATTGAGTCTTCCACAAAGCATTTGCTTTTAGAAATAAAGATTTGGTGCTGCAGATTGAGAATTAAATGGGTTTGTTGCTTTTGTAATGCACGTATGAGGCCTCTTAACAGGACACAGCCTTGGAGAAGTGAACTCAGTTGAGGGGGGTGGTCAACCATCCACCTTCTGCTCCCTAACCTGCTCTGCCCAGGTTGGAGTGGGCCCCAGAGTGTGTTCCTGCTGCTGTCACATCAGCTCTTGATCTCATGGTATAATTGGGCCGGGGCAGACATGGTGCTGCTGAGCTCCCATACCAGAACGGCTGTCAGGAAGGGGTTTCTGAAACAGCAAAGTGGCTTAGGAAACTGCAGCCAAAAAACTAGTGTAAAACACACACTTTAGCACCTCTCCAGATTAAGCTACCTCATGCTGGTTGCTGGCAAATTGTCTCAGCATTACAGACCCCAGCCCTGGCAGCATCTGATCAAATCCAGACTAATCTCCTGTGTCCCTGCTGTGCTTGTGACCTGTTGGGTGTCCCTCAAGCTCGGTTAGCAAAGGAGTGCAAGCAGCCATGGCCAGAACAATGCTGTCCAGTTGGTGAGGTCAAGGGAGGCCTCATTAAAGCTCATTTGCACTTATTAGAGACAATCCTTCCTAATCTCAAAATTTCTCATTTTATATTGTGATGCACTTGGATTAAAAGCACAGCTTCAAAGCACCTAAACACTTTCTGTGTTATCAGGTTACTGCCATGAGCTGCAAAAGTGAAGTGGGAAAAGGGTCCCTGTGAACCATCAGCAGGCCAAGGAGATGGCTGAGGTTGAGATTACAAACAGCAACGTCTGTGGGTCTGAATCCTTATACTTCCAGTCCTGAGACCCACCAGAGCAGCAAAGGTCCCACCAAGCACCACACAGAGCCCCTTGCATGGCCCGGGTGGGCTGAGGCAGCTGGCCCCACGGGCCCCTGGGTCAGCAGGGCTTTTGCAGGTCTCACACACACAAAATGGCCTGTTGTGCCTCTCGGTGAGCTGGGGAGTGTGAGGCTCATGGTGGGACCTTTGCTGCCTCAGTGGGCACAGGGGCCGTGTAGTCAGTGACTGGGGCTTCATCACAAACCCAGCATCAAACTGCTCAGCCCAGATCAAATGTGCCCATGAGCAGGAATTCAGACATGAAGGGATTTACCAGCTAACATTTAGGTATGACCAAGACAGGTCCCTCAACTGAAGGGACCTCTTTGTTCCCAGATGTGTCCAAGGGCAGCTGGGAGCTAACCCAGCTCATCCCCCACCTTGGGAGTGTCACCAGGGGCTTCCATGGCTGTGCCAGGCCTGGGGTCCCTGCCAAGGGCTCCTAGGGCTCCTGCACATCTTGCAGTGAAATATCAGCAACTCTTCCTTGAAAAGAGAAGAGTTTCCTTGAAAAGGAAGAGCTTCTTCCTCAACAGAAGGGAAAACCCCTCTTTTTCCCCTCTGTTTGAGGACTCAGCCTTTTTAGAGGACAAGGCACTGAGCATTGCAATACCTCCTCTGCCTCCCCAGTCAGAGCATTTCCTAATAACTAGCCTGGATGATTATTTCCCAGGAATCAGCAGCCTATCACGAAACACGAGGGATTAACTGAGCAGCAGCAAAGTGAGGAGGGATAGTGGCTGGGTGCAGGAGGAGCACTCGCCCTGGCTCACAGTCTGCTCACAGACGCTGGCAGAGGATGGCGGATGTGCCGCGATGGCCTGTGTCCACCACATCCTACATTGCCGCCCCTGAATCGTTACTTGCGGTCACCAGCAACTTGATCCAGCTTGTGCCCCAGATGTCAAAGGCTCTGTATCCTGTTACTAATCCACTGAGCCATCAGTCCCTTGATGCAGGCTGGATTTACACCAGTAACCTACAAGTGAAAGGCTCAGGGTTGTCTTCTCAATCCCTTGATCTCTGTCTGTCCCCTGGCAGCTGTGCTAAAATGACTCTCCATCTTGAACCAGTCCTGCCTGGTCTACCTACAGCCCTGATCATTCACAGGCACTGTGGGGCACGTGTTTTGGGTATTAGCCATTTCCTGCAGGAAAAAGGGATTGAATTTGGGATGTCCAAAAAGAGCAATGGAGCTGTGTGGGTTAGAAGCCAAGCTCATGGCTAACGAGACATCTAAGAAGTCAATGTGAGCCAGCCCCACTGCCTGGGCCAGCTCCCAAACCACACAGTGCTACAGGGTTCAGGTGCCTGGAGGGGACCGGTCTGCCCTGCCATGTGGAGCTATTTGGAAGCCTCCCTTGTACCAGACTGGAGATGAGAGCAAAAGGCTTATGTCTGGAATGAGATTATCTAGATTGGAGCTTTAATCTCTGACTCTGTCTGCATAAGAAAATAGTAAAACTCCGTGGGATTATTTGGGGTTTGTTGTGCAAGTAAAACCAGGCTTGCAGCAAGAGCTTCTGATGGAAGTAAAAAACCCCCAAATCTCTGGAGACCTGCCCTATCTGACCTGTTCACTGTATCATGGTGAGACCTGGCAGAAAATAGCTATGGACGATTTAGCAGAGACACAGCTTTCCTCAGAAGTAGCTGTGGCTCCAGGACTGACTCTGCAGAGACAAAGTGCCCTGCAGCCACCCTTCCCCTAACACCCGCGTCCCTGCATTCCTTGGGAAGATGAACACAGCTCTGCCACGTACAAACACGGGGACCCGCCTAAGTGAAAACGGCAGTAGTTCGCAGGGAACATCCCCAGCCACCGTGATGCTGTGCTGTTGATCAGTGCAGCCTCTAGAAATGAGTTTACAATTAAAACCGTGTCCTGCCATCTGCTGCTGCAGACAAAAGAAGTGTCTGCTCAGTGCAGGACCCAGGAAGCAGCAGGCAGAGACAGCCACCACGCTTGCTGCCACTGACTGTCCCTCAGGCTTGTGCATGCTGATCATGGCACAAGGCATGTGCCCTGAGCCATCACCGGTCCCCACAGGCAGGCACAGTCACTCTTCTGGCAAGCAGCACAGCTGTCCTCTTGCTCTGTGTACACAAGCACGCTTCTTCCTCAACGGGCTCCACTGTAAGTGAAGCACATTTGTGTATTGACACTCCCTATGGCAGACACAAGCCTGCACAGGTCTCTCCCTCTACTGTATTATTCTAAGTACATATATAACTTACCAGGACTGTGGACTCTGTTCGGTTTATCACCCTCATCTCCTAAGCACAATACAGCTGCTGTACCAGTAAATATGGAGATCTCTAAATATCCATTTTCCAATCTCTTGGCTCACACCCACATCTCTAAGACTGCTCCAGATCCATAGATACAAACACATAGTTTGCATACGCCCACTTGCAAACAAACTCTTCTACTGCTGCACGCCCAGGTACCTATCTGCACTCCCTGCTTTTAAGTGTGCCCACACAAACCTTTCCCAGTGCACAGGCCTGTGCAAACACGAGTGCACACACATACAAATACAAGGAGAAACATAGTTTTTCCATTGCTGGGGTATCAGCCATCACTGCAGCTATAGCTGGTTGGCACAGCAACAGGAAAGCAGAAGAGAAAATCCTCCTTTGGGACACAGATTTGTGGACCCTGAGAATTTGAAAGGGAATCTAGGAAGTGAAAGATTTGAAGTGGAGGGAGCAGGAGGATATTGGTCTTTAACCCCCTAGTTGGAGTTAAGGGGGCAACTGAGAAGACGACAGCTCCCAGTCACACTGAGAAACACACAGGAATGATGATGCCCTTTGAAACCAAGCAGAAATTAGAAATTAGTCCTGGCAACTTGTGACTGAGCCTCTGCATAGAGAAAGGGGACAACTGTAGGTCTGGCAGAGGAAGGGAGCATGAGGTTGGGAGCATCCTGGGGAAAGAGGAAGGAGGATGAGCATCTGATGTGTCTGGAAGCAGCTGGTAGGGTCTGGAGGCTGCTGTTGTGGTCACTGCTGCAGACACACACATTTTTGAGAGCAGGGCACTGCCACACAAGGAGGTTCCCAGGCAATCCCCAGCACCCACCGTGTTACAGCTTAGCTCCTGCAGCATGGCCTCCACTGTGCACACACTCACAATTTTGCTTGAAATGGTCTGAAAAGGGGGAGTTGGCTATTGCTGCCTATCCCACTCCCACCCAGCTCCCCTCTGTGCCCTTTCTCCCATTGCTCCTTGCCTTGCAAGTGGGGGGGATGCAGGGGTGGGGACCCTCCACATTGCCCTCACCATGAGGCACCTCCCGGCCCCTTGGACACAGAGACAGCAGGAGGGAGGGCAGAGCCCTGCCACAGGCTTGGTGGCTGGCAGTGACTCCCCTTCCCGTGGCAAGGACTCGCCTCTGGACCCTGGTGCAGATGCCAGGGTGTGCATCTGCCGAAGCCCTTCTCCCTCAGCCCAGCCACCACCCCTCACAGGGACAGCCAGGCTCCACATCATTTCAGCGTGCATATTTATCGCTTTCCCCCTGCAAGACATGTATTTGATTTTACTCTTGGTAAACATAACCACAGGAGATGCAAATATGTGTCGGGGAAGCATAAATAACTCCACACAGATAGACACACACACAGACAGCAAACACAGACACAGTTCACCAAGGGAAACCAAGAAGTGCAGAGCACGCCCTGAGGCTGCCACCAGTCCCAATGGCTTTGCTCTCATCCACCAAGCCAAGAGGATTTCTCCTGCTCTTGCTTTGCAGCAGCTGGTGGGAGAATAAAGCTGGGGAGGAGGAGTCTAAAGTTGCAAATATCCCATGAAAGCATCATGGCAAGTCCTGGCTCTGCAGTTTCCTGCAATCATCTCCAAGGAATGGATCCAGTTGTAGGAAGTTGCAAGTCTTTCACAGTGTGAAAGGGTGGAGGGGCATGGGGACCACCATGAGGGAGGAGCAGCAGGTCATCTTGTAATGTCCCAATTGCAGCCAGCCGATAAACCTTCATGGGGGAACATCGGGGCTAGATGCTCCATCTAGGTCCTCTTCTGCCCTCTCTAAGGTGCTGAATCTTCTTTAGCTGAGAATAATCTTCAACGGGACATCATGCGAACAAACTCTGCAACCAACAAGAAAAGACAGCCCTGAAACAACAGGCATCCATGGTCCCCAACCCAGCTCTTGTTCCCTGGAGGTCGCATGCAGCCAGAGTGAAACTGAGAGTCCACACGCTGCCAGCAGGTCTGTACCGCTCCGTGACTGGCCCCGGACTGCTCACACAAAATGGGCTTTAATCCTTGCATTAGATATGGTGATATGATCCCAGCGTTTGGTCATTTCATTGCCTTGGACTCCTTCTCAGCCAGTGTACAGTCTCATTTGCACAAGCAACTCCTTGTGAGACACTATGACAAGTGCTGTCTCCCTTCACTGTAACTTCAGGGAACCTTAATTTATAGTCTTGGGAACACAGTATGATTTCTTAGGGAGCTTGTCACTTCACAGAGACACAAGTGTTGGAAAGCGCTAGTGTTTTGGTAGGTACCAGCATTTTTGTAGAGGAAAGTTTACTTTGATGGACTTCTTGTTTTCAAAGACACAGGTTAACTGTAAGGATACCCTGGATCTATTTCTTTACCACCCTGTAGCTTGTGAAGTCAATTACAATTGTTTAAATTGAGTGTAAATGCCACCAAATAAAAATGTGTTTTCATTTTGCACTTGAATTGCTGAGGAACTAATAACTCTGCAAAGAGGAGGGCAGTGGAAATTGCCCCCTTGACTTCTCCTTTTCCATTGATGGAGCTGTCCTTTGACAACTAAAGCCATAACTCACAGAGAAAATGATACTGGGATGGTATTTAATGTATTTTAGCTGTCTAATATAATTTAGCTGTGGGAAACAAGGAGAGCTAGTGTCGTGTAATCAGCCAGTGCATTAGAACAACTGCAGCTACCAGATGCTTTCTGGGGAGGCACTTCTAGTCTTTTAGCATTTTCAAAGCCCTCAGAAGCTTCATTAATCCTGAGGACTGAGATTCCTTGTCATGTCTCAGGAATGCTTCTGAGACAAAAAAATTTACATCAATTTTACTTTAATTCTGTAGTTCCAGTGCTTCATCCTTCCTGCAAAGGGACGTCTGGATTTGCACTAGGAAAACAAGCAGCCTGCCGTGCTCTTCCACCTTCCAGCTCTTGTGTCTGCTTAGCTGTCTGATATCAACTGCTTCCCTTGCCAGAAACCCTGAGCTCTATTAATATTGCTCCTGCCATGGCTAACGGCTAGGATAGTAGCCTAACCACTCTTATTTTTCCAAGTCCTTCTGGCATGAAAAGTGGAAGAAGAAATTAATTATCTCTAGGATTTCACATGATACCTCTAGATCAGATATCTGCAGTCCTAGTGAGCACATCTGGCACGTGACCATCTTCTGGCATAAAGGCACAGGAACAAATTCTCTATAAACCCAGATAACAAGGTGAGCCAGAGGAAATGGAAGGTGAAACACAATCTCCAAACCAGTCCAGCCTCCTCACAGCTCTTGCAATAGATTTAACAGAAAGGAAAATGCCCCATAAAAATAAGGCTGTCACAGCATGTGTGCACCAGAATCTGCTCTGTTCAGGGCATATCTCTTACCATGCTAGAGTTATGCAGACCCAACTGAAACTGAGATGCAGCAAGAGATGATACACAAATGCACATTTCAGATGAGGAATTTCCTGTGTGGGCCAATGCTCTCCATTTTCCTCAGCTGACTAGGAAAAAATATATTTGATTTTTTCTCCATACTTCAGATACCTGGGCCCTGAGCATGCAAATCTTCCCTTCAGCTTCCACCTCTGAGCTGAAATTCAGACTCATACCAGAGCAGATGGACAGGGAGAGTTCATCCCTTCTCACCTTCAAAATCAACACGTCCATCTCCATTCAGATCCACGTCCCGGATGATCTCTTCAATATCCCGATGGCCCACCTGCTGCCCTAGAAGCTTCTTCATGGCTTCTCGCAGCTCACTGGTGCTGATCTCCCCATCACCATTGGTGTCAAACTGCAAGTACATGAAGCATACCAGCAGAAGAAATACAGTTAATGGAAATGGATCTTGCTCTGGGTTGGATTTCGTATTGTCTTGCTCCTGAGTGCCCTATTCTTCCCGCATTCCTTTCATGTCCCCCCTTTTCCTCTTTTGGGTGCCTCTCAGATCCAGACTGTCTTTTCTCCTCACAAATCCCTTGTAACTGCTGTGTCTGCACCAGATTTCCTCTTCCTTGGCCCAAGGGTTCCCTTATCTTACTGACTTTCTCTGTTCCTCCCTTGTTTCATGTCTGGCTTGGCTCTTTCTCTGTCTTCCACTGTGCTGCTCTCTCCTCCTCTTCTCTTCCCCAGTGGGTCTTCTTTCTTTCCTGTCTCCTGTTGCTCACCTCTCTGGGGGGCACACGATAGGGAGCACTCACCTCTCTGAAGGCATCACGGAGCTCTTTTACACCAATCATGTCTGCAGTTTCTGCTAGCAGCTTTGGTCCCATCAGCTCAACAAAATCTTCAAAATCCACATGGCCACCCACTTGGGACAAGATGAAAGATCGTGTGTAAGAACTCCATACATTAGCCAACCCCGCACTCACTTTGCACTTCTGTGTGTCCCAGAGAGGGCTTGGTTCTCCAGGAAGCAAAGCACAGAAGGTGCAGGACAGTGGAAGGAAAAGCAGAGGTAATTTTACACGGTCTCTGTGTTTTCTGGATTGTGGGCTAGGCAAAATGAGCCCAAGCTATTCCAGCCTAGGCTGCTATGAACTGTCACATCCTTACGGCATCACGTACTAGGTATTAGAGGTTTGATCATTCTAGTGCTTACAGCAACCCTCCGCTGTGCCTGTGCCAAAGGGTACGGCAAGGGCACAGCATGATGTTCCTGCATGGCCTGGGCAGTGCCCTGCAGCAGTGATGCAGTCTTGCTCCATTAGCAGTGGCTGATGTATGTCCAACTGTTTATTCATCATATTAGTCTTTTTTCTTGTTTGTCCCCTATCTGAAAGCTGGTAGTAACACTCAAATTCCTAAGCACTTGTGTGCCAGGGTTATCAGCTGCTTTTCTGTGTGACTGGTTGTGTATGTCACAACTGTTTTCCTTCCCTTGACCAAGTAATTTCTCCTTTTTACATCATCTTGTGTCAGAAATAACATGCACTAAATATCCTTTTTCCCACCTGGCTGAGGCAGTAGCCTGCACTGCCACAGACAAGAGGTGACAAAAAAATGATGGTCAAGGACAAAGGGCACAAACACAGTTACAGTGAATCGGATGCGTTTATCACATTTTTCTGTGACTCCAGCAGATGCCCCTGTCTGTCACTGGCAGCACAGCTCGCTCACAGCCCATCCCCAGGCACACAGCAGATCCACAAACCACCGCAGAGTGAACAGCCCAGCCATCACCCATCTGACCAAAGCATCTCCATATTCTCAGGCTCCTTCTTCAGTCTGGTGCCATCTGACAACAGCTTCAATGCGACAACACCCACAACATGTGCACCGATGTCAAACTGTCCACATCAAGGGCAGTTTTGTACCTGACAGCATAAGCACCAAGGACAACCCTTCCACTCACTGTTCCCATACAGCACAGTCCACACAGTCCCTTTGATAAGCAAGAAACAAAGGCATCAACTTCTAGAGACCACAAACAGGAGAGTTGACAGAGAATGAAAATGAAAACCCAAAGAGGAGGCAGAAATCCAAAGGCAAAGAGACAGCAGGAGCCTGAGGGAGCCTAAGGCAACAATGCAGAGCACAGCAGCAACAGGGAGGTACAGCCAGGTGGGTATTACTCACAGTTCATGTTGATCTGCTGGGAGAGCTCTATTAGCTCCATCTCAGTAGGCATGTAGCCCATGGTTCGCATGCAGTTCCCCAGGTCCCTGCAGTTAATAAACCCATCCTTGTCTTTATCAAACTCCTTAAAGGCTTCTCTTAATTCTGTGGGAGTGGATCCAAAAAGAATATTGTCAGTGACAGCTTGAAATACCTTTTCCAAGAAACAGCACTTTATGAGGCCAGACTCCCTAAGATACTCCATATTTTCCCAGCAGATCTCCCTTCAGAGAGGTGATGACTGGAGCAATATTAAGCTCTTCTATAAGCAGCACTGCTGGCCCATTCCTTACAGGAAAGCTTGCTTGGACTACAAGTGTCACAAACTGATCATTGCTAAACTGCACTCCCTAAAGAAACTGAAACTACCAGGTTTTCTCGACTTTTACCCCTGCACTATATTAATATACAGCCCTCACAGCAGGGATTAGCAGGTAAAACAGCTCCCTGGAGCCATACCGTTATCATGCTCTACAACACTTTCTGTGGGAGCTGGGATGGACTGCAGTTCCCTGACAGCCAATATCCCATTACTTTACTTATCTCCCCACCCTGAAGAAGCTCAAATGGATGCAAATTCCTTCACAGTCAGCACTCTTGCAGCTTTACATATTATTTCTTTTGCTGGGGTTTCCAGGAATTATTCCAGTAATCATCTCCCTTGATTTGTCCCGACTTGTTTTTCCCATGGGGGCCAACCTGAAAGGTCCAGCCAGTAGGTTTTCACTGGGCAGGGAGAAAGGTGACACAGAAGGAGCGACAAATTTTACCTTCAATTTCTTCCGGACGCAGTTCTCTATCCTGCAAAAAGAGAACATACTATGTTAAAGCTATTTGCTTGCCACAAATGTAGTCTCAGAATAGCACATGTTGGTGCAAACAGTTCTGGGACAAGCCAGAAAGTGATAGAAGAAACAAGAAGGTGATGACATGTTTAATACCATCTACCTAGCAAAGCTTCCCAGCTCTCCTCCCCAATGGGAGGGGTGTTAGCCTGCACACTTTTCTGTGGAAGCCCCTCTCCCTCTCATCTGCTGGACAGTGGAATGACAGGTGCTCTCCCAAAACAGAACAGACCTGGGCCAGCACAGCAATATGTGTGGCCTGCCCACCTGATGGTACTAGGAGCACCTTCCTGAAGCCCCTACATCATTCCCCAGCACCAAGTCCTGGAGCAGACACTGTCCCTGCAGCAGTTATGATCTCCTCTGCAGCTCTGATTGTATCTCCTATGGCAGCTCCTGCTGACACAGCCAGATCAAAACAGCTGGAAGCAGTCCCTGTAACCAGCAGGTCTATACCATCATTACTTGGATCACTGCTTGACCCCCGTCCTTCTGGCAGGACAGCAACAGCCACAAGCTCTCTTACAGCCAACATCCCAGTGCCATCTCCTACAGTCAGTCCCCATAAAAAGGTAGAAACTCTCCCCTTCCCCCCAGCCTCAACTCCATATACAAGCATTTGGAAACCAGGCATGAAGGCAGACACACAACATATACATCATCAAGGTCATCTACAAACAAAACAGGACAAGGATTCACCATGTTCAGGAAACACTGCAACTTCAAACATCCAATCTGAATTTCTTGGAAGAGGGGGAGGATATAAAAGAGTATAGGAAAATTCCAACACTGCACCAGGAAGAAGAGATGAACATGGAAATGCACTGCTTTCTGGCTTAAATGCCCTTTCTAATTCCTCTCATGGCTCCCAGGAAAATCCAAAACATCTGAGAATTTAGAAACACAGAAATGTGATCTCTTTTGTCATCTCACTCTCTGCTTTTCCCTTCAACTGTGGGGAGTTTCTCTTGCTTTCCAGGTGTCCTCCAGCCTCATCACACGTCCCTGGAGATGGTGCCCTTGATCATTTTGAGAAGGATGATCCTTTGCTATTTAACCACAGGCTCCTCTGGAAGCTCTAATGGCAGCTGCTCAGAGTGCAAAGCAAACTAGGACACACACTGGTTTACGTCTGTGCAAAAGTGGGCTGTGCCAGAGAAATGACCAGTATGCCACTCATAACCTTCCCAGAGGCATCTCTGTGCTGGATGGAACTGTTGGAGCATGCTGGCTCTGCTGTTTCATCCTTCACAGACCTGGTATTTTCAAACATGTCATCCCATTTGTTCTGCTTTCATCACCACTAAGCAATAAAACAATTCAAACTCCTTAGACTGGATGCAGGAGGCATTATTGCCCTCCTGCCCTAGATAAAATAGCAGATGAAAACCACCCATGATCAGTACCAACACCTTGTGTACCTCATTCCAGAGTTCACAAATATTAACCCCTGGAGATAGTGCTGTGTGCCGACGGCCGGCTCGGCGCGGAAGCAGATGCAGGGGTATGATTACCACCGCCACGGTGCCAAGGGTGCCGTGACTCACCCGCGGTAACTGCTGTCTTGTGAGAGCGGCTGGGGTAGGACCCAGGCATTCCTCCAGCACAGTCGACACAAGACCATCCACCTCCTTGCTCACTGAAGACTACATTGCAACCAACATGACTGACGCATGTCAGACATGAGGGCTCCAGCACCGGCTCTAATTTTGCACACCAAGGCATTTGCGTTTGCAGGGCTCTGAGCATATCTTTGCACATGCAGATTCTACCATCAGAGCGCCACAGACTGTGAATGCAAAAGGAGGGGGAGGGTTTATGTCCCTCCAAAAATCTGACTCAAGCGATAACTAACATCATGAAGAGGTTTTCTGTTTTAAATTTGAAAGAAGATCCCCTAAAATGATAAAGGAGGAAAATTGCTTGCGAAGAAATGGGCTGAATCACTCTAAAGCTTTTTGAGAATATATGTAAAGAGGAATAAGACTGTTCAGAGAGTTTAGATCCTAGATATGAGCAGAGGTGACCCTCAGAGAGTCCATTATATGTAATGGTCTTACTCTCATTTATTTCTCTTCTATGCACAATAAATCCTGTTGGTCTAGAGAGACAGTAAAAGTAAAGCTGTTTATCAGATGCACTTATTCTACATCAGGGTAGTTATTTCTTAGGGTACTGTGAGTTTCCATGGCCTAAGCAGGATGTCCAGCTGTGACCCTTCCTCTAGGGAGCTGGACCTATATCCTATGACAGGTAGCTCTGTGCTTGCCATCAAGTGTGCTTTTGTGAGAATATTAGGCTTTGTGTTTTATAGAACAGGCACTAGGAATATGCTGAAGGTTAGGAAGAACAAAAGACCTTTGATCAATAATGACAAATAATGGCTCTTTTTTGGGTTGCTGGTTGAAGAAGAGGTTTCAGAAATAAAGATCTAGGTGTCTCCTACAGCTGTAGATCATCATATCAACACACAAGTAAGACAGATTTCTTACAGAGGCAAGAAAGCTCTGACTCTTGGGTAACTGCAGTGAGTTTTGTTACACCACAAGAATATGGAACACACTGGGTGAATATCTGACAATGCACATATTCACTCGTACATATCCATAAAAACTGTCTTAATCATATGCCTTTAAATTCATGTTATTGTAGGAATTGAATGTTTATGTGCAACAGTATGTTTTACTTATTGTAAAGATACAATACTGGGGTGCCTATTTATGGATATTTAACATGTCCAGGTGTATACATCTGAATTTACACACAAGCACATATTTTTATTGTTTGTATATAAGTGCATACACGAGATGCATATGAACACATAGTTACAAATAGGTGTGACTGAATGGCTAGATGTGGCTTTGCTGTTTGTCTCTGCATGTGTAGGGGCACTAGCATTTGGTAGTCTGGCACTATTTGCAAATATGAGGTCAGGCTGGTTTATTTGGCTGGGACTGCTGCAGTGTCAGGCTGGGTATGACAGTAGATAAGAGATTGCATTTGGGTATCTGTGAGGAGGCAGGTGCATGCTTGTATCTGCTGGTACCAGTGTGCTCACTGTGAGCTGACACGAACAGTATCAAATACAGGCATCTCTGTGGGACAGCTTGTTCCCAATACGGATGCCCTGATTTTCATTTAAGTGGCTATTTAGGCCTTAAACGCTAATCTGAGCCTCTGGGAACGAGATGTGGATGTCTTGCTGGAATAACAACTTTGAACACTGGACTCCTCCTGAGTCCATGTGATTATGTAAGTCCTGAAGTCCTAAGTCCTTCTCCTGAGTCCATATGATTATGCCTACTTGAGCGTAGGCTTGGATCTATCTTCCAAAGCTGCATTTTACAATCCTCCTTTCTTGATGCTTAGGCAAGGGGGTACCTCTGCACATCCTTCAGGTTAGACATCTGCCCGTGATTATATTTGCACTTGGAGCCAGAGCCGGGATGCTCGAGACCCAGGGCTGGGTGTTACAGAGCTCCAGGCAGAGAGAGCATGCGGGCAGCTCCCCCGGCTCGCGTCCACGTGGCTTTGTGCATGTCTCGCCCGGCTGGGTGTAACTTACGTACAGGCTGCCTGTTTTCTGCGAAGCCCTTCCTCAGGAAGATGCATGCTGGCCCCAGCAGGTTGTGCATGACGGCGCAGTTCTGGGCCAGCACCATGAGTGGACCCTGGTACTCGCAAGCCGACGGCCCCTCTTCGCTCGTCTGGACAGCCTTATAGCACGTCTTCTCCTCATGGCGGATCTTCCCAGCCAACCAGCAGCAAGCAAACAACACAACAGAGGATGTTACCTCCCCATCTCGCCCAGCCGTTCCTCTGAAGTTTTACTGAACCGCATCGCAGGGACATTATTGCTAGATTTCCTTCATCTGGTCCACACTGCGTCCCCCCCACTGGTCTATTAGGATTTGTACAGAAGCAGTAAGTCCAGGAGTTCACTTTCAAAAGCTGATAGAAGTACAACCAACCAGGAGAATCTCGCTTTGAAACGACATCAAACTCTCAGCACTGCTCATATCTATCCAGACACAGCCCAAAGGGCCACACTCCCACTACCAGCCCCAGAATTGACGATCCCTTGAATGAGCTGCAAAGGACAAACATACCCCAGCCTAACAGTACGTGTGCCAGCCTGTGCCCAGGGCAAAGCTGCTGGCAGAGCCGCATTGGCCAGGGCATCCCCAGATCAGTCAGAGCCTGCACAAAGACACTGCACTAGGCTCCACATTACATTTCAGCAACACAGCATCACACGCTTTATAATATTATTAGAAGGCCGTTTACAGCATCAGGTGGCTCTGCCAACTGCAGGCTTATACTCCCTATGCCACATCTAATTAGTTACATCCTCAGGGTCTCAGGCAGATACTGCACTGGCCTCTTGTAATCACTGACAGTCCCAAAGTGGAGATCAGGCACAGGCACAACATTTTTGTCTGTTTGCATTTGCACATTTTCCTAAGTGCACACGTCCTGCTAAGCTAGGGCTCCAGAACAGAATCCAGCACTGGATTTTATAAGGAGGCACTGCTTTCCTTTTATAGAAATGCATTTCCCTGGCTCTGCAAGAAAACTCTTATCCTGATATTCCCATGCAGCTATAAAAAGCCAGCACAACCCACAGGACCCTTGGTTTTATAGAATAAACATTAATCATACATCAGATTCCTCTTCAGGAATGATTCTACTTTTACAGCCGGTGTTCCCAGGGGTGATCAGAGAAGCTCTGTCAATTGTCATTGTCTCTATTAACCCTTTCCTTAAAGCTTGAGGTGCTCTTTCAGGCTAAAAGACCAGATACACACACACGACCCACTCACACTTGTCCAAGTCTATTGTATCTACTTGCTGTGTCTGCCATGTGCTATTGTATTGCACACATGGTTTGTAGTTCGCCTTTTTGTACACAGTCTTACACCAATCTGCTCATGTATAATGTCATGTGAATATCAAGCATCAAAACAAAAACTCAAAAAGGAAGCCATGGAGAAAAAAAAATAATGAAGTAGAAAAGCATTTTCTTTGCAGTAATGGATGATGAAAGAATCTGTCTCTGACACATAGGACACTTGTCCTTAAAAACCTGAAAGATGAGCATCTGTCCACAAATGACATACTACTAGCTCAGCTAAATGTCAAGGCATCTGTGTTGAACTGCACAGCTTCGTGATATCAGTGCAATGTATTTTCAAAATTATCAGCTTTGTTTCCTGACACATTTTTCAGTTTAATATACCAAACAATATGAATCGCTTAAAATAGCCCACATCAGTTCTGTGTTTAATTTCAGTGAAGCCACATGAAAGATTGAAGGCCCCACAGCCCCTAATCCTTGTTTGCTGACCCTTCCAGTCAATAGAGTTTATTACCAAGCCACAGAGCAGTACCACAGAACGGTCATCCCATTATTTTCCTGTGTGGATAGAGATTGCCAGTTTGATGAAACAGTTGTCAAGAGCCACCGAGGATCCTGACCAGACAACCCGCCACAGTGACAGGACAACAAGGTGCACGGCTTAGCAAGACCCCAGCAGGGGCTCCCTGCCCTGCTCTGCCACTGCAGGCAGGATTTACAGCATTTGATATTCCCACTGCCAGCAGCCTCCCCAGGTTTCTCCTGCAAGTGTCCCCACAAGCTCCCTCCACCACATTCCTCCTACATCCCAGCAGAGCTGGGAAGTGAACTGTGATATGGATATGGGGCAAAGCAACATCAATCACCTGTTACAGGGGAAACAGCAGCATGCACAACAAGGAAAATACAAGGACAGGACAGGGGAGCTCAGGCTTTCCCTGTCCCTTCCCCGAGCAAAGGACCACTACCCTTCCTGCCGAGTCCAGCCCGTGGTTGTGTCAGACCAGCAGACTGTGGAGATGGAAGAGACCAGGCTGATTTAGAGATGGCCCTAGGGATAATGAAGGGTGGCAAAGTGAGAGGCCTGGATGTCAAAGCTTTTTCTTTCTCCACAGCAGAAACACAACAGGATTCACTTCCTGCCTGCATGTCAGAGGGACTTTGCAGAGCGGCAAGCTCAGAGGGGCTTCTTCATCCCAACTGCAGTGCCTCTCAGAGGGAAAGGCAGGCAGGTTGGCTGCTGGGATCACTGGGAGGACACCAGGACAGTGGGAAAGTGAAGCTGCCAACAGCAGACATGAAGACAAAGCCTGAGCATTGTCACCTGAACAGGCATGGTACACCCATGTCAGCCAGTCCCAGACCAAGACAGCCGGTGCCAGGGACTGAGTCCCAAATTTCAAGTTGATGTCATGCATTCAAGAGGTCAGTCTGTCACCCAAAAGCAGCTTTCACACATGTTGTCTACAGTCCCTCCTCTTTACCATTTCAGCAAAATGAGTTTGCCCAAGGTAAAATCTGAGAAAAAAGACGGGGATCATAAAACAGCCAAGTGAAGTTGTGCAATGTTAAGACTGATCTGCAAAGTCTCCACTATAATCATGTGTGTTGTGATCAAAAGAATGGCAGAGCCCCAGGACCTGTCAGGATGAGTGCCTGAGGCCTTAACTCACGGCAAGCTGGAGCAACGTCTGAGCAATTCCATAATTCAGCTTTGCAACTTTCTCTCTTTAGTCCTGCCATCCCAGGCCTTCTAACTAGGCACAAAGTGAATTATTTGAAGCAGTGTTTAGGAATGAAAGCATAAATAACCTAAAAGACTGACGACACAGAGCTTATAAGGACTTGAATTCATTCCGATTCAAGCAGCCTGGCCACACATCAGACTTTAATTGCAATCGCCTTGATCATGTTGAGCACAGCTGCAGCCAACTCCTTTTATTGCAAGCTGGAGGCGACCTAAAAGCAACCAAGTTGTGTTTTCATACGTGCAACATTTGGGTGAACCTCAACTACTTTTGCCTCTCCCTGAAGGTCACCCTGACCTAGGGACTGGTTTCAACATGGCCTAACTGCTTGGTGATGAATTCCCTCCTCGTGTATCCCAGCTCCCCTGCAGCAGCCCTGTGCCATTACTAGCTTTGTTTACAGCAGTCGAGATAACAAGCAAACTGTGTTTCTGCACAGAAGAGGCAAACCTCTGGCCAGAAGAAACTCCTTGCTAGGGTGGTCCTCTGTCCAACAGCTCCCTCCCAGAGGAGTTTTCCCAGGTGGCAAGGTCTCCTGGGTGGAGCTTCCTGATGGCAGTGTCATTTCACTGCCAGCAAGGTCTCCACTGAGGTAGCTCCTCATTGCAATACGTGGGATGTTTAACATAACTTCTTCATTTACAAGGAGTGAATTGCACAGCTTTTTGCTGAGTTATTAGATTTGCAGCAATGCTAAGTGAGAAGCATGTGACCAACAGGTACAGTGCTGCAAGACCTTCCTCAGTCAAACAAGAAATATTTCTGGGGCGCTTCATTCCCCTTCCAGTCTAGTCCCTAACAGCAGAATCGTTCCTGAATCTGATTCGTCCTGGGTTCACTGTAAAGCCTCAGCACAGAGCAGACTGCAGGTTGAAGTCTAAGGGATACACATGGCAGCTCACAGATGAAGTCCAGCTGGGCCCAAGCATGTAGACACATGGGCCATGCTGATGTGCAACATGATGCACGAACATGCAGCCAGGGCCCAGTGTATCCACCCACAGACAGAGGCATGGACAAACAGATCACAGAGAAAAACATGCCTCTGTATCCAAACACATACCAACACAACTTGATGTGTCCATATGCAAGGACAGATACACATAAAAACACATGCATATCTACCTACAGACTTCTGTGAGGACATCCATGAGCAGTGTACGCACACAGAGTGCCATACAAGCAGGGATACGTGTGTAACACACACAAATTCCCCCCTATACACTCACAACAAACATGGCACACCTGCTCACGCACCTCAGGATGTGTACACAGACATAAAGAGCTAAGGACACACGCACAATTCAGATGGGCTCATTAGTTGTGCATATTTTTACACACCGACAGAAATATGTAGACACATGCCCATTCACATGTACACAAATAAATGTCCCTCCAGAAACAACACACATGACTAGACTCATGCAGATATGCCTCGACAGAAGCACATGCACACACACAAACTCACACATAACACAGACATTTGGATGCCCCTACGGATGTGTCCCAGCACACTGCGCACACTGACAAGCACAAATTTGCGCATACCCAGAGGACGGCTATACACACACACAGGGAGCAGGACACAAGCCTGCTCATGTGCATGCATATGCACACATTTATTTACACACGTTATGGCTCTCAGCATCCCGGGCTCTATCGGCTGCATTTCCATGAGCAGCTCTTACAAAAAAAAGTCTGATGAAGAGAGCTGAACCCTTCATACACATCTTTATGCATCTCCCACCTCCCATTCCCATCTGCCCAAGACGTCACCCATCCCAGGAAGCAGGGCTGGAAATGCACAGTGCACTTTGATTCAGGGAACATACCTTTTTTGAGAGGTTTCTCAGTGGAGACTTCACACAGTTGCCCATAATATGTTGAGTCTGCCTTTCCGGTGGACTTGGTTATAAAGGAACTGAAGCAATTGATCCCATTAAAGGTATTCCTTGGGAGCAAAGCAAGAAAGGCAGCACCAGGCAAATCCAAACAGCTACTGGCTGCCGGGGCTTCCCTCTTCAGGGAGCTTTTTCTCTCTCTGCCTCTCTCTCTCCGTGTTTTTACTTTATGTTCACTTTCTTGAAGAGATGAAGCAGGAAGGAGAGGGAGGGGAGAGAAACAGACAGAAAGAGAGGGAGAGAGAGAGAGAGTGAGAAGGGGAGAGAGAGGGAGGCGGATGTATAATCTACATCAGATTAATGTTCAAATCCCTCCCACCCCCCTCAATCTGCAGGCAAGATTGTTTCACTCATGGGAGAGGGCTGATTCAGGGAGAATTAAAACAGAGAGGCACTGCAAGAAGTGATTTCAGTGATGAGTTCAGTGAATCCAGCTAGTTTGGGTCCACACAGCCTCTGAATATCGCATCCCCACCCACCCCCCTTCTAACTCGTCTGGGTTTTTCAATCACCAGAGAGCTAGGCTGACCAGAAGGCAATCCACTTAGGGGCGTGGAGCAGAGTCCAGAGCTCGTTTTGAAGCAGAAATGGTCCATTTATCTGGGTGGGACCTGTTTCAGTTTATAAATACCAGCAGACCTAGAAGTCCCCTATTCTTTTCCTGACACGGTGGAAGCAAAGTGTGGAGGCAGTGGTTCAGGGATCCTACAATATTACAGCCCCAGGATAGTAATTTTTAACCACAAGGGAGAGACCTTGAGCCAGTCTTGTAGTAAAGTTTTTCCAGCTTTCTGCAAGTAGAAATCAACTGGTGGTTTACCTGCACAAGTCTGCCAAAGATGGGCTGACACCTGAATTCTAAATCTGAACAGCCCCAAGCTAGAAAATGTAAAGCAAAGAATATGGACATCAGATCCATCCATTCCACTTCCAAGCACCCAAGTCCTGGAATAAATAAGAAGCTCCTAAACCTAGAGCCAGCTAAAAATTCTGTTGTGGTAACGGAATAATCTCTGAAAGAAAAGGAGAGAGTTCCCAATACACTTTCCTCTGATCTCAGGCTGAGCATAAGAGCATTTAGTCTGAAAAGAGATTTGAATTGCATAAAAACCTCACCATCACACCCAGGCAACAGGATTTGAACAGGATGGTGCATGCACCCTTGGCTATGAAGCCACCACAGCTGCAGCTCCACAGTGATAAACCATGGCATGAAGAGCTACCTCCTTCAAGAACTGTGAAGACCAAGATGACACAGATCCTATACCCTCTCTATGCAGCAGGTTGGTTGGACACTCAGGTGTTCAGCTGAAAGATTTAACAACTTTATTTGCAAGTGTGGTTCCAAACAAAATGCTCTACAAAGACCTAACCCATGGGCTGAGTACTTGCACCACACGCTTTTTTGTGCAGGAGCCAAGGACTCACTCTCCTGGCAGCTCTGGGGCTGTGGGACAGAGAAGGATGAACTATCAGTGTCATAACAAAGGTGGGATTTCTCTGCTTCCACCCTGATGGTGCTGTGGCAGATTAAGTATGATTGTAAGGTGAATCAATAGTTTCTTTAGAGCTCAGAGGCTTCCTCCACCCAAGGAGATGAGTTTAGGAGTCCAACCGTGACAAGAGTCAACAGCTTCTCCAGTTCCAGTTGCAGCCAGAAGTGCACAGCCACATGGGATGGCATTTCTTGCTCTTCCTTCTACTAACCACTTCCCAAGAGCAAAGGCACTGGAACAACCTCCTATCAGATCCCCCCGATGCCTTCTTCACTGCATGTCCTGGGAAGGAGCTGCACAAATGTTCACAGGCCCTCCAAAGCAAGAAGCTGCTGTAGCAGATACTGGAAGACACCCCTTGTACCCAGGGTAGACTGAGAGGGACAGAAAGGATGGGAAGCTCTGGTCTGGAAGACCTTCATAGCAGAGCCCACCCCTGATGGGCTGGGAAGTGAAACTGTTCCTGAGCTGGGCATGTCTCCAGCTGTCACAGAGCAAAGACCCCTGATGCTGGGGAAAAACACAGTCACTCCTTGGTGGCTGTGCCAGCCCTGGGCCACGCAGCAGGACAATGCCCAAATTTCCAGCTCCTCTCAAGGCTGCCATCTTTAGCTCTATTTCCCTTTCTCCTCTTAAAGCAGCTAATGGGAGGCTGATCTACACTCGGCCAAAGTACTCGTCGTTAATAATGTCCTCTGTCAGCTGGAGCCATTCCCCAGGCTCCTTGTTTATTGACGAAGTGCTTGTCTCCCTTGAGCAGAAGCTGCCACACAGCGAGTGAGGCGCCTGGGCTCCTTTCCGAGACAAACGACTCCAATTCCAGAGCAGAGAGAAAATCACCTCCCTGCTGCTAATGAATCTCTCCCTGACAGGCAGCGTGGAGGCCAGGAACGCCCTGCAATTGAGAAGTGCCCGTCTCCTGCGTCCTCCCAGAGAGAGGGAGCGGAGCAAGGGAATCAGGCATCTCCTGCCAGGAGAATCCATCACAGCACCCAGACTGCCATGGGACAGCTTTGGAAGACAGCTGTTGAGCATGTCTTACAGAGCTCTAAACGCTTCTCAACAAAAGTTGAGCTGGTCACCCTCAAAATATGAGCTTGTACCAGAGCATTCAGAGCCAGCCACAATGGCATGCTGCCGCGTTTGCCTGCCCTCCTGCTTTTCTTCACTGCAGTTGCAGGCAGCTGTAGGAAACGTGCAGGGCAGAGGGAGAGGGCTGAGATCTGCTGTTAAGCATGGCAGGGAGTTCAAAATCCAGGAAGGGAAGAGGCGATGGGACCCCCACTTGCACCAGGTTTAGAGCACAGTCACAGTCCTTTGACTGTGCAAGACTCTGGCAGAGCTGCAAGGGGCCCAAAAGACACGATTGTAAACAATTTTCTTATCTCCTTATTACCCTGAATCTCTTAAGAGCAATTGGGCAGCACATCACAATCTAGCAGACAGATCCTGATGACCTCTGGGGAGGAAAATCACTCTCTACATTGGGATCTCATTCCCATCACCACCACGGGCAGCTTAGAGATAGGCAGGAAAGTGGAGTTGGCAGAAAGGTCATTAGAAGATTAGGTTAGAAGGAACATATTTTCTCCCTTCCTCCAACTAAGGCTGCTGTAAGAGAACAGGATGCTGAGAATAAGTGTGTCAAAAACATTTGTGTGTAGGTGCTGATCTGTGGGTATGCCTATATCTGGGGTAGTCAGTATGCGTGTGGGAGGGCTGCACATGCATGTATACTGGTTTTCCCA
Organism: Athene cunicularia; assembly: GCF_003259725.1. NCBI lineage: Eukaryota > Metazoa > Chordata > Aves > Strigiformes > Strigidae > Athene > Athene cunicularia. The sequence goes on along the minus strand of NW_020799121.1, from coordinate 4,307,090 downwards.
CACTGTTCTTTGTGGCAATCACACTGTTCTTTTAAGGTCTGGGGCTCTGTTGTAAACTTTCTAAAAATTGGCAGGAACTTCGTGAAATGTGAGTCTTGCCTGTGTGCCTGAATCCCTTTCTCTCCCCTGAGGTCCAAGGTGGAGAGCAGAGACCTCAGCGGATGCGGTCTGGCACAGGCCAAGGTCTCAGCTCTCCAGAAAGGAGTGTTTGGCACATTGACCAACCTGAGCACAGAGCAGGGAGGAGACTGGGTGACTTGGCATTGAACAGGGAATGATTTAGGTGGTTTAATATGGATTCTTTAAAAAGCATCAGTGCTATGTTTCAGGCTGGCACCTTTGGCAGAAATGCTCATTTCATAGGAAAATCTTGGATTCTGCCACAGTTAATCACTTGGTAGCTGCCAGAAACTTTATCCAGTGGCAGGAAATATCAACAGCCACAACAGAAAGAACAAAAGTCAATCCAAAATTTGGGATTGATTATCAGACTGTAGCTTCGCTTGGCAAAAATTTCCAGTGGAAGTATGGATTTGTACAGGGCAACTGTTCAGGTGCCAGGCCTCTTTCAGTGCACGGTCTTTCACTTGCTGGAACATTATATCAGATGGTTGTTCTCAACACAACACAAACACTGCAACAGGGCAATGTCAGTAGGTAGGGGGGTTAATCTCTGAGGGGAGTATATAGTAAAGCATGGAAAATTCATTCCTAGCATCTTTTCACTGAAGTCCATGGATTTACCTAAAAGCCCATTGCATGCTTTGAAGATTTAGTCTTTTAAAATATGCCACTTTATTTATCCTCATAGGGCAAGAATTTTTCATCTATCTTTTCCAATGACAGAGTGGAGAGTGCATATATTGATTAGTAGCTTTCAAATCTGTTCCCAACCACCCTTTAGCTGGTGGCTATAGATCTGTATTTTAGAAGAAACAACCCAGTCTTGTTTATTGGATGACCTCAGATAAGCCTAAGCACGTGGAATCGTTAACATCCTCCCGTTGCCAGTGCTGTCAAGGGCCTCATTTCAAAGGTCCCGACCGCTGGAACACACACTGGCATTCCAACTCCTGCGGCTGGCTTCCCTCTCTTCTTCTGTGTCAGGTTCCCAAGTGCTTTTGCTGCACATCGAGTTGTGTCTTCTAACCTCGAATGAACCTCGGATGGTTCCATATTGCAGTCAGACAAGTACAGGTCCATCTCGAGGGGAGGCACCAGCAGGTATTGGTGGATGCAGTCCAGATCCTCATCTAGGGGGGAGGAATATTTCTGCAGAGAGTTTGGGAACTTTCTTTGCTGTCGGCTGTTCCAGGAAGAAAGTGTTGCTGACTCATGCTGTGCATAATATTCTCCTCCATTAGAGCAATTGGACCATATTCAATCACAGAAAACAGAAAGGTTATTAAAAAGTCCAAGGATATTTTCCATCCCTCTCAAGGTAACAAAGTCCAGACTGTCAACTTCTGTTTAGAAGAGCTTTGTCTGTAATTAGCTAGCTTTATTCTGCATCAGATGAAAAGAGATGGGAATGTGCCATCTCCTGACACCTTCCATGCAGATCTGGGCCATGTATTTTGCACTAGCCCAACTTCCAAGTCCCTGAGCAGGAGATGTGTTGGCCAGAGCACAATGTGTTGTGGATATTTTCTGCTTTCAAGATCATCAATGGGCTACAAAAAGACAAGTACAAGCTTGACAGCTCAGAAGCTGCTGAGACAATTTGCCATGTATATGCAGTACAAAGATTCTTTAAAACAAACCTTACATGGTTCCTTCTCTTTGCTCAGGAATATGAGAATTGTGAATCACTCTGTCTGGGACTACTGCAAAAGCAGTTAATTCTGCCCTGGGTCCCTCACCTCTTTCTAAAGAAAAGGGACAGGGGGCCAGTGTTTGGCTGGCACACGGAGGTGCTACAGAAAGCATGGCTGATTATTAGTTGAGCAGAGGTCTGGGAACCAATATCCAAACACTCCAAACCAACCCCGCAGTATTACATGAGATACGCCACCACAAAACCGAGGTCTGCCTCACTTCTATTTTGAGTAAGGATCTGACAGCACCTTTAGAAGGATGAAACTGCACATCCCAGTATGAGATCTCTGACTATATCTCAACACAGCTGGTCACAAACTACCTAAACCCTTTTTGCGTTATTTCAGCAGAACGCAGGGGGGTTGCTGGCGGTTTTCTACTTCCTGCCTTCAACTGTTGTGACATGATGCCTCACAACGTTACACGGTTGCCTGTTTCCTTCCAAGAGCAGAGAATGTATTTCATCTGTGTGGGATGAAGCAATGCTGTATATTCTTTCCAAAGATGGTTGCAAGATGCAAAGTACTCCAGGGGAGGATTGGGTGGAAGAAATATTAGAATATTGCTAATCATTCATAGATAGTACTGAGTTCATGGTCTTATGCTGGTGCAGAAAGCTACTAAAAAACTAAATATGACCATGCAAGCTAGGACAACTGTTTGTCTTTATTTCTAAGCGGGGCATTTGACTAAAATTGGAGTATTACTCAAGTTCATGGGCACTGCTGTTGCTCTCTAAGGTCACAGGAATGTCAGAGGATTATTGAAAGGGATCCCAAAGTTTTACTGGATGCACACCATATAGCTGCTTGTTATTGGAAATCAATACCACTCATGGACTCATCAAGGAAAAACAGTTACTGAAGCTGTGATGCTACAAAGAATCAGAGCTAATTCAGCTGACAAACCTGCAGCCCAGACACATCTAAAGCTAAACTCTTCCCTGACACTTTGTTCAAACCCGATATTGCATGAAACAAAAATCAAGGTGGTATAGGCTGATGGAATGAACAGTGGACTAATTTAAATGATGATTAATTTATTATGGAAATACTTTCTTTTCTCAAAAAGATAAGGCAAATCTAACCAGAAGGTTTGTGTATTTCAGTGCATTAGATCATGCTGCTGTATATTTCATGAACAGAATATTTAATGAATGTTCTTTTAGCTTGGTTTTATTTTGATGCCTTTCTATATCCTTTTAAAACAGATTTGTTTAAAAAGTAAATCACTGACAAAGATTAATGTTTGCTGGCAGACCCACTGCAGGCAGGAAGCTTATCCATTGCCCCTTGGTGATTCTGTATGTCTGGCTCATATCCCTCAAGCTCTTTACAAGCAATAAATGTGATAAATTTTTCTTCAAGCTGGGGGGGGGCGGGCACAGGGAGCTAAATGGATATGCTCAAGTGGAACAATGCTTTTCTGTGTCTGTTACATATGGAAAACGAGACATACCCTGGAAGGTATGGCAGGTGCCCGCAGTCAGGGATGTACACTCAGGCCGATGGTTTAAGCACAGGGATGTGTGTGCATGTACACAGGTGGTTGCACAGCCACACTGAGGATTTCGCAGCGGCTGCACACGTACAGGCTGCGTGTGCACAGACAAGACAGGTGTAACAAGGTCCTTCGGGTCAGGCTACGCGCACGGACATGGGCTGCGGCAACACACGCGGGGCAGCACCCGCACCCCTGCCAACACGCGCCCCGCGTCAGCGGGACGCCTGGGCCGGCTCTCGCCGACGTGACGGGGACCACGGGGCTCCCCCCGGGCCTGGCACACTCACCGGGCAGCCCGGGGACCGGGCAGAGGCCAAGGCCCGGCGGCGCGGGCAGGCCCCGGGTGAGTGCC
>NW_020799121.1:4298294-4303367 GCF_003259725.1 Athene cunicularia | reverse complement strand
CGGGAGCCCGGCGGCCCCAGCACCCGGCCGCGCACGGCAGCAGCTCGGTGTATTACCGCCGGCTGCAGGAGCGGCCCCGGGACACCCTTCCCTCTCCGCGCCCGCCGAGAACCCTTTCGGGGCCGGAACAAGCCTTCAGAGGTGCCGTAAAAGAGGAGGAGAAGTCGTGGGAGGATACGGTGTTTCTTCTGGGTTTTCTTGTTGCCTCCTAACCTGCGCACCCGTGCCCCGTGCCAGTGAGCTAAGCCTGCACAATGGGGTCAGCATCACTGCAGCACTTGGTCATTTTGAGCCAGGAGTCTGTTCACCCCAAATTACTGTGCCGATTTAACTCTGTAAATGAGCAGCTGTTAGAGACTGTTCTCAGTTTGCCCCAAGCCCTGATGTGCTGCTGCTTCATCCACCTTACAGCACGGTACGACACAGCACGCGGGCACCTGCCAGCCCAGGCCTTTCGCCTGCACCTCTGCCACCCCACACCACAACACCCCAAAGTTTCCGTCGCTGGCGTCACCGCTCCAGCACAGCCCAATGCACCACAGCCTCCCTCGCTAATACATGGGGGCAACTGAAAAATTCCATTACTGAGCCATCAACCACTCTCCCCCGGCTGGGCTGGTGGGGGCTCCCCGCTTTCCACTGGCAGAGCTCCAAGCGTGGTCCTGATGCAGCGACTGCTCTTGGGCAAAACTCCCGTTAGAATCGGATGAAGCCAAAGGCCCTGGAGAGAACAAGGTCACCCTGCAGATGAGGAGACCAGAAGGGTGAGAGGCTGGACAAGGCACTTCTTTCCTACCCGCTCCCAGCTGGTTTAGAGGAGAACGTCCTAGAGACCGGCTTCCCACATTAGCAACCCCGGGCACACATCCTGCCCCCAAACGGGGCCACTTCTGCCATCCCGGTTTGCTGTAAGACCTGTTAAAGCCCACGAGTAAAGGAAGATAACGCAGGACAAGAAAAGGAAAATGATACAGGAAATGCACAAAGATCCTACCCTATTTTAATGGTAATGTGGACGCTGACATTAAAGCAGGAATGGGAGAAGGTGCAGATAGGAGAGGCTTTTAACTCCCTGTACAAATAGAAATACAAAAGCCCCTTTGGCCACAGTGCCAACACCAGAAGTCCGTAAATATTTAATGATTCCCTACGGCATTGTTTGACCCCCTGATCCCCATGCTACCAGAGGCAATTGACAGAAAACTGTTGGGGAATCACTTCACTGAAAAATTTAACAGGCAGGAAGGGTGTGAAAGCTAAACGGCTCTGAAAACAGTCAGGTCTCACATGGCAGGATCGCTTGCAAATTAATATTGCATACCAAAGGCCCGGAAAAAGCTCTTCTTAAAGGTGCCAGGTAGGCCAACGCTGTGGCAGGGGAGGAATGAAGCAATGAGAACCGTCGGGTTTCTGTGCCGCAGTACCCGCACAGCGCTGTGCCATGAGCCCGGTGCCAAGCTGCCGCTGCACCGTAGGTGCTACTGCTGCATCACTGCTGCCCCAGAACTGTTGCATCGCAGCCCCTGCTGCCACCGCAGTGCTGCCCCTGTCTCTGTGCTGCTGTCACTACTGTTGTCACATTAATAAACTGTGTCCTACTGCCAGGCTGCCACCTCACCACCATCCCAGCTGCTGAGGCATCACTGCTCCTCTGCTGTTACAGAAGTGCAACTGCTCAATACCGCACTGTTGCTCAACTGTGTCCTCTAGCCATGGGCTATCATACTGTCCTGCTCTGCAGCGCGCCCCTCTTTGCTCCATGACACTCCTTTACCACTTGCCCACTCCAACACTATCCTTGCTACCAGGCCAAAATTATATGAAACATCCTCTCCACACTCCCTTTTCTCACCACTGTCCCGCTTTGCTGCATTATCACACACACATATCCTTTGACAGCTACACCCGGGAGTCACTGCACTGCTCTCACACTGCACTGAGCTACTGCCACTGCAGGCCCACTTTAAACCACTGCTGTCCACTACCACATGCATCGTATAACCAACCCATACTCACACGGTACTTCTGTCACCAGGTAAATCTGGAGTGTTGCCTTCATGCTAACTCACAGCCATGCTTCCAAAACTGCAGCATGGTGCTAACACCTCACTCACTGCCCTCTGGTACAATGGGATGGATGCTCTCAGATCAGCACAGCCCTTTGCTAATACCACACCAGAAGTAATCACTGCTGTACAGAATAGCTCCCGTCTGGAATATTGTATTACTACATCATTAGTCTGCTAAACTCTTCTGTCAGGCTACAACACTACACAATTATCACACGCGTGCACTGCCAAACTCCTACCGCATGGCACCAGTATCACATCTCTGTGCTGCCACAGGATTGTGTTACCGCACCACCGCATTGTCAGTGCTGTGTTCTCCAGGCACCCGGCGCTGTGCAGCGCTGCATGCTAACCCGGTGTAACTCCACAGCAGAGTGTTTTTCTGCATCTGCCTCACCGATCTGGTGTGCAAACATGTCATTAGACCAAGATAACATCCTGGCTTATACTAATACATCATTACACTACCCTACATTTGTTAATTCATGTACTACTCAATTACAAAATGGTAAAATGCCTTAAAAGATTATTATTGCTTTATTATATTAGAACATGACTGCACTAATATAGCATAAACCTAATTAATAAAATATCACTGCATCCTGTATCCTGGCAGTATCTTAGCATTCTCCTGGAGTACACACCCACAGTGCACTATATTGCTGTGCTGGTTATATAAACACGGCACTTCTGCCTTCACTCTGTCTTTTTTTCTGCACAGCTACAAATCTGTCTGCCTCAGAATCAACCCTATAGTCCTGGGCTGCTCCTTTTTGCTGTTACTGCAATAATGACATCCTCCGAGAAGTCATCCCTGCAATCTTTTCTGCGTATCTGATTGTACCACTGCACGTCTGCATCTGCGACCACATCACTGCACCACTGTGGAACAACAGGGTGATGATGTTCCACATCTGTAGAGCTGGGACAAGATATACTGGTGCTGCTGGACCACAGTGCTCTGCTGCTGCAGATATGCATCACTGTGCTCCTCTCCTCCTATGTACTGCAAAATTACTGTTTTAACTGTTTCACAGTGGGCTGTGTGGGCTGGAGAAAAGTTCTTGTATTAAATAAATTGCCTGCTGAGCTGTTGCTCTCTTCTAATTACAATGTGGAGCAGACTGGTGTTACAGCACCTGCAGCCTTACACTGCAATCCTGGAGACTTCAGCGCCTATGACCCTGCTCAGCCCAGGCTGCAACTTGGGCTCCTGAAGGTTTAAGTCCTTGCCTGTCTCAAAACATCACTCACATTTTTACACAAGGCTTAGCATTTGTTTCTTCACTCACAGAAACAAAATTTCCATCATTCAGTTCCATGACAGAATTTCCACATTTCTTATCCTTGGGCCTTTATTCATCTCAGGATTTTGATATCACTACAAAAACTCTTCGCATATCTCCTCCTGTAACCAGCTCTTTGTATATCCTACATCATAGTCTCCTTCTTGTATCCACAAAAACCCTGCACAGCCCACTCCTAAAAGCCAGTCGTAAAATCTCCACTAGATGGTCGTTGTCTCATAGTTACTTCAAAGTGAGTAAGAGATGAATACAGAGAGAAATGGGAATAAATAATATCATGCTCTAAAAGAAAGATGTTGGTGTTTGTTTACAAGCACTGGTGCAATGTACCCAGTGAAAAGATGAAAACTAGAATTGTATGTGTCTCTTTTTTGTAAGGGGCATTGGTCAACACCACAATTAAATTTCGCTGAGTTTACAGCTTTCAGAATTGTCTTATGACACTGGAATGTAAGCAGCAGAGCAGGTAAAATAAAGATGATGTTCAGGTAAGAACTGAGTTCAAAACCAGAGAGGCTTCTGCGAGTGGGAGCCCTGGCATGGATTTGTTTGCATTTCTGACACTTCGGGGACATACTGCTCCAGGGACTTAAAATCTGTTCTCAGATACATCTTCACTTTCCTCAGAACTACAGGTACAGCACAAGTCAGAGCTGAGCCCACAAGATTTCAAAGCCTGGTGCTGGAATATTGCTTTTTGTAACCTGGTTGAGCACCTAAGCCGTTCACCAGGCCCTTCCTTAATACTACTATAAAATTTTAATCTAGACTTCTGGGACACCATTGGCACAGGGATATAATACTCGTTCTGAGTTAAACACAACCGTAACATTCATAAAGAACACACTGTCAGTGAGGATGCAAAATTGTTGAGGAGAACAGATGTGCTTTGATTTTTCTCTGGAGAAGTCGAGATGAACAGAAGTAGACAACGCTTCCTGACACCAGATTAAACAGTTAGAGTTTTATCAACTCCTTCCACCCAATTACAAAAATTCTTCTCATTCTCTCCATGATCTTAATTTGAATGGGCACCCTGCAAAGCCTCCCAAACCCGCTTTAAAAAAGAAAAAAGACCCAAGGACAACAAACCCCACAAATCATAATTCCGGTTTAATCAATCACTTTCCAGGTTGGAACTTAGCTGCCCAGGCTACTGGCTTATACCTATAATTGTGCTTCTGGGAGATTGCAGTTACATTAATCTTCCTGGAGATTACATCTCCCAGAAACATCCCTAAATGGCTCTAAAAGACATTTTCGAGCCAGTCTCCCTCTGCCTTTTCATTTTTAGAGGGTAGCCCTGTTGGGTAATTTCACTACCAGAAGCAGCTAAAAGCGACAGCTTTGTACCGAAAGAGCTTGCAAACACCGAAAGCATCTGTTCCATCCTAACATAGTGACTGGGAAGGCTTCGGAATTGGGTCAGGATTTTTTTTTTGTCGTCCTCCCCACTACCTTCTCCTGACAGCTTCTGCCATCAGAAATGATTCATATGCTGATTGTACAGAAATGCACCATAAGGAGATGTAAACAAATACAGCAAAGCAAGGCGGGGAGCCAGAGAGATGGAATCTAATAAGTAAATACATTTTTTAAATCCGCTTCTCTGACTCTCACCCTCAGCAGGCAGAGCCACAACTTCCCCCGGCGACAGGGAAAGCACCGGCACTTCCCCCGCCAGCACCGCCGAGAGC
>NW_020799121.1:4270160-4298244 GCF_003259725.1 Athene cunicularia | reverse complement strand
GGGGGCCCCCCCTGCCCCGCCACGCATCCTCCGGGAAGGTGCCTCCGCTCCGGCACCGGGAGCAGCGCGCTGAGGGGGCCGGGGCCCACCCGAGCGCTCCGCCCGGGCGCTCAGCCTACCGAAACGGGGCCACGGTTAGATACCGGCCCTCTAGGTGAGCACCTATAGGTCCTATCCTTCTAACTGAGAGGTTTCAAAGTCCTGATCCGAAGTCCGGGTTTCCCGGAGTTCACGAGCGGAGGGAGGCTGGGTGCTCAGCCGCTGCCCGTCCGACACAGCCCCCGGGGGAAGTTTTGATCCAGGCTTTGAAATGGACGTAGAGGCGTTGGTAAGGCTCATCATAAAAAGATAGAAAAATTAAGGAGCTTGTACCTAAAAACCCGATTACTTAACGCCTTTGTAATCAACCACAGGTAATTAAGTGGCAACAGGTGGTTCAATAATGATGTTCTGTTTAAAAACAGTAAAAGATAACGGTGTCAAATCAGACATATGTTCCCAAGGAGGAAAGGACCCGATTCCTTCTTGCTCATCTTCAGACAGTGATTGTGCCTCACTGCTAGACTTGGATACCTCAGCAGTTTATGTACCCAGAAAGATGAAGGTGTGATTATCGCATAATAAGCTTACTCATGCTAGCTCTGCTCTTGCTGGCACATGCACAGCAGTTACTATGAGATGACACAGTCTTATCTGCACCAGCCCAAGTGCAACTTCTCTCTGCAGCCCCGTGGTCCTGCTGCAGCCTGTGCTGCTGTCCCGCACTGCTGGTCAGGGCAAAGCTGCCACGGAAAAAGAATTCCACTGCAGCCCTGGCTCTGCGTGCCCTGTCCTTTCAGCTGTACTATCAGCACCAACTGTGCAGCAGCTGTGTGCAATTCCTGCACAAGGTGCCCTCCTTCCATCCTCAGGATGGTAGAAAGAAGGGGCTGGTCCCTCTGTCCCTTTTCTGCTTTGGATGCTTGGCTGTCCCGGTGGTGGCTAAATGTGCTCTTGAAGGGCTTTGTGGTGGGGGCATTTGTTGAGCAACAATTTCCCATTCGTACCTGCAGTGTCGTTTCAGCTCCTAATTACAGTCAAGGGACCTTTTTGGTTTTGGGGTTTTTTTTGTGTGGGTTTTGTTGTTTTTTTTTCAGAACAGGCTGCTCCTGATTGATGCCAGCAGTGCAGAACTATTCATGGCTGCATGAACACGAGCCCAGGCTTTCCCTACTGCAGCTGCACTGCTAGAACTGTGGCTACTTCAGGGGTCCTTCTGCCAGGAAGCTCAAAGGTAGCAGGAGGCTGAAATGAACGTTTCTCAATACCCCTCTGTCCCAGGGAAGTTAATTCTGTCAGGATGTAGCACTGCTTCTAGAGAAGCTGCCATTTCTGGAGTTGCAGCTGGTGCTGACAAGGCATTGCTGTGAGGAAGTTCACGCAGATAAGATTCCTGTCTAGCCTAACTAACGCTGCCTTCACCCTCCTTGGGGTCTTTTGAGCTATTCCTGAGGACTGTAGTGGCACTGCGATCTACAGGTGGGTTGTAGCTCCTTGCTTCAATCAACTGAGCACTGCAGAATTTGGAGCGGATGCCTCATTAGTGAGAAGGGACTTCGTAGTGCAGGTGTGATTCATCACTTTGGAGAGCACTTCAGGGATCAGGGCATGAAACGGCTTGACTAACAGAAGCAATAACAATGCAGGCAGGGGCCATGTTACAGAACCGAGCAACAAAACGCAGCAGCAGCAGCTGAAAAAACTATGAAATGGGATAGTGAGAGCACAAACCAGAAACCTAGCTGTTCACCTGTGTTTGGGTTTCAGCTGCGAGCAAACCCTGGCCACTCAGAGAATCTGGAGTACATCTTCCTCACAAATTCGTTTTGGAAGTTCTTCGTGTATCTCCTTTTCTAGACAAATTAATCTTGGGATCGCAGTAGCTGTGTAACATCCACTGCATACTAAAGAGCTAGCTATTCCAGAGCCAAATGCCAGGGAACAACAGTGCCCGGCTGCAGAGAGAAGCACATAATTCCAGCACAGCTGAGTGGTGAGATGTGCAGGGACATCTCTCCAGAGAGAGCGTGGCTCCTCTTCCATCTGGCAGCACAAAAGAGGACAGGCCTGAATCCTGAAGACATGAAGATTATATTATGTAATGTGCATGCTCGCTGTTCCCAGAGATGGAGCTAAATCAAAACTGTCCAAGTGATTCAGTCAGAGGCTAAGCCAGAGGGGAGCTGTGCTTCCCTCCCTAGACCTGGGGTTCTGAAGCAAGTGAGTAGCCTGGGGTTGTTGGGGAAGGTGGATCCAATTTCAGCAGGCAATGACAAATATGGCATTGTCTGTAACTGTAAAATCCTGTCTTTCCCTAAAAGTGCTATGAGAAAACATGCACGTGAGCAAATGCATGGGTGTTTTGGGGGAAGGGTTCAGTCAATTCTTTTTGGCTTCACTTGTGTAGAGAAAATATCTGAAAAAAATGAGAATACTGTTTAAACAAACAGAGGCTGCATTGCCTGCCCTGAACTCAGAAAAGTGTATTGCAATTCAGTTAAAGACTGCAGCCTAGAAAGGGAGTTTGAGAGTGAAATGAGTGAGCGTGCTTGCTTTTTCTCAGAATGGGGCTTGGTGAGTCCAGCGAGCTGTTGACAGGAAGGCACAAAATGTCTGTGATGTTTTGCAGCAATTCTCTTGGTATTAGTTTCTTAGGCTTTATTATTTCTCTCACCTGCATTTGCAAGAACATAATCATCTAGGGTAAGCTCAATATTATACAATTAATTTGCCAAAGCGCAGTAAAATCTAAACTGGATTGGGTTGAGAATCAGGATATTAATCAGGAATCTGTCCTGTAACAGAAGAGGAGCTGTCTAGCCTTCATTTATGGCCTTTCCTTTCCCTTTACTAGCTCTCTATCGTTTTTAAAGGGTTTCAGAAACATGTCATGTTTCAATAGTTGTAAAGATGCCAAGTATCGGTCTTCCGGCATATTGTATTTGGACAGGCATGTGTCTGCCTCCAGAGGAAGCAAAAGCACTGACAGCTGGAGATTCTGTTTGCTTGAAGACTTGGTATTGCTCTTCAAGTTTTACTCCACGGGAGAGGAATAATCCCGACAGCATTACAAAGGCATTATTGTTCTGGCTGTAATCCCTGTGCTCAAATCCACCCTAGTTACTTGCATCCTGATTGCAAACAGGCAACTTCCCTTTGTATTTGTCAGGGCGAGACTGGCAGGTGGATTGGAAGTCACTGTTTTCTATGGTCAAATAACACTGAGGCGGGGAAAGGCCACAGGGTGATCCTGCAATAAGCCTACAGGAATGGGAAAGGAGGATGAAGGGCAATGTAACAAATATAACAGTCCACAAGAGGTATGGATGAACTACGGGAAAAACATAGTGGAGGAAAGCAAGGTGACAGAGAGTTAAGGGGGGGAAGAAATGTGTAGGGACAAAGGTGAAGCTCCCTATACTTTATAATGTAAATACACAGGGCTTGCCAGAGGGTCAGGCTGTGCCTATGGAGCTGGTAAAAACGGGTAAGAGCAACCATCAGTGTGGCAGACAGGAAGTGTTTCCAAAGGGAAGAAAAAAATCTTTTCACTACAATGCTCTGTGAGGCCACAGACCTCAGCTTGACTCTACAGCTCCATGTTGTTGGCACGTGAGAGGCCAGTCAGAGCAGTAGGTGACACTTCACATGGAGATGATGCCCCAACCCTTTCTTAGCTTGTTAAACCAAATAATAACATAAAAGAAGATGCAATGGAAACTCTGCTGCACAATGGGACAGATAGGGTTGAGCTCCCTGAGCTAGAATGTGTGGTCTAAGATTCCTGAGAAGAGACCCACCTTCCCTACTCCAGGCATATAACAAAAGTAAATAATTTTCTTGGAATTACTCCTTACCCTACCTCCTTCCCACACACCCTTTTTAAGTTTCAGTCTTCCAGTTCACACAGCTAGGAATGCAATTAATTAAGCTGATATAGCTGGCTCAGCTTTGCAGTTTTAGTGCCCATGGCTGGCAAATGTCACCTCTTTCGTATCAGACATCTCTGTTGCCAAACTACAATCAACTTCATGGTCGCATCTATGTAGAAGGCACAGCTGTGCAAGTGGAGGTGAACCATGAGGCAGGCAGGAAATACATTAAAATGGAGATCTGAGTACAGGTTCCAGGAAAAAAAAAACCAAACCAAACCTCTGAAAATCACTAAAGCAAAACTGATGTGGTTTTAACAGTGTCAGTGGTCCCTCTCTCTGTTTGACACGGTCTCAAGGCATAAAATGATAATGTGCCAAATAGTAAATAGCAAAGGAATGCACAATTGTTTGGCTTGTCTTTGGCTTACATTGAAAGCAGTAATTAATATAGGAGGGAAAAAATAAAATCACTTCATAATTTTCTACTTTCAGATGACCTGAGCTCTCCTAGATAAGAGCAAAGCTTTTCATGAGCCCATGCAGATATTTTACTGGAACAATAAACTACGTATGTGATGGAGTGGTCCCTTTCTGAAATACGACCTGGACACAGGATTATCGCTGCTTTTCAGAGAGACAGGTGGACTCTTCAGCTGCATTAAAAAGGATCCCTGATTATCAGGTAGAAAGCCTGCATTATTTTTCTGACTAGGAACATTTAATCTTTGCCAGTTTAAAAACAAACAAACAAAACATGGTATTTATCTACTGCCTAAAGAATTAGTTCGGGGAATGGGAGGTAAAGAGAGCAACACTGAAGGCCAGATACTTGCGGTCTGAGTTGGAAGTAGTTTGGGGACAAGGCTGAATAGATTCCTATTGATTGCTCATTGCTTGGCAGCTTGATCTCTGGCCAGTCTCCTGGCAAAGGAAACCTCTTGTGTTTATTTTGGGAGAGAGTTACTTTCCAACGGGAAGGGTATTAAGGTGTATCAGGATTATGATACATCAGTTCTCATATTTTATTCTGCCACTATTGATGCAATAAAAGTAGCTGCTGCTTTTCATCTTTTGACCCTTTCACTACCACCAACTAAAATGTGAACTACCATCATGAAACAGTTCAGTTATACAACATAAATTGTTATACTACAAACAGGTGAAAGTGTGAAATAACTACAGTGAGTTGAAATTCATTTGGGATCGGCTGGAGTGAATCACTCATTATCTCCAGGGCAGCTGTTCTCTCTCCATAGAGCTGCTCTCTCTCCAATATTTTATTTAATGAACACTAATACTGGTACATAACCAGCACAGCTCTGGTAGAAGATAGCTCCAGGGGGAGATGGGATTTGGCACATCTGGCTTGTAACCAGAAAGGAAGCTGTATGAGTTGCAAAATATCAGTCAGGTTTCTATTAGCAGCCAGTAGACCCTTTCAGATGAAAAATTATAGCCTTGGTATTGACACAAGAGAAGCAGGTGAGGAACATGTGACCAGTGGAAGAAGGACACCTTGTGTCAGTAGCAGAGCTGCTCAAAACTGTGCAAGCATGCCCACCTCCCTGCTGAGTCGGCAGGCTTGGAGAGGGAGAGGGGGCGAGATGCTGCTACCAGTGTCATTGGCACAAGAAACTAAACAAAGGCACTAAGAATTCATAATCTTGGAGAGCTAATTTATTTTTTTTTTTGGCAATAATTTAATAACAGATCTGATGTCCTGAACAAATTACAGTTTAGGTAGTTAGTTACATTCTGCATAAATTACCCTTCAATTTCAGATAAAGTAATTTGTCAATTCTAAAAACAAGTTAGCTGCAAAATGCTTTTTATGCTTCATTTCAGAGGGGTGCTACATTTTGGTAGTTGATCTAACAACATCTCATTAGATTATCAATTATCAAGTTTTATTGAATAAAGTAGTTTTTTAGTAATTTCCAACAAATCCTGTTAAACATCTAGAGAAGTGTTTCTATTTCACAGTTATTAAAGGATCAAATTAACTCATACAGAATGAGTAGTTTTATCTTGTGCCATGGCAAAAATCAGCTCTGCAGTTTTCAGGCAGGCAGCATACACTAGTGTATAAGCAGGGAGCTGGGTGTCAAAATGAGTGCTAATGACCACTCTGACTGCCTGTGATTTTGTTTGAATAGCCGAATACTAAATTCTGACATCTTCCCCCACAGTGAAGAATACCTACAGGGATTTGAGCTTTATCGCACTATATCTTAGTTTCTTTCCATGTGAAGCACAGACTAACACCTGCTTTCCAAAGGTGTTCTCAGGTCTTTGGATTTAAGAATTTCTGTTCAGATACAAAGTAGGAAGTGTTCCGGGCTTCTACAAATCATTTAACACAGCATGTATGGAAGCTGGAGAATATATATATATATAAAAATATATAAACATTGGGAAAAGCTGGCAATTGCCTGAAATAGCTGAAGCAGTGTAAGAGGAAAGGGAATGATCATCTGCAATGAATTGAAATCTGAAGAACCATACTTCAAAAAGCAAAAACATCTCTCCTTTCTTCCTTTTCAGTGACTTTCTGGGATATCCACAGTGAGGAAACAAGTAGTTTCCAGGTGCTCTCATCAAGTTACCCAGCTGAGAAAAGCTAATGAATAGGAAGATCCTATCAACCCTGGCACTTTATGAAATGTCTTAATTATCTCCATTTCCTATAGCTTCTTTCAGTTTCCAGATGATTTAGACCTGCAAACAAGGCTTCTAGAAGACTTTATAGAGACTTTGCTAACTACATTGCTTAAATCTGTACATAACAGCAAGCCATACTCTTTCTAGTAATATCAAATATTTAAAAATATACATTGACTGAGCTTAGAGATTTGAAATGTATTGTTAATTTCTAATGGCTTTGTGCATTAAAGGCATGAGGACTAATGACAGACTAGGCAGATCAAACAGAGGTTTTTCCTGACACTCCAGCTCTAAAGGACTCAAGTGTGGATAAGGCTGTTATGTAAGACAGGCTTTTGGATATCACTGAAGTGCTTTACAATTAAGATGGAATATTAATAAAAGACTTAAAACTGAAAACCTCCAGCTATTAGAAGGATTAGGACTTTGCAGCGGGCTAGGGGAATACATAGACTGTCAAAGCCATCTTTTTGGCTGTGATCAAAGCCAGAAAACACTCTGGCAGAAGCAGCATCTTGGAGGGAGGGGAATAGATCCACAGTAGCACATAAGAATAATAATAATAACAAATGATAATAATAGCAGCAACAACTTGTGCAGAGACTGTAATCCACAGTGACAAAAGACAAGAAACTAGGGGTGCAGCCTAGAGCTTCTCTCGCTCAGCAATGTGCCCTCAGACAGCAGGTGCCCCTACAAGAAGGGAGAAGCATCTGCTCATTTACACCCCTACGGCAGGACTGGCTTTCCTGGGAAGAGCGTGTGAGAACAGAATTCGCACTCAGTGCATTTGTCATTCAGCAGCGACGTCAGCTCCTTACACCTGTGCGCTGGCCAAGAGGAATTAGCACGAAAGCTCACAGGGCTCAATGCTACGTAAACAAACTGTGGTTTATTAGATTTATTTTCTGGAGATTGGTTCTTTTTTTAAAAAAAATCTCTTTGAGGAGGTGCCCTAAAGGGTATTTCCTTTAAGAGTCCAGGCCATTTCCTTGTGATTCTCATGGGAACCATAGTTTAATTCTGTTCTACAGACAGAGCATTTTGTAATATGCTGTAATCAGGCAAATTGAACTGACTGCATTTTGAATATACTTCTTACTTATGAGGCAGCCTCCTTTTGGAAGAACCTGGGGACTGATCCCCTCTGCCAATGCACCGTTCCCACACCATGTCTTCTACTGCAGGGACTGTGCCTGAGCATGTTCCCTTCCAAGCCATGCCCCTGGCAACTGTAACTGTAAGTGGTTCAGTTGCCCAGGCTCAGGAACAGGGACATGGCAAAAGCCTTCATTCTGTTAAGTAGAGACAGCTGGAAATGTGTCATTAATAAGCAGTAACTTTTAAAGCAGTTTGGGTGGAGAGGGATTAAGGGATACCATATGGTATCAGGAGTAAAAAGATGCCAAAGAGTGTAACTTGAATGGAAAAGAAGCAGCTACCAAGATGCCCAGAAGAGCTGAAAGTCTGGAAATACAGAAGGCAATTGGGAAAATATTAAATTGCATGTGTATGTTCTAGAAATCCATATTTATCTAAAAGCTGTGTATACCAGTAAAAAGGAAGACAATCAGAAGCTTTATTTTTATTAATACTCAATTTTGATGCATTTGAAATGTTTAAGAGGTTCCAGTCAGTTCTTGCAGTGAAAAACCCTTAGAAATCCATACACATTATGAGATACTGTACTTCACATAAAAATAAAGCATAAAGATGTGGGGGGTTTTGGCAAATACAAAAAAGTGGAACTAAAAAAATGCATGTGCCTGGCTGATTCTTACCTTTTCAAAGATTACTAAGGGGTGTCTCTCCTGAGAATTTTGCTGAAAATCCAAATTATAGTCTGTCCTCTTACTAGGGAATTGGTTTTCCCCTCAAAATTTTCAAGACAGATAGAAGGTCAAAGAATCATCCAGTCCAGAATTAAGTGCAAGTCAGTTCTAAGTACAATGAGAACAAAAAATACACCATGCTACACATCTGAGAGGGAAAAGCATATTAATCTCAAAGATAAAATAATGTAGAATCACACATACACTATAACAACCAGGATGAACCGACAAAATATTTGGCATATGGGAGACGACACAAGAAATGTTATGGATCAACTTTGCAAACAGTGGCAGAGCTTGCATGACACAGACAAGATCATTACATTGCTACCTCAGGTAAACTGTTAATAGGACAATATGCTATCAGTTTGAAAGGAAATTAAACATTTATTAAATTAGACAATGGCACAAAAGTGAGTATGATGCTAGAAGCAGTCTTATGTGAAATTAAAAAAAAAACAAAAAAAAACAACAGAGAGAGCATGGGTTATCCAGGTAAAATTAAGAGATTACACTGATAAGCCTGTCACCATTAAAGGACTATAGAGAATAGATATATGAGTAAATAGGAGACTCAAAAACGTTTAAGGGTGGTGGCTAAGAGTATTGTTTACTGTGCCAAAGGCACAGCAAGCCCTAGACTTGAGCAAGTGGCAGCACATGTGGGAATGCAAAGAAAAAAAGAAAAGCTTGATACTGATTATTCAGCTAAAAGATGACAGCCATACCTCTAAGACTTTCCAATGCAGGAAAGGCTTATTGGTCTCAGAGTTGTCAACTAAGAGACAGCTGAAAGACAACATGATGCTGTCTCAATGCTGCTAACACTGTATTGTCACTACAGATAACTTCCAGTCTCCATTATCCTCACTCCAACAATGTCGTGGAAACCAGTATTAAAATAAGTTATCTGTTACTGGCAAATGCTGTTGATAAAACTGATGCAGTCAGATGCTAACCTGTATTTAATGTTAGATTATTTGATCTGCAGGAAGTAAATCCAATGGGTATCCAGCTGCATTCACAACTCACACCTTTGGCAAAATGAACACTGGTGACTTAGAAAAATGTTCAGCCAAAATATTAATAAACATTATTAATACCACACAAGCAATCCAGAATATTGGCTGAAACAAGAAAGTATTTAAAAAACATTTTTCCAAATATTTGTCTACTTCCTTTCTGTGGTTACAAAGCACAAGTTTAACGAATCAGTTACTTCTGCAGTAAAATCTCCACATTTTCCAGCTGAAAGACCAAACAGAAATTTAAGAACTCCCTTTATACTCATATTTAATTCAATTTCTTATTGATCTTTCAGAAAATGTCAATTAGATTTATTTTTTTTTTAATCTAAAGATATGTAAAAGGAGACTTTCCTATACCATTACTGTAACAATTAGTGAAGCTTTCAGGCTAGTCAGCATCAACTGGTTCATAAATTAGTGTCCTCTTCTACCTAACAGACTTGGCACGATTTTATTAATGAAGTTCCAAAGTTCATTAACACTTCAATTTACTGTCCCTCGCTCAAAACCTTGAGGAATATTGACAAGGTTGAAATAAATATACAATTATAAGCAATAATATATTAACTATATAAAGTAAATAATTCCCAAAATGTTATTACTGTATTTATAACTTCAACATCTGCTTTATGTGTAATTTTGAGTATTTATAATGCAAGCTAATAGTCTCTGGTGCAACATATCAGAAAACCACACTAATAAAATATGGCTTCTCATCTGTAGACAATGTATTTAACAAAACAAAAAATGAGAAATAGAATACTTACTGAAAAAAGCTGGAGTTAGAGTAACTGTGGTTTTGAAATAATATGATAGATAAACCAGAACAAACTTGCAAGCTACACCCTGTAGTCCCTGGATCCACCAGCTTTATAAGCATGACACAATATACATTTATGATGAAAATCAATAGCTCTAAACAAGTATGCACAGGAGGCTGTGGACATAGCAGGTTGTCCTAGAAGACAGGCATATGCTGAAGAGGAACACACAATACATTTCCAACTCCAGGAACAAAATTTTTTCCTTGCCTGAGCAAGTGACAGCTTGGTAGCAGTTATAAGTTGAAACAACTTAATCTAGATAGGGTATCACCAAGTGGGCTTAGCACACCCTAACAACAGTAGTTTTATACATTGAGAGACATTGTCAACTTCATGCTACACTCTAAATCCGTCAGAGAATAATGAGGATCTCAGGCATGCCGATTATAAGTATTTATTAGAATCACATATCATAGAACAACTGCTTTGTTAATTTTTATTTTGGTGACGATTTGGCTTAGATAGAAGGGTGAGATATTGAGCATTTAAATAATTCAGCTTCCCAGACACAGGAACTCTGTGGAAGAAGCCCAGCAGAAACACATGGTGAGTAGCTGAAATTCTGACTGATCACTGAATGTTATGCAAGCAGAGCCCTTGCACAGTTCCCTACAGTGATTTCTGCTGCCAGGAGAGATTTGAAATTGTAATAAAAAGCAATGCTTGTCCATTACAATAGCAGCATGGTGAATAGTACACACGTTCAAACAAGATGTCAATGCTAAATACTGCTGATTACCCAGACAACGCTTCAGTTGCTAACCCCATCTCTCAGCCTGTGGTGTTGTCTTACCCCCCACTAGAGCTGGGGAATATGAAAGTTTTCCCACAGTTCTTCCCTCCAGTCTGGTGCTATTCCTGGAAGCACAGTCCAGTCACATTGGATCCCCACTTGCAGCAGAAACACTGATATGGAACATTGCATCCTGTACCCCCTGGAAC
Organism: Athene cunicularia; assembly: GCF_003259725.1. Taxonomy (NCBI): domain Eukaryota; kingdom Metazoa; phylum Chordata; class Aves; order Strigiformes; family Strigidae; genus Athene; species Athene cunicularia. The sequence continues at coordinate 4,287,040 of NW_020799121.1, read as the reverse complement.
AGCAAATGTTTTACAGGTTCTCCTGTGACCCAAAAGCCAGGAGGACAGCATGGGAGGAATCATCAGCAAGAAAACCTTAAATGAAGAAATGAAAGACGTTTCCCTTGGAGAGGAGGCCTACTGGAGTGTAACGAAAACAAGCCCCATCCCTCCTCCCCTGCGTGCGCACACACACACCCTAGAGGCTTTTGCAAAGCCACAGGAACGGAAATAATTTCGTTTGAATCCATCAAGCATTAAAATCCGTTCACTGAGGGATTGAAGTGAAAAATGAGCTGGAGACAGGAATTAGAAGCTCACCGCCTGGGCTGTCAAAAGGGATTTTCCCCAGATAGAAAACAAGCAATTCGAAATGCAGGGAGGTAAATCCTTTCAGTCTCTGACATGCATGCACACTCTTGGTTCCCCTCCTGGCCCTCTCAGTTCTGGGTTCACGGAGCCAAACCTGGACACATCTCCTTGTGTGCTCTCTGGCCATAGTGCCCATCCTTGGGATCCCCTCCCAGGGGTCTGCTCAAGAATGTCGCAGGCCTCAGGCAAAGGGGAGGTGGTGAGACATGCAGGGGAGCCAGCTGCACTACATATACTGTGCTCATGGGTGCCTAAGGTGCCAAAGGGAAGACAAGGCAGCTGCTGAAAGGATAAACCAACAGCTTTAAGAACCATTTTATCTACTGTGTAAAATTTGCTGAAGAAAGCGATAAGGAGCAAAGTTGACATTATAGTTACACTCACTGCACATCTTAGCTTACCACTCAAAAAAATATACACTACACTCCATGTCCCTGAAATACGGTCTCTTTCTCTCAATACTGACACAAATACCTCTGAACCAGCTACATTTTGTTGGTGTTTCAGAGGCTTATTTGCAACCATAAGAGCCAGAGGTCTACTTTTTCCAAAACAAAACTGAGATTAGGGAAAATAATGGGGCAGCCAGGGAGAGTTGGCGCTACTGTGCAGAGACCACCTCCAGCCCATCTTATGACACGAAGCATATAAGGTACATCCCACATTCACAAATCTCTGCAGTCTTATAAGCGGGCTTCAAGAAAGAAATTATCATCACAAAACTGTTTGGCTTATGCAGGGTAAACTTCCCCTTTAGTTGGTTGCCAAAACTGAAGGCAAGAATTATTTATAGTACAGCTTCTGTATGAAGATAATAAATACAACCCACAGTAAAAAAGGCCAGTATACCTCTGGGTCCATAGCACAGTGCCACAGGCCAGGCAAAAGGGAGAACACCAAAGAAACCCACAGATCTACCAAATGGCCTTAACGACGTGCTGAGACTTTATACTCATCAAACTCTACACCAGTTGTATACGACGGAGCCAACTGTCTACTTAGTGAAGTAGGGGTAGGAAGAAAAAAGTAGACAGACGAAAAAGAGAAGATGAAGAGCCAAATATGCAACATTTAAGCAATGGGAAGAAGCAACAGAATGACAGGAACCAAGGAGGCATCTAACCGCAGCCCAGTTCCAGACACACAAATTGGTTTATGAATAAGGCAGAGGTAGAACAAGAAGGCGGCAGAGGTAGAACAAGAACAAGGTAAACATTCATGCAGCAGGATCCCTGGTGCTGTGTGGCTTTGAATTCAAAAGCCACTTAAGAGAACAGACAACTTGAAGAAGTTTAGTTTGACATAAAATGCAATAATTTTAATGTATGCTAACACACTTCAAGATAAAGGCCACAGTTACCCACATACAAAGCCATATGTGTTCATAGTAAAATATTTTCTTTAACACATGCTGTCCTCTGCTGTTATGTAATATGCTTTCCTATTGTTCTGTGACTCTCTCTGGTAATAATACTACCACTTAGGTGGTGTTTCATAGCTATATATCACACTGTGCTTAACCCAGGGGGGTGTCATTATCTCCCTTTCACATATGGAGTTATGGAAGCACCTAAAGATGATATGTGTCCACAGCAAGATTATAAAATCAACTACAGTTTTATAAATTATAGTGTTAGCTTGTGCATAAGAGAAAACTCAAGAGGTTTAAATGGGATTTGCTGGCAGCATAAAGACTGTTTGAAAACACCCATGAAGAAAGCTCATCTTAATGAGCAAGCCAGGGATAAACATGGACAGAGATAAAGAAAAAATAAGGTGATAATGCTATGGCCATGGGTCAGAAAGAACCAGCAAGAGTCAGCAGCTACAGTAGAAAGTTTGTGTTTAGTTCACACTGATGATATTCACAGTTGTGTCCCTGCTCTTTGAGAGCTGATGAGTTTTCAGCAGAATCTTAAACCAGGACCAGAGCACCCAGACAGCTGAGCAAAAGGCTTGGGAAAAAGGGCTGGCTGAAGTCAGCTGGTGGCTGTGTGGCTTTAGGGTCAATAGTGGGCTGGGGGTTGACCTGTATCTGAGAAGTCTTATGTGCCATCCCCGTTCCTGTCCCCCTCCTCCTGCTGAAGATGCTGCTGCACTGAACCTGAAAGGTCTGGTTATAAATAGCTTCTCCCTGCAGCTCCTCAATGAGCCACTGAGGCGGAATGAGTCATCTCTGCCAGCTCCATGGCCCCCCCAAACCGACTGCGTCAGGTTGGGAGTGTGGCTGCCAAAAGCAGTGGTACACACTGTTCTCTCTCAAAGGGCAGTGGCCTTGGGGGACAGGGACACTAAACAAACTAGCTCTACTCATTGCTCACAAGCACCCGAAAGCCACATCACTTTGTGAATAAGAATAATGTAAAATCCATCAAGAGCGCTTAGAAACCGACACTGGCACTTCAACCCCCTCTGTCCACACCATTATCCATGCCACCTTGGCTTTCAGCTGGAGCTTCTAACCTATTAATTAGTTTGTTATGGAAATGATTGAGCAGATCTCTGAAAGTGAACCTCTCATTCTACTTACAAAGAACTTCTTACCAGGATTTGGTGACATTGTTCAGTGAACAGACACAGCAACAAGTAGGTGAGTAGGCAAAGCCTCACCTCTAGGTACCTCTACTAGGCACACCTGTGTATTTCCTATAAGAAGATGAGAATTTTAACGAGAGAAGGCAGACTTAAATTTGCTTATCCACTGTGAGAGAAATTCACCCATGACCCACATGCTCTTCTAAACAAGACAATGCACAGTGCGGATAGACAGCTGTATCCCCTCCAGTCCTGTTGCAGGAAAGCAGTGTTCCCCTGTGTGATTTTCTGAACTTGCATATGACGTCAGGTGCCCAGAGTAAAGGAATTCTAGCAATTATTTGCTTTGTTCATATGGGCTTTATTCAGAAGCAAATGGACCTCTCCTGAAACATGTCCTTTCTTAAGCCTAAGACAATAAAGATAGATGTTTCATTAACTTTAGGATAAACACCTATGTCAGCAAGTAACGGACAAGTCCTAGCCAAGATAAACATACCAATTTGCTGTGATTAGCAGAGATTGGAGGGGTTGGGAGTGAGTACTTATAGTGGAGGAAATAATTTAAGCCAATACTGTGTTAAAAGAAAGAAAAAAATATCAGGTAGGGAGGAGAATACAAAGCTGATGCCGAAGAAGAACACAAGCAGGGTCTGGAAGTCAGTATTGCTGTTATTAAAAAAAGCAAGATCTGAAAACAGGAAGTGAGGAAATCTCCTAGTTCTACATTTCTTTCAAATGGAAAGTTTAAGATAATGTGATCAAAGTGATTCTGGTATGTTTTCCATACACTAAGTTTAATAGCTATGACCTGTGGCTTACTCAAGCATTGTGTGAGAAGGCAAGCTCTGGACAACAGGATAGGCAATCAAGAATATCTTATAGTTCAGTTGAAGCCAGGTTTTGCAAGTAGAATCTTGAAAAATAAAATTCACACATAGCTGTTATTGGAACTGAAAACTGGTAAGGTTGATGAGGGTTCACACAAACAGAATAAACAGCAATATATTTCAGTCCCTCAGTTTGTCAGCAATCAGTAGCTCTGACAAGAGCAATATTCCCCAGCTACATGGGCACTGTAGTTCTGCAAGTGATCCCCAGCACTGTACTGTGTGACGGCAGAGGGTATGTTTGCTTTCGAGTCATGCTGTGATGCAAAACGATGACAAAGCCTGGAAGATTTTTTGCTACCGGCAGAGGTGATACAGTGTTGTCTCAATGGAGGCAGAGGGTGATGCAGCTTTCCATGAGCTGCCTTTTCATTTTCCTTCCAGTTTTCAATTCATCATCAGATCAACAAAGTACATTCTGTTAAAAGGTAATGACATTTTTCTGATAGAGTCTTAAAGCCAACCTACTTCATAATTTTATAAGTTTATCATGTGCAGCCTCATCATTTCTATATTCATGTTGTCTGGGAATATCTTATCTTTGAAGATTTTTTTTTCTAAACAGAAGGGACTTACTCCATAGAAGACCCTAAACCTTTAAAAGACGTCTACCTTCTCCTCAGCACTTAGAAAGTTATTTACTAGTACCCGGCACCCATAAAATGACAATTCTCCTTTCTGCTATCACCTCCAACCTCTCCTCCCTTTCTTCATTATTACCTCTTCTCTGTCTCCTAACAAGGATACAAAGAATATCTGCTTTCTCTTGCAATGTTCCTGTATCAGTGAGTAACAAAAGACCTTCACCTCCTTACTTTTCACTGTGCAGAAGGGACAGGCTCATCACTATCTTTTCTCTCATCTCTAAATTTTGCCATTAAAAAAGATCTAGCCACATTGCTATTGATCGCTATATTCCTCAGCCTCTCTGTGGAATCCAAGCTTTACAAAGGCTGTACCAACTGCAGACTAATTGTGTCTCAAGGATGTATCTGAGCGGCACCTGAGTGCTGTTCCTAGCTCCTGTGTTGTACGATGGCTAAGAAAGAAAATCGCAAAGGTCAGTCCCTTGGTAACAGTGTCAAACGCTTATCTTCCCATAATGATGGGAGAAGGATAGAATAGGTGAACTCCTGGAATTTCATGAACTTCTTAGCACTCTAGGATTTTTTAGTCTCGGTAATAAATGTATTTATCAGTTCAGAAACTTAACACTTTGGTCTTTTGTTGTATCTGAATCTCAGTGCAGGTTATTTTAATCATAGCTGTAGTCCCGATACTTGCCACTTGGATGCAAACGCAATAGCCAGTACAAGATACAGAACATAGACAGATATCTCAAACATAAGAAAGCAAATTCTCTGCACATTTGCAAAGATGCAATTCCAATTACTTCAAGAGATATGGCCAGTGTACCCAGAGCGAGCATCTGTCCTAACAGTGGGAAGGGAATGCCAACGGCAAAGGCTACAGTGACTACTCCACAACAGAGAGGATGGTGGTTGCCATACTTAAGAATTACAATATATATTTTTATTAATGAGCAAGAAAATAGTTATTAAAAAAGAAAATTAGGTATAGAAAATAAGGGTTGAGGTTCTGATGGGATCAGGGGAAATACTAATTAAATACAATTTCTTGCTTTAATTATTTGTAAAGGTCAACACATTGCAAAACAGCCTTTCAGGACATGAAAAAAACCAATCAAAACAATTCCAACAGGTGTCCTAATTGTCCCAAGACTGTAAGGCATCCTCTTGTTATCACACACAGAGAACTCGGAAATTAAAGATACCGAAACCAGTGCAAATGAAATAGCTCCTGCTAGGAGAGGATGAGAACTTTGATAGGGCAGCTGAAGCAATGTAACTGCTGCTACCTGGAAAGGCCTGACATTTGCAATTGTCAAACAAGAAATGAGAGAGAGAAAGGATCTCTGAAAGTAGTTTCTTCTGTTGAACTGCTGTTTGCATGATCCTATCTATATCCTTTCTCTCCTGAGACCAGGTACCTCTCCAACATCCAGGTCTGTTTCATGCTCATCTATGGCATTCTTTGGCTACTCCGAGCACGGGGAATTCCAGCTCCTAAAGACAAAAAGTAAAGGAGTAATTAGCTCAAATGTATCCATGGTATCAACTATCAGGTGGGTTCTCAGCCTTTTAGACTAGGATTATTCAAAGTATTATACTCATTCCCTAGAAAATCAGGCCCTGAAGGCTGCCTGCCAAGCACTCCAGAAATTTATACAGACTTTCCTTAAACATCCTGAGGGAGGAAGTTTTCTGTGGGGCTTACACTTATCTCTCATGTTGTGTAGTTTCTCAGGTTATCCCATGAAGAGCACGGTATACAAAGTGAATAGAGATAGTTAGATGTTTTTTATAAGCAACTTGCAATAGACAAAAATTCATGCTAGTCAAGTTCCAAATTGGACACCACACTTGAAAACTGGTGAAGGAAATACTTTAACTGAAAACTTCAAGGAATAGGGGAAACAGTTCCAAAATAAGCCAAATCAACCCAAAGCAGGTTCAGGTTAAAAATAATGCAGGACTTATAATTCAACTCTATCTTCTTTGCTGCATCCTTACACTGTGATATTTTTTCTCCTGTCTGATCACTGGATCCACTTTGCTTTCCCTTCTGCCTATTCTATTGCATTAAGCAGAGATGTAGTGATTATACAATGAGATTTTACTTAAATTACCAAGTGGCATGATTAAATTGTGTGTATGAGTAAAAGAAAAAATTCTCCTGATGGAACTAAAAAGTCAAGCACAGGTAGTCAGCTGCTGATGCCCAAAGGCACATCCAGTTGCTTAGCTATGCTGTAAGGGAAAAGCCATGCTGAGGTGTGCTGTTGTTCTACCCAGTTACAAGCAGGATTTTAGATAACGACAGGGACACAAGCATTCCTATCTTCTGTCATCATTGCTTTAGCAGAAAAGATTTATTTCTTTTAGGCTGTCCAGACATTTCAGTTTCTCTTAGGACCCAGTACAAAAAAAAAAAAAAAAAAAAAAAAAAAAAAAAAAAGTGAAAGAAACTGATTATTCCACTGTGGATAGGAATATGAAGGAGGTCACCATATGCATAGGATAAATACCCTCCTGTTTCCAACTTATATCAGTCAGTCACCATCATCTGGTCTGTGGGATAATGTTTCAAATACCGTGCACTCAACATCAGAATTTCCCATCTCATTTACAGTGCTTACTGCTGTTGAGTAGAATCGGCCATAAGGTGATTTCTTGGTCAGCCAATTGCCCTTTCCTTTCCTTTTTTTCCTTTTTTTAAATTTTTTTTTTTTTTTGTATTGAACCTTCACCTCCTCCCTTTATCCAATGTTAAATGTTAAAAAGTCTGAAGAGACAATGACACAGTCATGAGAATCACAAAAGAACTGATTGTGCTTGTGTTAGGAAATTAAATTGCTCTGTGGAACTTTGAGCAGATCCTCTCCAATACTGCTTTTATACCTGTCTTTCACTGATTTTGTTATACAGTATCAAAAAGACACTAGATCCACATCTAAATCTAGTGCCAATGCACTGAACAGAAAGTTGCTCTGTCCCTAGGGAGAGGAGAAGGAGTGGGTCAAGAGCAACAAAAGAAAGGGAGAGGAGCACAGGGAAGAAAAGAAAGGTCTACCAATAGCTGGGAAGAAAAAATCCTTTCTTTTTGCTCTGCGTACCTTGTCTTGTTTCTTTCTCACACTCAAGTTGCCCCCTGTCCTCTCCCCTGGACAGTGGGATAAAGTGATGTGCAGTACTGAGCGTAGCTGTGCTTTAAATGGAAACTGAGTTCAAACCTCACTTTTCAATTTCTAGAGCTTTAGAAGGGAGCAGGAAGGAGGAAGAGCATCCCCAAGGAAGCAAGCCTTCTCCAGCAGAGCTGCTGCAGCAGCAAAGCTATTAATAAATGTTTGCAATCTTTTAATCATTCTGCTAAATTGCCATCGTGTTCTTGCAAACCCCATAGTGTGTCAGTGCAGCTGCCTCCTCCCGCCTGCCTCCCCGTGTTCGTGCATGTGAGTGAGGGGGAACATCAGGAATATGCTCATATCCGAGGGCTGCTGCAGTGTTAGAGGGAAAATCATTCTGACAAGTGACTTTTTAAATCTTCCCTATTCCAAAGAAAGCAGCCCTATTAGTTACATCTATAAACAATATTTTAACCTGGTTTTCCTTCTCCAGCAAATCCTGCTCGATTAATCAGACACTAAACTTTTCTTCACATCTGATCAGTCAAGGCTTGGGACCTGCTACCCAAGAGGCCACATCTCTTGCGATGTGATAGCACTGTAGTCACAACGAGCCAGCAGTCACTCTGGCTTAAACAAAGATACTCTCAGCAACAGAACATTTTTGTCCACTTTATCCAACCCACTATGGAGTTGATAGTCATCAGGATACAACACAAACATATATCACTTCTCAGGCTTTTTCTACACAGTCAGTCAAAATATAAGTGGACTGGGAAGCTGTGATCCTATTTATGGCAAAAGATAACATTTCAGGATGAAAAGGATTAATACTTTTAAATTAATTGTCTATTTGCCTCTTCATGTGCCTAGAGCGTATCCATTATTGTCCAAACTAGGATATAACAGACAAAGCCACCTTCTAACGTCATGGTGGAGATCAGCTTAATCCTTTGTCTGTTTCCTCCCTCAGCTCAAACTCTCATCTTCATCCTAATTATAATAGCATTTGAAATTATCATGGTTTAAAAAAAGATGCCAGCTTATATAATATTCTTATTGCTTATTAATGATTTCAGAAGGGAGAGCAAGTTTCCTTGCATTCTGGGAATTATGCAAAGTGAGGCTGAGCCATACCTTGCTGGGCTCCACCAGTTTCTTATTTGGAAGCCTGATGCGTGAGGATTACCATGTAATAACAGATGTTAAGGCTTTTAGTGAATGACAGGCCTGCCGCACATACTTGAACAAGAAGACATGACAGGCGTCACATTTCACAGTGATTAGCCTTGGGCACTTTTCAGAGGCAGAAGACTCAAAGCGAAGTGACTTTAACTGCCCTGCAAGTGTGATAATCCCCAAGACAGCACAGCCTGAAGAGTTTGATTGCTGTTCAGCATGGGAACTTATGAATAATAATAAAGAAAACATCAGACTGGATATCGGTGGCACACTTACATGGCACTGACAGCCAGAAAGACAGTCTGTTTGGATATGAAGTCCTTAAGTCCATTACTTAATCTAAAGTTGCTTACACCCTGTCCTCCACACATCACCTCCTTTCTAAAGCTATAATGTGTGAAAGACACTAAAGAACTGAACTTGAGGTTTAGTGTGTGACCTTCAATTTTCTGTGTTTGTCACTGTGGTATCTTTCTGTTGGAGAATATGGGGTAGAGTAGGAGGGGACATGAATGGGAGCAGGAGGGCTGTATCTATGTTATAAACTGATGCATTTTTACTGAAAAATGAGCTTCAGTATAAACTGACACCACCAGTCTCTGATACTAAGAGACAATTAAAGGACTAATGAAGCTGCTTGCTCCCACGAAAGACCTGCAGCCTGCAAGTCCCAAAAATAAAAGAGCTCAGTATGTATAATTTAAGTAGATTAATTAAATAAAATTATTTTAAAATTATTTTGTTAATGTCTGTGATGACTCACAGATGTTGATCTTACAATACTGTGTAACATAATAACAAAGAAATAATAGAGAGTATATATGCGTTTTCAAGCAATAGTTTATCTATGTAGCAATATACATAAAAATGTTGAGAGCTGAAGTTGAATGTATGTTTTAGGGGACTTTAATAAACACTCAGAACCATCATTTTACACTTTTAAAAAATCCTACGTCTTACAAAAAGAACTTCATAATTATTGGTTAAATTGTTGTCCCTTTGTGTGCACAAAGCTGAGGTTAGTTTTGTTATAGCCAAGTGACTGGGGTGGGGTCATGAAGGATTAGTCTGAACAAGTTAAAAGAATCAATCCATCTCCTGGAGACAAACCACCACATGTAGAGAATTTCCCATGTCAGCATATTTAGAAATAAATGAGGATGTCATGCAGACAGTGCTGGACACTAAGTTCCAGTGCTGGGAGTACTGTGTCCTCTGCTAGCCCTGCTATTTCATCAGCAGTGCCCCACCCTGCTATTTACCCTAGGAAGTCCTTTAGGTGCCCCTTACGGTATCAACAAAGAGGAGCCATGTTGTGCAAAACACTGGCTCCTGTGACACTACACAGTGAAAATCTTGCTACCTCTACAAACACTACACAGAGGGGAAAAAACCCAAGACCCACACTTAATTGGCTCCAGATTAGTTTCTTGACCCATAAGCAGCTACTAGTTTGGAGCAACGCACAGTCCACACCAGTTCTTGATGCGTCTCATGTTCTGTCTCTACACCATCTTGTACGTTGCTGGCTGGAAGAGTGGTACCTGGCTTGACACAGAGACCCAGGCAGCCTGGGGTGCTGACATACAACAGGCATATGCTGAAATGTGGGGAAAAGTGAGCTCCCTTAGGAAAGATGGAAAATGAAACCAGATGCCACCAGTACTGAGAGAGAGAAGAAACTAGATCTGATCCTTTAGATGACTGGATGGAAGCTGCTCATGTTCAGAGACAGTAGGACCAAATTCAGCTCTAATTAAGTCACTAATGTTACAGCAGGATAAACATGATCTTTTAAGCATCACAGGTATGAAACAGGGACAGAGGAGGTCACATAGCAACAACTGCTTGAGTTCCAGCATGAGCACTATGGAATTTTACTGAGGTGGCCTGAGGGACATGCCCTGGGTCAACTGCCCCCAAATCATCTCACTGTGGCAGATACCATCAAGCACTGCAAGAAGGTTGCTATGTGCTTCACCAGGAGCTTTAGCTTGGGACCAACCGGCAGCAGGCAGAAGTCAGCTTAAGTGCCAGCTCAAACCCCCATGCCCTCAGGATGACTGGTAGAATCAGCCAAGCAAATGCAGCAAGATATTTTTTAGTTTGTTTCTGTCTTCATGGTGCACACAGTTAGGAGAAGTGACAAATATTTACAGTCTCTGACTCAGGTGCAAGTACATCTTTAGAAAACAAAAAATAATTGGACAGAATAAAAGCAAAAAGTCCCAGCAAGCTTCCCAAAATAGGTCAGATGCTCCCAGTGCTTTTTGTCTTCTTCAATCTATAACAGCCACTGCCTCTGGAAATGTGTTTGCACTTATTGGTCTTTGTGAGCACCCCCAGTCAGCACAGCAAAAATAGAAAGAGTTGCTGTTGATTCTCCCCACCAAAATCTGCACTCACACACTGCACCCTGCTTGGGTTTTGAGGGGCTTTCACCTACTGTACTGGGCAGTGGGATACTAGAGCTAAAATTGGATCTAGGCAAAAACAGACGGGTGGGGAGGTCTCTGTCAGAGTGAGTCAGGCAAAGAATTGAGACCCATGTGCCCCAACAAGTCAGTGACTGACACACTCTTTGCACCAAGCTGACACTGGTACAAGCCAAGACCCTGCAAGCCAAGTGGAGCCCTGGCCATACCCCACCGAGCAGCTCCATCACAGTCCCCCTCCTCATCTGCTTGCATTGCTGCTGCCCTGCCGGAGCCAGGCAGCAGGCATGGATTATATAAGGTTGCTCCAGGATACCTGTCCTCTCACCTCAGCACCACAGCTACTGAGTGATGGATGCACTGGAAAATGTTTTTCATTGCCTCCCTCATTAGGGACACAAGTGCTCTCTGGAAGGAATCTCTAATCCTATGCTGCTCTAGGCTGCTGGAGTTAAACATAAAGCCACGTAGAGAAAGGACTATTCAGTATATGGCAACATAAACAGATACATCTTACTGTAAAATAACACCTTGGCTTAATCTGCACATGGGAATTCAGGGGAAAGAAAAAGCAACACCAGACACATAATTTGTGTTTCAGAGTAGCCTCTACAACAACTCAGATGTGAAGAAGGTGGCTCAGAGTAGGCTATGTTTATGCTGTTAAGAGCTTCTATTATCTCAATTATTATATTATTTAAGTTCATAATAACTCAGTAATTGATTTGTAGCACTCCTTGAAGTAGAAAAATGTTATCCTAATTTTGCCAATATGAAACTGAGGCCTACAGAGCTTGAGGGCCAGACTTTCATGCATATAAAGGTGCCCAACTCCCACTGAAATCAAAGGAAATTATGCACCTAAATATTTTGAGGATTTTTAATTTAACAACAGAAATCAGTGCGGCAGTTAGGAATTTCAGGTCTCAGGCTAACCAATCTACTAATCTTATATAATTGAAAGTGTTCTACCCTTGTAAAATTTATTAAATTTTCTTTTTCACCTTAATTCAAATATCTCAACATAGCCTCCACTCTTTGTCAGACACCTCTACTGTCTGTGCTTACCCACAGGTGATGTACTGGTTACTAAAGAGTCATGGGTTAATTTTCAGTTTTTTTCAAAAGCTTCCTTCCCAGATAGGCAAGCTCAAGGGTTTTGTTGTTGTCCTCCTTATTGTTGCTTGTTTCTAATACTTTCCCTTTGGTTTACTTGTGGTTGTTTCACAGGTTTCTGGAAATTTACTGAGGAAAAGTCTTGCAGCATCATCAGTGACAACCAGCCTTACAAATTGTGTCTTCTGTTTAAGTGCCATTCAGCACAGAACACACACTGAGTCCTGTCTCACTGGTGTGCTCTGAGATCTGTTATCTCTGAAAATACTGATCTCAAGCACAGGCTGGAAAGTGAGTAAGACTCGCTGCGGCCATTCTTAAGTTTCTGCCAGTCTTTGCCATAACATTATGGAATTTTGCATGCCTCCCTGTAGGTAGCAAGAAGTTAAAATCCCGCTGATGCTATTGGATTCTTTGTGAAGAAGCAATTTTTCAATTACACATAATTATCCTTTATCTTCAGAGACCAGAACAAAGAATAATTAATCCATTTTAACATCCCTATTAAGGAGGTATTAAATATGGGCTTTTTACACAGCAGATTACATAGTAATTTACTTGGCCTACTGTTCGCTGTGTTCCCTAATGCTGAAAGAGAAAAGAGAATCCTGAACTATCTGAACTAATATTCTAGGTTTTGCCTTATTTTAATTAATTAGTTTGGAAACAGCTGTTTGCTTCTTGCAGCAGTTTGCTGCAAATGAAAAGTGTGCTGCCTACAGATCTCATATATAGAAGCAGTTTTACTATACTTGATAATTAACAACATTCATGTGGACATTTTACTAATTTTTAACTATCTACGAGTAAAACATTTGCAACTATTCCCATTGCAGAGCTGGAGAAAATGAAGCTCAGAAGTTTAGGGCCAGCTTCTCTCCTGGCACACTGCTTTTTGCACTGCTATTCTCACCCTGTTTTTTGCTACACAGGAAGAGATTTCTGATTCTGTGTTCATTCTAGACAGGACATGCCAAACTCATAGACACTTATGCCCTTTATCAGATCTTAACATTTGGCTTCAATCTTCCAAGGTGGCTTGCAATTTCTGATATCTTAATGGAAGCTCACCTTACAACACTTGGGATATCTCTCAGAGCACACAGTCACTATTAATCTGAACTGAAATTTCCTGTTCTTGACTATTAAAAATAATAATCAAAGAAACGTGAATTTACTATTTTGGTCTTGAGTAGTCCAAGATCACACTGCAAGCCACTGAAAGAAGCAGAAACAGAATTTGCTTCAAACACATGGTTTTGCAAGACAAATATTCCATGTGGCAGGATGACAGCAAAGATGAGGGCAGTGCTGCAGGCAGCATGCATGGCAGCTCTGGCAGACAGACCAGCAGTCTCTGGCCCATGACAGCTTGGGTGCCCAGAAAGCTTATGGTTAGTGATTACATGTAAAGGTGATAAAAAAAGGACAGCTTCTATTCCTGTATTATTGACCTGAGGGATCCTGAGCTCAAAAGGAGGGAGTAGAGAGATGTAGAAAATGGGGGAGCAAAAAGGAAGGGACTGAAGGGAGGAGGACAACACCCCAAATGTTAAATGGAAGCATCTGCATGAAAGGCTTCAGGCCAACATGCTGAGAGAATGCACTCTTCTGTCTCAGTGACCTTGTGAAGATAAACTGAACAAAAAGCTTCAGGCAATATCAGACAGAGGATTTAAGAAGCAGTTTTAATTTTGCCCAGATTGTTTTGTATTTTCAACTGCTGGGTTATCCGGGGATGCAATGTGCATACAGTGGAACAAAATGTAGCTGTCACCCCCAACTCTGATACCACACCTGATGGCAAATTCAGTTCCATGCTTCCAGGGGGAAGCAAAAATCATGGTTTTGGCTACGCAGCGAAGATCAAGTTGTGGTATCATGACGATGGAGCACCAGTGCATCCTCATTTTACTCCAGAACGTAATGAGTTGACTACCTTATGCATGAGCAACATCCAAGACCTGTACTTCAACACAGTATTCACTGATACGCTGATTCCCTCTACTCACATTATGTCCTTGCTCTGTGTCTCCAGACTGACAGCATTTTACTATGAACAAACTGTTTAATCCTCCTGTACCTCAGCTTCCTCATCTATAAAATGGAAATACCCTACCTAAAAAGAGTGCAAGGATTCACTAACTGATATATGTTTTTTCAATGAACACATTTGCTGGTAATTTTAATTATAGCAAATACATACAAACTCTAAGAGCTGGCTGCATACACTAAAACATATGTATTAATCACAATGTCTATTGCAGCTTATTAGTGCAATTAATTCTATACAATACAAATGCAATCTAACCTGCAATCTGGAGATTACAAATGCCATATAAATCCAAAATGAGGGTCTAGATATTCAAGCCTTTAGAAAATGTCAAATTGTGAACTAAAATGGTACTACAACCAACCTGATCTGATTGGGAATAACTCCTCCACATGCATAGTACCACATGTAACAAACACGAGCTGAGAAAATGAGACCTCCTTACTCCTCCTGCAACTTCCTAGCATCACCACTTTATTGGACAATCATTGATGAACACTTATGCTGGTAAAGAGCCTTCTATCCAAAGTTCTCAAACTGCTTTACAAATTGTCTCTAATGTGTATAGACAGTGCCCATTATTTCCCCCTGTCCTTGTGTACTCTGTCCTCCATAATTTCTATTTGATAAGCTATCCCGAGGCCACATTGTCTCTCCAAGTCTGCAGGAGAGACATCCATTCTCTCTTTTGGCAGGTCTCTTAACCTACTCTTCAATTTAAATAGCATTTTCTGATTTCTTCTCTCTCAGATCTTTTCTTAGGAGACAGTTCTTTCCCACCTTGACTGTATAACTCACCATCACTTGCGACAGTTTCTTGAATCACTGATGCTGCAATCAATACAGCAAAGCTGGCAGAGGATGGGAGTGAGGAGGTGGGAAAACAAATGTGAAGATGTTGTAACCTTCTAGTCCTTGTGCTGTCAGCTCAGCACACTGTGATGTCTGACTGGACTCACATGGCTTGTACAAACTCAGGCAGTGACTGTACAGGGAACTGTGGTGGCTCAGGGCTGCTCTGTACATCCTCCAAACTAACAACAGCAAACTAAAGACAATATCCTACCTGAAATGAAGCAGGACAGGGCTCTCTCACAACACTGCGTTCTCTTTATACTGTGTCTCTCCTAATCAGCTTTCTGGACCAAAACCAGAGGCCTTTGCTATATGTAGGGCCCAGCCCGTAGCATGCACAGTGCACATGTCTTATTGGATTACAGGACAGAGTGCACTCACATGGTATGCTTGTCAGAGATCCAGCCGTGGCTCTGCAAAGAGAAGGAAATGAGGGAGGGCATGAATGAAAGCAACCCGCGGCACAGGACAATCTGAGCCCGGTCAGACAGCAGGATGGGGGCTGCCACCAGAAAGGCAGGGGCAGCAGGCAAATATACCTTGGCAGGCACACTGGAAGGCTAAGCCAGGACCTCACTCCACAGAGAAAATACATGGAAATCTTCATGGACTTTGATATAATTAAAAAATGTGAGAATAGCTTATCACCTAGGAGCTCACTGTATTGACAAGTGGAACAGATGACGGCTAGATCCCAGTTTGGATACTAAAACACAAAGCAATACGGCAAAGATCAATGCAATGCAGTCTCTGTCACAGAGAAAATGCTTCTATCTGCATCAGCTTCAGAAACCATCAAACTTCCCCAGTCCCTTTAATCACAGCCCCAAAGAAAAGGTCTCTTGGAAAGTCCAGGTTACTTTGTGCTTTTTTCTTCCTAGGCAACTCATATTCTAGAGTTCTCCAAAAAACATGACCCAAGAATGTGATCATGGGTGAAGGACAGAGGAGTTAATAGAGAGAGAGCAGCAGAATAGGCATCTATTTCAGAGGGCAGAAGTTTATCACCCAGAACAGGATTTCCACTGGGTTTATCATTGTTTTCTTTGTCTAGAATTAAGGTCATTAAAGAAGATGTTTCCACTTTGAATTAGCAATGAGTTCCCACTTAATTTATAGTGCCTCGGTGCTCCCGTGTGATACGGCTCCAGGGACCTCGGTGTTTCTCCTCTGAATTATATGTTGCCCTAACTGGTTCTTTCTCCCACCTCACATCTTTTCCCTGACGCTCCCATTCCCCTTTCCCCAGTTTCTCCTTTTCAAAGAGCACTCCCTGCTTCTGCAGGTCACGTCAGAGATCACACCTTTGAAAACCACTATAGAAATAATTGTAAGAAGTAGCTCTGTTCCACAATTCTCCTCGAAGTACACATCCCAAATCACCCCATACCTGGAGCCTGAGGAGCTATAAATACTGGAGCAGTTTCGTGAGGTAGCAAAGGCAGAGCGCTCTTCCAGAGAGGGGTACAGGGGCGGCACTGGACACTCTGCTAATGCCCTCAGCCCCGGAAGGCAGATGGCGGCCCCCCACCACCACAGCCGGAGGGTGACTGCAGCACCGGGCCTGTCCTCGCCCGCCTCGCTCCAGCCGGACGAAGAAGGGGTGAGCGCGGGACGTCCCGTCTCCATCATTTAAGACTTTTTAGCACTAGACAAAGCGGGCTGGGGTCACTTCAGCCCAGGCGGGTAGAAGCAGCGCAGCGAAAACGGCCAAAGCCAGCGGAACCACCTCCCGCAAGGCCGGGGCAGCCGCGGGC
>NW_020799121.1:4247710-4270110 GCF_003259725.1 Athene cunicularia | reverse complement strand
CGGTGCTCCCGTTCCCCTCCCGCTCCGCTGACGCCGCGCCCTCCCGCAGGTACGTGCTGTGCGAGGTGGTCTCGGAGGACCCGCGGTGCCGGCAGTGCATCGAGGACCGCGCGGTGGGCCTCGCCGTCAGGGACGCCATCGGGAAGGTGCACGGGGACTACGGCCTGGCCTGCTGCTCCATCTCCTTCACAGGTCCGGCGGGACGCCTGCCCCCGGGCCCTGGGAGGCGGGGGGGGCTCCTCCGGGAAGGGCTGTGGGCTCACCGGCGCGTGTGTGTCCCCGCAGTGAAGTACCTGAACGCCTACACCGGGACCGTGCTGCTGCGGTGCCGCAAGGACTCGTACCGGCTGCTCTGCTCCGCGCTCCCCTTCGTGAGGCAGCTGGAGAGCCGGAACCTGCGGTACCCCTGCTTCCTCAACACCCTGCACGTCGGAGGTCAGCCGCCGTGCCGGGGAGGGGAGGGGGGAGGCCGTAGAGCTTAATCGTACCTTCCAGACCTGCTAAAGTGGAAGAACCGCAGCTCCCTACTGTGGGTGTGATAGACACAGCTTATGCGTCACTAACTTAGCAGCTTCCAGCAGATCTAAATAAGAAACAGGCACCAGCAGTTCGTTGTTAAAGCCCTCACCAATTCTGCTTAAATCTTCATTACATTTAACACAAAACCAGAGCAGTGAATACTATGTTACATTATTTTCTTTTTAAAATATATTTTAAAGTATGGTATCCTGAAAATTAAAACCACTTGGGGCAAATAATGGGCACTACATGTCAGAAATTATTATTCCAGTTAACCTCCACAGTGCAGGAATGAAGTCTACAGCCACTTAATAATTGTTGCCTGGGACATTACATTCAGAAAATATACTAGCAGCTCTGAAACACTCGGTTTTGTAGATTGTTACATGTTTTTGTGACTCCTACAGGTACCATAAGAACATGTCAGAAATTTCTGATTCAGTATAATAGAAGACAACTGCTGATGTTGTTGCAAAACTGTACAAATGAAGGTGAGTTTCTCCAGCTGCTCTCCTAAAATGCAGCCTCAATTCCTGGAGATTCTGTAGGATATGCTGGGCTACTTCTGAGTTCTTGTACTAAGAAATGTTCCTTTCTTAGAAGTTGACGATATTCCAGCATATGTGAAGAGATCAAGTACTGACCCTCTGTTGCTCTTTATTGCAGAGGAAAGACAGTGTATACAGAAGTCCTTGTTGAGCTGTTCCCTTACAGAAGAGCAGTCTCAAAGCGGAGATGAGGAAGATGATGATGGCACAGAGACAGACTGAATGTTACTTGTTACTGTTCATCTCTGTCCTGTACTCGTGTAATCAAGATGATACCAGTTATCTTCAGTGTTAAGCAAGGGACAGAAAAAGCATCTGTACATATTTTGACTTCATTCCCCCATTCCGAGTGTTCTTAAATAAATTTTTTAAAAAAATAATACAGTTTGACTTAAGTAGGTTACTTGCCTGTTTCACAGCCACCTGCACTCCTAAGGAGCAGCTCAATGTGATCTTCATGCTGAGGTAGAAGTGAGCTTTAGGCAGTTGGCATGGCCAAGGAATGTAGTTATTCTCCTTTAGTACAGAAAAAGCATTAACATCTTACTGTTTTTTTTTACCATGTCTTCAAATGTACCTGTTATCCATAGGGCTATCCACTGTTTTGAGTCACAATAGCACCAGTTGTGTACACAGGAGCAGAGATGACAGGGAATACAAGGTAGAGCTGTAAGACTCCACTCCATCTAACCCATTATAAAACTCATAGGTACAAGTACTGCTTAGATATTTATTAAGTTTACACCAATCAGTTACAGGAAGGTAGCATTGCTGGTGGTATCTCTTGAATCCATAGGAAAACAAGATACAACTTGAAGATGCTGTCCTGTGGAGACTGCCCCTGCAGAAGGGACGGTCTGCCTTCCCCGCATCACTTCCCTTGCTCTAGTGCCTGTGAGAGGTGGAGGTGAGTTACACCAGCTCCAGCTATTCTGTCTCTCTTCCCAATGCAAAGAAAAGTTGAATATAAATGTGTAGAGATAATAGAACACAACAGATACTGGTTAGACACTTAATAGTTACTCCTGTTCCATGGCTTTAAATGACTATTACAAATAGGAAATTATAGTACCGTGAAGGCAGTTACCTGCGTACTTGAATCTTACTTGGCTGCTTTCTCTGCCCTCACCAATATTTTTCCAATGTGCACGTAAAGCATTAACAGCAAGATGTGCTACCACTTTCAGGCATCCTGCCTTAGTTTCTTTGCACTCTCTTGACAAGCTGTACTGTCTTTCAATCAAGTGTAGTCAGTTGTGACCAAGTGTGAAGTCAAGCTGCTTTCAAAGAATGTTGTGCAGGTGTTTCCTCTATCCTCCTGTAGCAGTTGAAGTATTTTTTACCTCCCCACTCTCCCTCTCCTTTCTGATTTACAGCCACACAGAGCTTTGTGCAGTATATTCTTTGGAACTAGCTTCCCATGCACACATGCTTAAGTGCCTTGAGGAAGCACTGGTATCATGTGCAGCCTATCACTTTGAAATCCAAGTGTCAGTGTACTGACAAACTTTTTAAACAGGGATACGACCAATGGCTTTACCAGTAGTATAAAAATCTCCACGCACACACTTCCTTGCTCAGATCAGTCACTGTGTAAAAGGGAGAGAGCACATCACCTTTTATAAAGCCTGTGCCAATGCAGGCCAACCACGGTGCAAATGAGGCCTCACCCTGTAGGTCAGGCAGTACTTTATACCAGCTCCCTGGCATGAACTGGGGCAGTAGGATGGTAAGATTTGAAACTATGCAACTAAGTGTTCTTGTGCTCCACACTGATAGGGTGCGGGTGCATATGATTTATTGCAACTGTTGGCCTTGTAACGTATCAGACACCTATAGTTCATTTTATTCAACAAAATCCACACCACTGAACTCATTAGCTCAAATCAAACTACAAGCAGTGCAGAATCTGACCACCCAAAAAAGAGCGGGGAGGGGTCCAAGAAGAGGCATGTTTATAGCCTGAGGTGCTTAGTGCAGATCAACTTACATCCCAAAACCAAGCAGATACAGGCCTTTATCCCAGTACAAGAGACCCCAGTCTCTTGCTGGGGGATAAAAGTTATCTACAGTCTCCAGCTATCAGTTGTTTTTCCAATTCAAGAGCAGCCACTGTCAAAACATTCAGGTAGTTACCAAGAGCCCTAGGGTGGAGTGTTTATTCTAGATGATCAGGTTACAAAGAATGTGTAGCCCATTGTTGGCAAAAAAAAAGTTAGCAGCCTCACTCACCCACATTAAAACAGAGTTGAACAACTGAGAGAAGCTAGGAGGTTCCTTCTACCACTAGTGCCAGTACGCATTTTGAAATACACAAAATAATCGAGTCACTTCAAAACCAAGTAGCTGAGTTGTGCTTTACACTCGCCTCAGCTTTAAATCTTTCCAAGCCAGGAGAACAGGAGGAATTCTTGCTCTTTAGAAAAAGAACGGATACAGCAGCTAACACCCTAAAGCCAGGAAGCTCTTTTGCCCATTTCAGTGCAGCAGAAACCAGTTTCTCAAGAGAGCAGTTTGACAGCTTTACTGAAACAGCACTACTGCCACAGTGAGATGGACTCCTGCCCATGAATACTTCCAGGGAAATAGGCTTGCTGCCTCTTCACTTAGTTAATATTGCAGTATTCTGGCAGTGACACATACTCCTTTCATACTCCTTATTAGGCCAAAAAACCAACACAGCACAGACTAGAAGCCTTGGCTGGTTTGTCTCTGGGTTGTTTCTTTCAAAACTTTGTTTCAGTATAAACTGATAAAGCAGTTGGGATCAAAAGATCTTACTTCAACATATACTATCATGGTTTCCTCCTGAACCCCCTAGAAGCCCTGGAAACACAAGTTTAGTCTGTTCAAATTTAAATACTTAAACTATAGCAGCAAAACAAAGCAAAATGAAAAGAAAACCAGGAGAGGAAACTTCTCTTGAATAGCAGAATCAGAATCACTTTGTGTGTACAACAGAGGTGCTGAACAATAGCTTCTGCTTCTGTTTCTTTCTTTTCTTGCCTCCCTTTTCCTCTGTGAAGAATTAAAATGATACTGTCATTCTTCTCATGGAACAGGAACATCACACAAATGATAAAAGGTCTTCCCTAGCTTCAATGACTTCTACGGGTTGTCCTGATTTCAGCTGGAATAAAGTTAATTTTCTTCCTAGTAGCTGGTACAGTGCTATGTGTTGGATTTAGAATAACATTGGTAACACACTGATGTTTTAGTTGTTGCTAAGCAGTGTTTATACTAATTCAAGGATTGTTTCAAGCTTCTCATAATGCCCTGCCAGCAGAGGCTGGGAGTGCACAAGAAACGAGGGACACAGCAAGGACAGCTGACCCAAACGAGCCAAAGGGGTATTCCATACCCTGTGACATCATGCCCAGTATATAAACTGGGGGGGGGTGGGGTGTTGGCCACGGGACACCAAAACTCAGGGATCAGATGGGCATCAATCAGCAAGTGGTGAGCAATTCTATTGTGCATCACTTGTTTTGTATATTCTCTTACTATTTTTCCTTTCCTACTAAACTGTCTTTATCTCAACCCATGAGGTTGGGTTTTTTTTTTTCCCCCAATTCTCTCCTCCATCCCACTGGGGTGGCAGGAAGTGAGCAAGCAGCTGTGTGGTGCTTAATTGCTGGCTGAGGTTAAACCACAACAAGGTCTGTGACACTTCCTATCAACTCACTGAGCACCAAGTAATTTAATTTTAATTAAAAAATTACTGCAAACACACCTATAAACATCCTTAATATTCTAAAACTGCTGTTGCAACAGCAGATCCTAGGACTGCAAGTGTGCAGTGGTTTGCATTTCAGACAAGTATTGCTTCCATCCATGTCCAAAACAGACAACTGGAGCTCCCAGACCCTCCTGTCCAACTCTCTCCATCCATCATTCAGTGCAGTCTCCAAATAGAAGCCAAAGCTAAACATCAGAACTGAGCATTATAAATGAGTTTTATCTGCCAGTACCCTGCTTGGAGGTTTAACTTAATTTCAATTTGTTTCAGACTCCTAATCTGAAATTTCAGCTGGCAGTTACCTTGACATTTTGGTCAAACATAAGTAGCAATTCAGCAGCTCAGGTATTTTTAGTTTAAAAGAGCATAACCTGAACTTCCTTGAGATAAAGCTTAAATTAAGTTCCAATAGAGACATGGCAAACATGATGGTCAAAAGCCATCTTTGTCCTAACATGATTCTTTGCTAGTTGGGAGATCTTCTCAGCTCCCACCAACAGAGCTGCTTTAAGCCCTAGTCAAGCTGTTCAGAAACCACCACCTGACAGTTTTCAGAACTGTTCTGTGGCCAATTTTTGGTCCCCAAAACTGCTGCTCTCACTTCTCCCAGAGGAAGAAGAGGAAATGCTCAGTTTTTTCACTTCAGAAATTTTTCATGCCTTCCTCCCACCTTGTACCTGATAAATGATCAGCTGTGGACGGTTTGTCCAGTTTCAGGAGGGCTGCCTCAATAGCTTGGCTGAAGGAATTCTGGAAGCTGGGCACAGGTATGCGGTCAGAGCTGTCACTTTCTCCATCACTATCCACTGACACAGGGAGTGCCAGAGTATTCTCATCTGAAAGAAGGAAAGAACCTTAAGAGACAGAAGGTTGTATAAAACTTTCACAGTGCAAATGCTCGTGAAGTTGTATCTTAGATTTAGATGCACAGTAAAGAATCTGATGTAATAATACCAAATTTTCTTACCTCTTGTCTTTGGAGCAGGTTTGGGCCATGTTTCTGGTTTCGCCTTTCCAACTCTCAACATCTATCAAAAAGTTGTAAGACATGATTAAATCCCATGTATTAGAACAATCCTGCATATCCTCTAAGTAGCAAGAAAGTCTTGGAATCCCCTGAAGGACTCAAACCCTGCATTGTCTCCACAGATTTATCCCACATTGTTTTTGTGGGGGAAGCATTTGTGTTCTCAGACTAATCCCCAACTAAGACACAAGTAATTCTGACAAGATTTACTCTGCTACATGGCTTACCTGGGCAAAGGAAGGGAAGGGAGACTCTTCTTCTAAACTCCCACAGAGCAACGGACTGACCTGGCTGGCAGCAGGTGACAGAGGAGTTGGAATAGACTCTACAAAGAAAGCAGCAAATAATTAAAACCAGTTGCATTTGGCAAAGGCACTCATTATGCTGCTTATCAAGATGAAACAACGATTATGTTATGTAATTAACCATTTTTATCTCACCAGTTTCCATTAGTCACACAGTGGGACCTCTAAAAATTCCTCAATCTTTTTATTTAAGGGAGATTTAAGTCTGGATTTGTTGATGGGTTTGTTTGTTTTAGGGTTTTTTGTTTACTTATTTTGGAGTGTTGTATGAGGTTTTTTTGTTTGGGGTGGTTTTTTTTGGTGAGGTGTTTTGGTTTGATTTTTTTTAGGAAAAAAACCCTTTAAGAGTAGTTTCTATTTAATATTTTATGAACTGCAAGATAAAACATTTTGTAAAGCATGACTGGACAACAACCTAGCTGAGAGCTCATCAACCACATTTTATTTCATTATAATGTGGTGGCAAAAATGGAGAGGGTAGAAAGAAAAATTGCCAGTAGCATTTTCCAGGCATACACACTTTTCTTCCCTTTTTGGAGCATTTTTTTCTCCTTTCTTCTGCCTCAGCAAAGACTTAAACAAAGGGGTAACTACAATGCAGATCTCATATTGTCACTGAAGTAGAGGTAGTAAAAAGCAGAAAAGGACCAGAATGTTTCTTAACTGTGCCAGCCTTTTGTGTATGATCTCACAGGCAATCTATGAAAGAAGCAGTCTTTCATCAGTATTAAGAAAGTTTAGAGTGATGACCTGAGCAGTAGATCCCAAAAGAATGATCAAGAGCTAGATGTGATGTGTTTTTCCAGATGCTCACCTGTCTGAAACACAGGGCTTCTGCCAAGAGGAGACAGACAGAAGCTCTGATGATCAATGCTGGTAGTTTCTCCATGACAAGAGGTAAAAGCAGGGAACTGCTGCAGATTCTCTAAAGCAATATGGACCTCTGGATCTAGAAAGAGGTTTTAAATTAAAGCACTACACAATGTGGGGGAGGACTGTCAATATGCAAGTTGTTTCAGGAGTCTAGGAGGTGCCAACTCAATTTTTTTCCACCCTCTATTTTAGAGACCAGCACAAGCCTTGCTGCTGGATGGAAGCAGTTCCTAGGCATTTTTCTTCCTTCTTCATTTTTTTATTCTATATCGTGATTACTATAAAAACAGCAACTAAGAATCTTGAGAGCTATACACACCATGGAGACAGCTGCACCCTCTAATGCCCTCTTGTCTCTGTCATAATGGGCAAGTATGCAGCAATTGCATAACATCATTTAACATCCTAACTAAAACAGCTTATATTTTTTTCACTCTACAGACACTGTTTCTAATACCTCATAATCTTTTCCTAAGTACACACTACAAACTAAAGGGCTTAGAGTTTATCCTATAGCTCAAGAAATCAGCTCAGCAACTAAAGATGACTGGAAACCCACCAGTTATGCTCAATCACAACTTACATTTGCCCTGTTTCTTGTTTTCTTCTATCTCAATTCTGCGTTCACGTCGTCGTTCATCACGAGCTTTCTTCTGCCGTAGACGTTTCCTCTTTTCAAGGTCATCTAGGAGCAATGCACAGGACTGGATATCAAAAAACCCACACCAATACTTTAGCAATGTTTTCTCCAGCTTTGAGAACGGCATATTCAGTTATAACAAATTAGTAACACAATATGCTTACAAACAACATATGCTCTTCCAAGCAGTCAGCTTTTTTATTCTTTGTATAATTGTTCTCTATAAAACAGTGAATTGGGGTTGTTCTGTCTAGTAGTCATCAGACAGTTGGTGCAAGAGGAGTAAAGCTGCTATGTATGTTCTTTTCTCTGCCATTAAGGCATAAGAACAATTTCCCCTTCACCATCACAGATACATGACAGAGCCTACCAGAAAGGTAGTACCAACCTGAAAACAACTCTAAAGTCTCCTTAGAAATGATGGGTGGCTTCAGAGCCAGTTCACAAATGCTGAACTCACAGGTGAGGGGCAAGTGACAGAGGTAGCGATGACGCTGTCTTATATCCTGATAAAAAATGAACAGATATATAATCACAACAAGGTCTAGAAGCTGCCATGGTGATGAACTTAATGGAGACAGAACACCTACTATTCAAAAAAATCAAATGGAAAAAAAAAATAGCAGCAGTGACACAATAATCACTTTATAAACTACAAACACGTGAAGGATACCCTGGGTCAGAATCAAATGCTCCAAGATCTCCATCAACTGGATCATAATCAGGTTTGGATGTAATTACTCCAGCTCGTTTACTGATTTTCTTATTCCTCCCTACTCACTCACATCACTGGAATAAAATTCTACAACACCTGTCATCCGACACAATTATTTTTTGCACCAAATTTGCATTTTACACTTAAATTATTTGGACGAACGACCACCACTTTGCTAGACTGAAACAAGCTGGGGTTTGTATTTTTTCCTCACAGACCTGAAAAACTTGAAGACAATTCCCTACTACTTCTGTGTCCGTTCTTTCTTGAGCATATCCATTCTTAAAGATGAATTAAGATTATGTATAGTTGTTACTGCACATGTCAATTCTCACAGTTGTCTTTATCTGAGATAAAGGAGGAATTCAAGACCCATCCTCTCTTCCATAACTTCCTTCAGTGCCTTAAACACTTTCACTCTCTCTTATCTCACTGAAGTTTCTTTCCATCCTCTTTATTTTCATAATATCCCACCTCTACCCTTGATGCTCAGCTCAATACAGAAGCAGAACACTTCTTCCAGTTGAGAAAGATGATAATCTGTCTAGTTCAAGCTGTTTTATGTAAGAATTTACCTTTTCTTAAAAGAATTTTTAAGACAGCTTGAACAACAAACCAATCTTAAGCTTGCAATTCTTTTCCTACCTTCTAGAAAGAAAAAAAAGCTAGACTGCAGCCTATTTATCTAAAGCAATATAAAGTACTGCACCTTACAAAGATGCCCTTCACTGATGAGCATGCCTACCCATTCATAGTTATTCTTATTTCCAAAGAGAAACACATCTCATCTGTCAGCTACAATGATCAATCTGCTAAAACAAGGGCTCTTAATTAATAAAAAGATAAAATAACTACCTCTGTCATTGAGTAGCCAGTTATTTCCACTACAGCTGCAGTTATCTTCTCTGGACTCTTCTCCAAGCTGCCATATTCACGAACAAGACATCGAACATTCACAGGGTGAAGATACATACACTGTCCATCCTCCGCTATAAGATAAGATATCATCACTTGTTCTTTGCCTGTTAATTTTCAATACCCTTCTCCCCACCTCAGTACATTCTCCAGTAATAAAATTAAAACTCCTTTGAGTTTCTGCAGGACTGATTTCACAGGGTTCAGCTGCATTTAATGAAGTGACAAACATCTTTCTCAAGAAGGATCCCAAAGAAGGAATCTCTGCCCCCATGGTTCCAGAATTTCACTGCACTGACCTTGATAGAAATAGTAAAAAGGAGAGTTGCTAAGATGTCCACTGCTAATTGTATCTTTAGATTCTCTGCAGCTTGTTTCAGCTGGATTTGGTTCTTCTGTAGTGTTCATATCAGGTTCCTCTACAGTGTCCACCTCTGGTACTTCCTCTTCATCCAGCACTGCCTCTTCTGCTTCCACAGGAGGTGAAAAGGAACTTGCCAGATCCGAGCACGGCTCCACAAGCTCCTCATCAAATGCAGAGAGATATTCCACACCACACTATCACAGCAGAGAGCATACAGTTAGTACCCACATCACCACCTTCAAGAGATTATCATCTCTGCAAAAATCTTTGGCACCAGTTCACCATATACTGCGGTGTAAAGTGGCAGAATTAAGTATTAACAAGATCTGCCAGAGCAGAGTTGTCACCCACCTTCTTCTCTCGGGAAACTGCAGGCTCCACAGCCTTGGAGCCTTCTAGGACCAATTCTTCCACAGCTGCACTGATTCTAGCAATGCCATTGTTTTTATCCTGGTCAGCAGAGAGTGCTGTTTCTCGCTCCTACAGGTCATCCAAAGAGAGTAAGTTTCAATTTCCTATTTAAGCCAAAAGACTATCACCAAAGTTATTTTTATCCTTGTCCTGTATCTTCAGGTTTTCATAGATTTGTAATTCATCTGTGACAAAGAGTGACCCTCAGAGAGAGGTCCTCTCCTTGTTATTGGAATGGGAACCCATTGTAGGATGCCTTAAAGGCTCTGAAAAGGAATATTCTACAGGTTTCCTCATGTCTACCCAATAAAAGTTATCCCAGAAACTGTTGGGCCTGAAAGGCAAACATCTTCCTTTGAAAGCAGAACTCTTATATTTATGGAAGAAATACCATTCAGTAAAAAGCATTCTGTTCTGTTATCTTGAACATCACGCCAGATACCTGGAGTCCAAAGGATATGTTCTCCTCCATGATCTATAATACAAATAGCAGCAAACCACCACCTTGCTAGTACGTACATCGTAGAGACCAGAATAATCACACACAACCACTTACACAGCAGAATGTAGGTGATCAACACTCAGTATACTGTCAAAAATAGTTACTAAAAGCCTCCAAAGAGGTTCTCACCTTCAGTTCCTGGATAGCTGCCTCAATAAAGCAAGCCTCTGGGGTGTGTTTTTCTTCCTCATACTGTTTTAGTAATGCTGCTTTCTCCTCCAGAATCACCAGCTGCAAGACCTGCTCCCTGGATGCCAGAAGCAGCTTTGAATACTGACTGTGTTGGTCATCTGAACAGAAGGAGCACCAAATCATTAATATCTGTGTGTAGAAGCACCAGTTTGAACTGCTGTTTCTTCTGAAGTTTTGCTACTGCTCAGCTTTTGAGTTAATCCGCTTCAGAGTGGACAAAACTTAGCAAGAGTTTGATACAGACTCAACATATTACCATTACACGATTCATTGATGACACAAGCTGGTGCCACATACCTGCTCTGTTACACACATCTCCTCCACACAGTAGTTTATTTGCCACTTTCAACCTGCCACTTCATCACTCAGTTGCTACACATCCAAAAAAAAAAAAACCCCAAACCAAGTCTAAACTTCTTTGCTGTGGAAGCATCACCTTTGAGAAGCCCTGGATGGTCAAAACTTCCCAAAACAATGCAGTCTGTGGCTTCTTCCTCCTCTCTATATACTCAAAACTTCTGCAACCGGAAAGTTCTGCAGAAGTGACCTCTATTTTGGCTCGAACTAATTCATAAATCCGTATGTATTCAAAATCCATACAAAACATTATTATGAGGGTTTTTTTTACAAGCAGCACAGCAGAAACAGTAAACTAAAGAACTGCAAGTTTAGCAGAAGCCAGTCTTCTTTGTTACTAGAGAGCTTATCTTAACTATAAAGTTTACAGCAACCACAGCATCATGTTACTAGTACAGTCCATAAATTCACTGCTCCCCAGGGTCCAACCTTGTCTAAAGAACACCAAATTAATGCTGAACTTCCTGGGTTTAGAATGATCTCGAATCCCATATTTATTCTTTTGTCTTATGACAGGAATTAAAGTCCTTTACTTTCAAATACCGAGGAACATGTAAGCACACACCCTGCCTGCTGGATACCCATCATGTGTTAGAAGACTTGACTTTTTACAGACAGCTTAAATGCACACAGCCTTTCATAAATGTGACTGCAAAATGAAGTGAGCCAAGACAGCCCACAAAACAGCAATGTTAAGTAAAATTATTTCTTTAGTCACAAAATTTTTGTGATACTAACGGATAAGATGATGATGTGTTAGTCACATTACTTGACTGGAGAAAACTGAAGAAGTCAGGCAACAGATGTTTGGAATAGGTTTGCAATAATTCTGATTATTTTCCCATATCATTCACAGATTTTAGTTGATAAGTGAAGATGATGAAAACCTTGTGGAAGATTACATCCTTGAAATAGTTTAGACACAGAGACAGTTATTTTAGCTAAGCTGTATAATGAGGAACCAGGAAAAAAGTTAAGGACACTGAAGAGCCAACAAGAGCATCAAGAGTCACCCCAATGACTGCATGAAACAAAGCACACATCAAACTAATACCGACAACTGAGAAGGCATGAGTCTGCAGTGCACTATCTTGAAGGGAAACAGCACACAAGTTAAAGCCTTACCAAAACCAAGGTGTGGGTAGAAAGCTTATTATTGGTATGTGGTCATTAAGGTTTTCAGCTGCTAAAACCCATGTTTTATAGTCTGGTTTATTTTAAGGTGACAGCATGGCACTGCTATAGTAAATCCTCTCTACAAAAGTCGTAGTCACAGTCAGGAGCAAGATGTCAACCACTCAGATACACTCACCTCCGATGTAAACAGGCTGCACCACATTCATCCACTGAGATTTGGGCAGTGCTATCAGAACACCTTTCTCTCTTCTCATAAGTTGCATTGTAATGGTATCACCAATTGCATATTGACGTGTTTCCATAGCAACAACACTGCAATGTAAGGAGGAGGTTAGTAGGGTAAAAATAACATTTCAAAAAGATGTATCATTTAATAAAGTCTCATCATTTAATCAAGTCTCACCTCTTGAGATCCTTCTTGTGAACAGAGCCATAACAAATAGGACATTTGCTCCAGGTCTTTTCACTCAAGGAGAGATAGTGAAGGATACATGCCCAACAAAAGATATGCCCACAGCGGGTGATCTTTGCTGCGGTTGGTGGGTACAGACATATTGGGCAAGAGGGCACTTCATGGCTACAAATTCGCTGAAATGGCATACGAAAAAAATAGTACAAGTTTTAGACTTGGAAATCAGTTCCTGTGCTACAGAGTAAGCCACCTGTAAGATCTACTCTAGCATATTAATCTTCCAGCTCTTTAGGCTCTGCTTATTTACCAAGAAATTAAGCACACTGTGAACTAAGTAACACCTTCAGACTGCATATGGAATAACTTTCAAAGCCCCCCACCTGGTATTTCTACTCTAATGATATTACCTACTTTCTATTCCCATGGTTCCCCTCGTGTATTTATTATCCTTAAGAGTTAGCAGCATCTTCATCATCTGAATTCAGACACTGAGAAGACAACAAATGAGCTCTGTCACCTCATTTACACAAGCAGACTTGTGCAGCCCTGTTAAACTGTGAGACTGAACTTACCTATTTCCATGAACATGCTAGTTTTGTCAGACACTTGGTTAGCATCTGCATGTTGCAGAGACATAACTGCTAAGCAAGCACCTAGATTTTTCAGCTCTCTTGTAGCACCAGTTAAAAGTAAGCCTACCTCCTCTCCAGCTACACCATACACCAAAACTAGTCTTGGCAGATAGTAAGTTTCTACTTGAGGCAATCTCAAGTTCTGACCACAGTTCTCAAGAGATTTTCCATTTTGTTGCTAGGCAAGATGGGCCACCTATGCACAGAATAATTCTTCAAAATTCTACACTCTAGTCCTCTTCCATGGACTCGTGCCCAAGTTTTCTGTTAATATCTCGATCACAAGGACTCTGTCTACAGAATGTCAGATACTATTTTTGATGAGCTCCCATCTGCGAAAGCTAGAAGAAGCTGCTAATTTTCCTAATAGATTTTAGCACTTCTCTTTTCCTGTCATGAAAGTATTTCATAATATATTCCATGACAGATCTTTCCCAGTATTGTGGGAGTGACAGAAGAGGACTCAACTCAAAAACAGCTGAGTTTTACGTAACATCACAGAGATAAAGAGGCAGATAAAGACAGGTTGAGCTTCTTAAGGAAAAAAATAATAAATCTAGCCCATCACAACTGACCACTTGCTCCACAAAGTCCCAGTTGACCAAGGTATCTGGATCAGCAAAGTGGACTGTGTAGTCCTGTTCTTCAGAGACAACAAACTGGCAGCTGGGGAAAGGCAAAGAGACAGATGATCCACTCAGTTGTTTCCAAGAATTCTTTGAGAACTATCCTACAGGATTCTCTGAGCTTCTTCTTTGTTACGCAGTCAGTAACTTCTACCAACAAAACCCAAAAGAGTTCAAGTCACAGCCAAGTTTCCAGAATACAGGTGTGCCTGATTTCAGTTAGACACAGTATCACATACTAACTACAGCATGAGCCAGGCAGAGTGGTTTTCCAAAAACATGTAAGAAAAAGCCAGCTCCATCGGGGATCTATTAAAAACCAGGGAATCCACAAGTGGAAAACGTATGTTCACAAAACCTAGAACTACTGGGGTTCCTGCAAATAGAATTCACTACAGTAAGGCACAAAACAACAGGGAATCAGAAGCATCAATGCTGAAAATAGGTTTTATTCCTTTAATATGATCAGATACAGTATGTCCTGAACACACTTCAGATTCTGGTGAAAGCAACCATTATTTCCAGTCAAAAGCAATTCTGCTGCTGGATTACTACACTGATCATCGTTTGGGTTATACTACATACCTAGGGGCCTGTGAAATAATCAGCAGTTTAAGAACTGACCCATATGAGTAATTGTTTCTGCAACTTACAAAGTCAGATTAGCTTTGATCCAGCAACTGCTACCCCTACCATCTCAACATATTATTAAAAAAAAAAAAAAAAAGCCTCATCTTCTGTAAGGGAACTACATAGGTCTTCCCAAATGGGAGTGTCATATTCCACAAGCAAGGCTAGAAAATTAGAGCAGAAGACTAACTGGTTTGTGGTTACTGAACTCACTCCATGAGATACCTTGTAAAGATGACAACCTGATATATTTTTATCCCTTTCAAGTATAGTCATCATCACTAAAAACACTACAGAGAGGTAACTTGGTTAGAGGTCATCATCACTAAAAACACTACAGAGAGGTAACTTGGTTAGAGGTCATCATCACTAAAAACACTACAGAGAGGTAACCCTGGAAAAGTCAGCACAAGTAGTCAAGGTCAAACACCATTCCCTGGCTAATTATCCCTTACAGCTCAGTGTCTCTGCAGAAGTCTAAGAGCCCTACTGGTCTTCCACTCACTTGGCCTGTAGGAAGAGCTCCTTGTTGAAAGGCTTATGGCCCCACTTGTTCCTTTTCCCCCAGTTGCCATGTCCATTCCCATCAAAATGGCCTGCTTGGCCACGGGGTTCAAAAGTGAAGTTCAGTAAGTGGTTCAGATTAATCTTCTTGGGACCAGAGAATTGGGCAGGGCTGAACTCTGCCCGCTGAGCCTCTGCTACCTAAGAGACAACAGCATTTGTTAGAACTTGCTATAATTGCAAAAGCATCAGTACAAGTTGGTACCCAGGCCCCATCAGTGATTACATACAGAATACACAGCATTCCCTCACTCATCTTCTCCCATTCCAGTTCTGCAAATCAAGTAGCACAGCGTTACAAGTGCACGAGAACTTGAAAGTTAGAACTGAGTGGTCTCAGCCCACACTGATCAAAAGGAAAAAAGCATAAAAAGAACCCACATAAGTAAAAGCTGGCAAAACCTAGTAGTCAAGGTTAATAACAGAAGAAAGTTGTTTGAATCCTGACAATATTCTTTTAGATGGCCAGTAACACAAGTCTGATTACTATCTGCACAGGTTATACTTGTTTTGGTTAATTTTCATAAAATGAAGCAAAGAATGAGAACAGAGGCAACAGATGAGTTTTGACAATAGCAATTTAGGTGAGCAGTGCTGCTCATCCACTAAAACTGAAAAATCAGAGTATCAATGAAAACCCACAGTCTACAGTATTTAGACCCACATCAGCATAAAAGCCTGAGTCTGGTTTTACTCCATCTTGATGTCACCAAGGCTAATACAGTTACTTTCCCAATACCACCATCACATGCAAAATTGTACACTGAAGTGGTTAGACACAGTCGCCTCAGACTTAAAAGCTAGAAATTGTACCACTTGATATTTTCATGAAGGACCTCTGTTTCATGAGGTATGAACATGGCCTGCCTAGGTACCCATTCCTCAGCCGGTGTTTTCTATTGCAAGTCTCTCAGAGCAGA
Source organism: Athene cunicularia (assembly GCF_003259725.1). NCBI lineage: Eukaryota > Metazoa > Chordata > Aves > Strigiformes > Strigidae > Athene > Athene cunicularia. The sequence goes on along the minus strand of NW_020799121.1, from coordinate 4,254,082 downwards.
GAGCACTCCTCTTCTGTTGTTGCCAAGTTGTTCTGCTCACACTCACTGTGGCATCTCAACGATGTTAGCACCTCTTACCGCTCTCTCCCTTCCCAGCCCTGGAGCTGAACACAGAAGACCTATCTAGGCAGGTCAGAGTGATCCTCTGGTCCCAAGAAAGAAGGCCTCGGAGGAATGGCATTACAATTCTCACCTCATCTCGTCTTCCACCATTACAAGAGCTAAAAAGTTTGCCACTTCCGCCGCTACCTCCCCTTTGAGGGGGCATCTTGTTAAAAGCTTTGCTTTTCTGTGAATTGGAGCGACGGGACTGACTGGAAAAGTTCTCATTTTTTGAATATGAAGTTTCTCTTTTACGATTATAACGTTGTTTGGATCCACTCGCATTTTTTCCATCTGAAAGAAAAAAAAACAAGCAAGAATCAGATCAGCAGCCTCAGAGTTGTCCACACGTACTGCACCTCAGCCAGCTTTGCCTCAGAGACAGAACCACGTTCTCCTCAGCCACTGCCTTGGGCCCTGGTTAAAAGACTGGTGTTTATTAGGACATCAAATCCCCCCAGAAACCCAAATTGTTTCATTCTTATCACTGCTCAAAGAAAACTGGTCAAAGAATATAAAATAAGAATGTATTTGCTGTGTTTTATCTTTTATTAGAATGGCTGAGTTTTCTTCATCCAGATTTGGAATTGCCATTACCAGATGTTAGCGCACTGCCTCATACATTAAGTAATAAACACCAACACCACATCTTCATGACCCATTACAAAAATTGTCAATTAGTTTGGTTTTTCATTCCATTTTCTGAAAACACACAATTTATCATATACTGTTCCCTTATATAAATATACTGCTGCCTGCATTTGTCTCGAGGTTTCCCACTTTGCAAGACCCCATTCCCTGCTTTCACTCGGTTCCACACCCCCCCCCAAAATGCTTAAAAGACCCTAACAGATCTAATTCTATTCTGAAATACCATTTACTTTCACAAAGCCAACAAATGCTCATCGATCCTGAAGCACAAACCCAATGCTTTGGCCTTGCAGGGCACACACCTAGTATCTAAGTACTAAGTCCACCAACCTATGCAACAAGAACTGTTTGCCCACCACTGACCCTAACACAGAACATGGCAGTGAAAACACAAAGCAAAATAAAGCTCACAAGAGCAGAAAAATCACTCAGGCTCTTGAAAGAGGTTTCCTGTGTCTAAACAGCTGCTTCATTAGACTGCTAGAACAGAAAATTAATACTATAAAGGTATTTCTAATAGGCTTAACACAAGATCAGAGTTGCCCCAAGGACACAACAGACTGCTTACCTTGTCACTTAACCTATCATTTCCACCAACTGCCCTAGGTTTTATTTGTAGAAGAGTTATGTTGATAAGCTTGGAAGCAAAACTCCACAAGCCCAGCGAGATGTCTATCCACACCAGCCAGCTCCAAAGTCACTCTGGATACTCAGCAAGCGTTACACAAACAGCAACACCTCACAGAGTATATAGATCCATTTTGTAAAAGTCTACTACTAGTTTCCCTTTTCCCACTTCATAGATCTCCCCACCCTTTACTATAAATCTTACATGGCAGGCAAACATACCACTGTGATTCAGGATCTTGTTACTCACATGGGCAGTTGTCATTACCAGTGCCTCCAGACTGCCCCTTCCCCAGCACCACTTTCAATCCACCTGAGCATTTAAAGCAGCTGGAACGGGATCATTCACACAAAATCTCACTTTTTGTGTTATTTTTAGTTTTGCACTCCTCAAAAGAGGGGGGCAGTGGACTGAAAGGCCTATGTGTTGTTGTACATCGCTGAGGATCCAACTATTTAAGAATAAGTAATAAAAACAGCCTGGCTGGGGTTTGTGGTGGTTTGCTGTTTCTTGCCTGCTACTACAGCAATAGAAATAAAAGGACACTATCATCACTTTCACATGATGCAACAGAGCTATTTTGCAGACAAACTTCATCACCAGAACTGGTCATTTACTCTGCTATTCAAAAGGCTGATCCTTTAATTCAGAATTAAACCAACTCAACTGGAACCACAGATGTGTAACTCAAACACATACTTGCATAGCTTGCAGTGCTGTAATGCATGTCAGGCTAAAAAGACATGGCTTGAGCATTATCAGGAAAAAAACACACCAGAAGCTGCCAAGTACTGAGGGTGTGACCAAGTCTGGCTGAATGATTAGTTAGATAGACCTTTTCCTAGAGTTTGTAGGGAATCAACACCACTGAGTTTCTGGTCAAAAAAATTTTGTTGAAGAGTTTTGGACAACTACTTGAGTTGTTCAGGAGCAGAGCTTGTCACTTTAGAGCTCAACCACCCTCTTAAATCTGCAATTTCAGAGAACCTGCTAGAGGCACATGCCTATTGTGTCTATAGCAACTTTGCAGTTTCTCTGCAATCACTAACTGGGGAAAAGAAACAACTCAAGAGGAGTTCAGTCTAAAGTGGGTCTTTACAAGGCCCAGGAACAGCTTGTTCCTGCAGCTGACAAGAACTTCCTACCACTTAATAGTTTTAATTAAGTTAGTCACCATCAAATCTATCAACAGTTTACACACATTCCTGTCATAGTACAACATCCTTTCAGACCAAATCCTAAAGCCTTTGGTAGTCACTATTAATGACTCTCATATTTTTTAGCAGTCTTCTCCACGTGTGGCTTTTTTATGAAGGACCTTAGATGACAGACTAACAATGCTCCACATCTGATTTTACTAATGCACATTGCCCCCCACCCTCACCCCAAATAATTACCCTCATGAAGATTCTGGTCCATCAGAAATTAAATCCATCAACAGACAACCAAGAATTTGGAGTATGCATTTGTAAACCGGAACACTTTTCCCCCCAACCTGAATCTAAGCAACGCTGTTTCTTTCAACCTTTCCAGCATGATGCCCATCAGGAAGCTCTCTGCTTTGTATCATCCCTCCTTGCATTCCCACGAAGAGCAGGGCAGGACAGGGCTATCTGCACTCATGCAGGGAGAAAAGTGGAAGATTCTCACTGCCACCCTCTCTTGTTAGAGCTGGTTTAAGTTGCATAGGTTTAGATTTGGGAGTTTCCTTTTTCCTTGTTTTCTTGGCAAATTAGGAATGAGCAGTAGTGCTGGTGAGGTACTTGCTCTTCGTTCAGGTCCTCAATTAGTTTTTTTGCCGTCCTCACAAGATCTAGCCTATAATAACTATATCTACCCATCCACACTTCAAGAAAACACAGACTGATAAAAAATACTGTCCATATAATTTTATAAAACTAGCAAAAAGCTGTTCTTGCCTTTTGGAGCAAGTTCTCACATCTGTGGTTTCTCCTGCTGGATGCCACGTTCTGTTAGAGGACCTCTGTCTCCAAAAATCCAGAGAGAGGAGATCAAGTTCACAGGACTAAAAGCAGCTCTAGGTGACCACTTTGGTTCTAGAGCTGCAGTACTGGTTTGCTTCTGGGGTGAGGACTGCCATTTCCTTCCATCTTTGTTTGCCTCTTCTTTTCAGCTGAGCTGTGTTGAAGCCAACTGTATAGCATAAGGGGTTTGAGCGGTGGATCACACTTAAGCCACAGCGTGATTTCATGAAAACACACTGAAGTTATTGCTGCTGCTAAGGCAAACATCCCAATGAGCAAGAGGTGACTGAGCAGTCACACACCCCAGCTATGCATGCTCACACTGTCATAATAAGGCAACCCAGGAACATTTGCGAGAACTAATGTTGTCCATCAGGTCTCAAGGACTGTAGAGAAACCAAATAATCCTATTTCCCCTTAGCTACTTCATTCCATCCTAATGAGATGTGACTCTTGTTGGTGCACTAATATAACCCAAAGAAACTTTTCTGTTGGAAGCTTCTGAGTTTAATTCAATTTCTAAGGTCAAAGTTGAAGACAGCTGGAATCCAACTTCCACAAGTACAAGAGCTTAACGCTATTCTATTTAGCTCATTTCAAGATGTGCTGCGAGAGAAACAGGAGAAGCTACCACAAGGTTTCACATAATGCCCATTTCTCCACTTCCTCAGCGGGACTTGATCACAGCAAGTAACTCTGGAAAGCATCTAAGTGGCAAGAGCTTGACTGGACTTAAATCCAATGACCATCACTGCAAAAGTCAAGTATGTAACTAAAGGTCAACATTCTGAGGAAGGTCTATGGTCCATAAAAAATACTTTCCATTTCAAAGGAGATGCAAGATTTTCAGAATATACATCCTATAGCTTTCCTGAAACAGGAGAAAAATTGGAGTGGACCACATCAGCTACACATAGACACATCATTCCTAGAATGACTATCCCATGTGGTGACATGCCAATGTCTTGTGTGCAACAGCTACCAAAACACAGCCACTATTTAACACAGCTGCATCCTGTGGCGGTTTGCCTTAATCGGACCAAGGGAATCTTATTTCAGTTTTCAGTACCCTTCAGTTAAGATATTCCCAAATATACATCTACTGCCTCTAAAAGAGATTCTAAATTTTCCAGGCCTCTTCAATGCAATGTGAAGGAAGCAACACATTCCATATCCCTTTGCCCTCCACTGAGGTTAGGAAACAAGCATCTTCGAAGGAGAATCACATCAAAATTTTCTTCTGTTTGATTAAAAAAAAAGAGGTAATCAGAAAAGTCTAGGGGTTTTTTTAATTAAAAGTCTAATGTATTGGAGTAGAAGAGTATGGCACATCAGGACTTCTCTCCCCACTGCTCCTCTGCTACTGGTGACATTGTTTCAAGCCCGCAAAAATAAGTTAAGGTGTTTATTTTAGGCTGGAATGACCAAGGCCTTGTACATCCTTCCTCACTACAGATACCACTGCTTCTACATGAGGGCAAATCAGCCACAGGACAGACTATCTTAAACCCTTACTGAAGGATGTTTATACTCTGTGAACAATCTTCCATACGGCATCACACGTCACTAAAAAAGAAGCTGTAGTGATGAGACATCTCTTGGTGAGAGAGACGGACACCAGTTCACCACAACAGGAAAACCTCCGGTCTGACAGCCTTTCACGCTGCCCCTCACAATACATGCAGAGAGGTTTACATCCTTTGTTATTCCATCAAAAGCCAAAGACCTAGTTCTAAAACTCTCATTGCTTACCTAGCACATGATATTCCCACACTTACACCAGTCTGCCCATGAGAGAGAAAAAAAAAAAAAACAAAACAAGAGACTGAAAAATAACATGGACTGGAATAAGACTCACATCAAATCCTGTTGCTGATGCAAAAAACTTTGCAAATCAGTTGGGAGTTCTTCAGACATTAGTGCCTAAAAAGTTCTTTCTAAAAAGACTTTTGTGTGTTTGAATTTGAATTTAAAGTTAAAACTTAACTATAATTGCACAGTTACACCATAACCTGGAGAGCTGTGGGTGAGCCACCTCCCATGTCACTCACTTAAGTCTACCCTATGGAAGAGCAGTTAATACAGGTGAAGAGCAGAAAATACTTGATTATCTGGGATCTGGGTACATTTAGAAGGTCCAAAAGGGAGTCAACTCTTTCAACTTACTCTTTTTGTTAATCCTCTGAAGTATATTGCTGCTTTCTCAGAGACCTAAAGTAATGCCGTTGAAACAAACCACTGAGGAAGGAAATTAGCACAGCAATAACATTGCAGCAACTTGTAGATAATCTCACAAGTACTTCCAGGACTAGAAGCACCAATTTTAATCACTACTGCCCCTTTTCTAGGTTTTAGAAAAAAATACAAAGTTGCCAGGAACACTCTGCTCCCAAACAGGTTTAGCGAACTGGAGGTGGCTTAGGTCTCACCTTGAAAAGACAGATGACAGGAACCATAATGGCTCCTCGGGAACTGCCATGTCAGCAAACCCACGTGTTTGCAGTGACAGCTGTAAGACTTTGGTTTACATCCAGATGAACTAACAATGTGTAACTAACTCAGAGCTCCTCCGACGTAGGTTACTGAAGTACAGCTGGTAAGGGGAACGCTGTGTGCCGATACAAGACCCACGGAAGCAGGATGTAAGAACACGTTCACCCTCTGTATAAAGTTAAGAATAAACACTGGCAAATGTGTGTTCCTACTATAAAAGCAAAGCTTTGGCTCTCAAGCGGATTACTCCCATGCTAATGGAGATGAAGCATTAATCCTTTAAGGAAGAAGAGTAGGAACAGCAGCTCGGCGGACAGGGCACAAAGCCGGAAGAGGAAGGAAAAAGAAAGCAAAAACAAGCAGTGACCTAAAACGAAGCGTATGAAGACTCAGCTGAGAGCAAACAACCTGACAAGGCGAGGTTCAGCTTCAGCACAAACCCAACTCCGGCACAAGGCCGTCGGCTCCCGCGGCCCCCCCGTTCCTCCCTCCCGAGCCACCGCCGCTTCAGGC
>NW_020799121.1:4244853-4247660 GCF_003259725.1 Athene cunicularia | reverse complement strand
AGCCGGCCCCGCACAGGGCAGCGGCACCGGCGGCCTCGCCCGGGCCCAGCCACCCGCCCCGGCCCCGACGGCACAAAGCGGCCAGAAAGAACGACCTGGCGCCTGGGGGAGATCTCGTCCTTTATTTTCCAAAACGGTTCTTCACGAGGCATCGGCAGAAAAAGAAACGGCTCGGGCTTTGGGGCAGTACATCCAGCACAACAAGGGGGGAAAATAATCAAAAAGCAAATTAGAAGAACAAGGGAAGTTTGGAACAGAAAGAACTAAACACTGTCAGTTCTTGAGCAGGTATGTGCTGACAGTACTAGGGGTTAAGCTTGTGAACACAGAGGCCTAAAAGGATATAAAGGGCCAAGTATTTCCACTGAACTGTCGCAAACAACAGTGCAAGTTATGAAGCCAAAGTGGCTTCAATCGGGGCAAATCGTGCCTGACAAATTTGGTGGCCTTCTACATTGGGGTTCTGGTGGGTAAGGGAAGAGCAACCAACTCATCTACCTAGACTTGTGCAAAGCTTTTGACGCTGGCCTGCACAACATCCTTGTCTCTAAATTGGAGAGACGTGGATTTGACAGATGGAGCACTCGGTGGATCAGGAATTAGCTGGATGGTCGCACTCAGAGTTGCGGTCAGTGGCTGGATGTCCAAGTAGAGAGCAGTGACGAGTGGCATCTTTGGTGGTTGGTGTTGGGACTGGCACCATTCAACATCTTTGTTGGTGACACAGACAGTGGGATCGAGGCGCCCTCAACAGTTTGCCAGCGACACCGAGCTGTGTGGGGCGGTCACACGCTGGAGGGAGGGGATGTGCCATCCAGAGGGACCTGGACAGGCTGGAGAGGTGGGTCCGTGCCAACCTCACGGAGTTCAACAAGGCCAAGGGCAGGGTCCTGCCCATGGGTCGGGGCAATCCCAAGCACAGACACAGGCTGGGCGAGGAGTGGATGGAGAGCAGCCCTGCGGAGAAGGGCTTGGGGGTATTGGTGGATGGAAAACTGCCTGTGAGCCAGCAACGTGCGCTCGCAGCCCAGAAAGGCAGCCGTGTGCTGGGCTGCATCCAGAGCAGTGTGGGCAGCAGGGCGAGGGAGGGGATTCGCCCCCTCTATTCCGCTCTCGTGAGACCCCACCTGGAGTCCTGTGTCCAGCTCTTGGGACCCCAACATCAGGACAGTGACCCCCCCTGAGCAGGTCCAGAGGAGGCCACGAAGATGATCCAGGGCTGAAGCACCTCCCTTACAAGGACAGGCTGAGAGTTGGGATTGTTCAGCCTGGAGAAGAGAAGGCTCTGGGGAGACCTTCTAGTGGCCTTCCACTACTTAAAGGGGGCTACAGAAAAGCTGGGGAGGGACTCTTTATCAGGGGGTGTAGGGATAGAACAAGGGGTAAAGGTTTTAAACTGAAAGAAGGGATATTTAGGTTAGATATAAGGAAGAGGGTGTGAGGGTGGTTAGACACTGGCACAGATTGCTCAGAGAAGCTGTGGCTGCCCCCTCCCTGGCAGTGTTCAAGGCCAGGTTGGACAGGTCTTTGGGCAACCTGGGCTAGTGGATGGTGTCCCTGCCCATGGCAGGGGGTTGGAACTAGATGATCTTTAAGGTCTCTTTCAACCCAAACCATTCTTTTAACTCCTATTTTCTCCCTGCTTAAGTCTGTTATTCTTAGAATGACTGACCAAATTATGAGGGTGGTTACCACTGTTGAAATGTTTTAGATTTGAGAAAAGAAAGTTTCTAACGAAGTTAGTCATCCATATTCACAGGGAAATAAGAAACAGCATGAACAACACTAGAAAAAAGAGGGTACACAGCCATAAAACCTTTGAAGGTAGAACATAACACTTTTATTAGCAAAGAAGCTGGCTATAGAAAGAAAATAAATACAAGTTTTTTAGAGGTTTTTTTTCCTCCCCTAACTACAATGAAAACATACTAGCAAAATCCTTGCCCTTGAAGGCCAAGGTCTACTTCCTCAGGAAGGCTGAAGACACCAGGCTTCATGCATTATGACACAATTGAGCAATGAGATGAAAGTCTGAGGAACAGTCCATGGCTCTAAGCACCCTTGAGAAGAACAGTAAAAGGACCCAAGCAGATGAGCATGAATTGACTGGTCTCATGAGTCACAAAATTTCTTCCTACAGTGGTGCACTGCCAGGTAGGATTATATTTCCTGTCAAACTCCTACAGAACAGACCCCTAGGAATTTGGTATTACTACTCAAGTGCTGTCTTTGCAGAGTGGAGGAAAGGACTTAAATAGAAGGAACTGTGAAAGAGAAGGGGAAGAACCAAAAAAGTGCATATAAAGGGGTACAGAAAGGAACATAAGGACTGGTCTGCAGAAAAAGTCTGACTAGACTATGCAGTGACCACAGAACTTGGTTCTCCAGAACTACTTACCCACCAATATTTTTGCCTGACTTTTGAAGTCCATACAGTATTCAGTAGGAAAATATTATGAGTGAACACTTATCCTCTTTATATGAGCTGCAATATTATGCTCAACATTGTATTCCTTCGGAGACTGAATGGCACAATCTACAGCATCTTGCTACATCTCTTCAGACATGTCTGTATCCTTTGTCACAGCCATCTGATTCACCCATGGTTACCTGTAATAAAAAAATAAGAGGAAAGCTGCAGGAGCAGCCACACCGGTATCCTCGCTCCCGGCCCGTCCCCAGGGCCCGCGCTGTGCCCACACCCGCGGCTGGGCAGCCTCGGGGCCGGCTGGGCCAGAGGCGCAGGCACAGCCCGTGCTCAGAGCCGCAGCAGCGAGGAGTTACAAGCCGGGCCCCGGCCCGCTCCC